>NW_020291481.1:169322-633776 GCF_003184765.1 Aspergillus aculeatinus CBS 121060
CCCCCCCCCCCCCCAAAAATCAAAGAAACCTACCACTAACCAGACCCCAAGATGGTTCCTCGAAATCAACCCCAACGGCCGCATCCCCGCCCTGACGGACACCTTCACCGACGGCCAGAAGATCTCCCTCTTCGAGTCCGGCGGCATTCTGCTGTATCTGGCCGAGCGGTACGACAAGGACTACAAGATCAGCTACCCGCGGGGCACGCGCGAGTGGTACGAGATGACCAACTGGCTGTTCTTCCAGAACGCCGGCGTCGGTCCCATGCAGGGCCAGGCCAACCACTTCGTGCGCTACGCCTCCGAGCACGTCCCCTACGGCATCAACCGCTACGTCAACGAGACCCGCCGCCTGTACGGCGTGCTGGACAAGCGGCTCGGCGAGAGCCCGTCCGGGTTCCTGGTCGGCGATCACATCTCGCTGGCGGATATCTCGCACTGGGGGTGGGTGACGTGCGCCGGCTGGTCGGGCGTCGATATCGACGAGTTCCCCCATCTGAAGGCTTGGGAGGAGCGGCTGTTGAAGCGCGAGGGCGTCGAGAAGGGTCGCCATGTGCCTTCGCCGCATACGATCAAGGAGATGATTAAGGATAAGGAGGCGGCCGAGAAGAGCATGCGCGAGACGAGGGAGTGGGTGTTGAAGGGGATGCAGGATGATGCGGCTAAGAAATAGGTTTTCCTTTGGGTCTGGTTTGGGGTGGTTAGAGGGTTAGTGGATTCTGGGAGCGGGAGGGTCTCTGTAATAATGAATCAATCATGAATCTATTTTAATTCTCATTTTCTGGCTCCTTGGGATTATGGTTAAAAGTGAATGGAATATTGATGTTAGAAGTGAGCGAGGCAAAAAGGTAATTGCAGTAAGTTACTTACTGACGTGCTGAAGTAGACCGCGGCGGGCTTAGTCACGCAACCACGTGAAGAAAGCTTTTGCCACTTTCCCCCCGGAGGGCCCTGTTTTCTGGCCTTTGTAGTTGATTCGATCCCTCCCCTCCATCTATCTCACAGAACGCAAGATCCGCAAGGACACGATCCTGCACGGGAAATCTCACTGACCAGGTTCTGAACCGACTGACAGTGACATGGCTTGGCGCAACCAGGGAGTCACCGGCTCCAACAACGTCCCTTTGGGCCGGAGAAGGTTCGGCGGCGATGAGGCCCCAGAGGACGAGAGTCGCACCGCGACCCCGGCCTCTGCCGCTGGGGATAGCGCCTACAAGCGCGGTCGCAGCCCTGTTCGTGGTGAGTTGTTGCCCTTCCATCCACATTACATCAAGGTAAAAAATACTAACGTCTCTAGCTGATCCTCCCGCGGACGGTGTCAAGAAGCGCAAGAAGCGCAACCGTTGGGGTGATGCGCAGGAGAACAAGGCCGCCGGTCTCATGGGCCTGCCCACCATGATCATGGCCAACTTCACCAACGAACAGCTGGAGGCGTATACGCTGCATCTGCGTATCGAGGAGATCAGCCAGAAGCTGCGAATCAACGATGTGGTTCCAGCCGACGGTGACAGGTTTGTCGAACTTCCACCCATCCTCTTTCTCTCAGCGCTACAGGAGTGGCTAACCGTTGTGATACTCCTACAGATCTCCCTCGCCTCCTCCCCAGTACGATAACTTTGGCAGACGTGTAAACACAAGGGAATACCGGTATCGGAAGCGTCTCGAGGATGAGCGCCACAAGCTCGTCGAGAAGGCGATGAAGACCATTCCTAACTACCACCCGCCCTCTGACTACAGACGTCCCACTAAGACCCAGGAGAAGGTCTACGTGCCAGTGAATGACTATCCAGAGATTAACTTCAGTATGATAACTAACCCTCTAACTCCTAACCGTTGCGTTGTGCTCTGTATTCCTACTTGAACCTCTGTGCTCGAGTCGGGCTTCTGATGACGACGTCGCCGCCGCGCGATGGGATTCTCTCCAGCTCGCTTCTTGCTAACCCTTGCTGCTTGATGTTGCACTCTTCTTCCCTCTTTCACCCTCAAAACAAAAACAGCTTGAACTAACACCTAGGCTTTCCGCTATCTTTTTAAAGTTGGCTTACTCATAGGTCCTCGTGGTAATACCTTGAAGAAGATGGAGACCGAGTCCGGCGCAAAGATTGCGATCCGTGGCAAGGGTTCCGTCAAGGAAGGAAAGGGTCGCTCTGACGCCGCTCATGCCAGCAACCAGGAAGAGGATCTCCACTGTCTGATCATGGCAGACACCGAGGAGAAAGTTAACAAGGCGAAGAAGCTGGTGCACAATGTCATTGAGACGGTATGTTTTTCCTTTGCTGTTAGATCGTTCAAGACTCCGTGCTCATGGTACATTAGGCTGCCTCCATCCCCGAAGGCCAGAACGAGCTCAAGCGGAACCAGCTTCGAGAACTCGCCGCCCTCAACGGTACTCTCCGTGACGATGAGAACCAGGCTTGCCAGAACTGTAAGTCTTCTCCCAATCATCCCTGGTCCCTCCTTCTAACACAGACAGGTGGTCAAATCGGACACCGCAAGTACGACTGCCCTGAGCAGCGCAACTTCACCGCCAACATCATTTGTCGCGTCTGTGGTAACGCAGGCCACATGGCTCGCGATTGTCCTGACCGCCAGAGAGGCTCCGACTGGCGCAACGGCGGTGGCTATGGCGGCGGCGCCGGCGGTCGCAGAGCTATTGGTGGCGGCGACGCCGTCGACCGGGAGATGGAGGTAGGATCTCGTTCCTGTATTGTGATTGATCGTTACTAACTGTGACCAGCAACTTATGCAAGAACTGTCTGGCGGCGCTCCTGGAGAGAACGGCCACGTACCCCGTCGCATCGAGGCTGGACCCGATCAGGGCTACGATGACCGTGATGCGAAGCCGTGGCAGCGCGGCCCTCCTGCCAGCGATGTGGCTCCTTGGCAGCAGCGCGGCCGCGACCGTCGCGACGACTATGGACCTCGCGACCATGGCAGTGCGCCTCCCTGGGCCTCTCAAGGTCGTGGCGGCCACGGCGGTCACGGTGGCCATGGCGGCGATTACGGCTATGGCTCGCAGGGTGGCTACGGTGCCCCTGGAGCTCCACCCCCATGGCAACAAGCGCAGGCTGCCCCTCCTCCGCCCCCGGGTGGACAGGCATCGTATGGCTACGGAGGCTATCCCTCTTACCCTGGCATGGGAGCGCCCGGTGCTCCTCCTGGCTTGAGTGTGCCGCCTCCACCCCCAGGCATGCCCTCGATGTATCTTGGCAACAGTGGCAGCCCTCCCCCACCCCCTCCTGGCGAGGGACCGCCTCCTCCGGTATGTTTGCTTAACCGAGGTTGTAGGACACCTGACTAACCTGATACAGCCCCCGAGCGAGCAGCCTCCTCCCCCTCCCCCACCTGCTTAGGGCACTTGCAGAACCTGCAGGACCTTCAGATCATGACGACAAAAGCCTACTGAATTCAGCTGCTGAAATGAACCATGAGAGTTGCTTTGATTTGGGATGAAATTCGACAGGAATCCGCAGGATAGCAGGGCGGCATACGTGGCGGGCGAGTCTGGATTCGACTGGACAGCGTCTGGCCTGCTGCTTTTATTCGTAGTCTATCAAGTGTACTAGCTAATCAATATTGTTCCTTTGTGTTTGGTCCTCGAATTTCTGGTAGTGGAGAATCTAGACAGGTGAAGTGCCGAAGAGCAAAAGCCGGAGTGACGTTTATGGGGCCGGCCCCATTATTGATGCCTAAGGCGGAGACCTTTCTCCGCAATTTCGTGGAGAAGCTCAAATCGATCAATTTTTCTCCTTCAAGGTTGAAAGCAGTCCTCCAGATCGGAGAAGTGATCATGATTCATCAAGTCAAGTAGAGCATTAATTCTCATATCCCCTTTCCAGCCATCCAGTCTTCCAGAGTTAAGGCTTCTTGGCCCCTTTTTTTTGGATCACCAAAGTTTTATCCCCCAGAAACAGATGGAGGGACCCGCCTCTTCTTCTTCATCATCATCATACACCGCAGCCGCCGCAATGACAGGCGGGACCAACACCCACGGAGACCAACCCAGGAGAAGTCTGGGGGATGGAGGAGGAGGATTGGGGTTGGCATCCTCCTCCCCATCTCTATCCCCGAACCTCCACTCCCATCGCAAACCATGGCAATCGCAACCGCAGTCCCAGTCCCAGTCCCGATCCCGACGCAGCTCTTTCCTCCGATCTGGGGGTGAAAGACATCCACAGCAGCAGCAGCAGCATCGCTCCGACCCCGGGGCAAGACACGAACCCCCCTCCACTTCAGCATCAGCGTCATCATCCAAATGGTACCGCGTCCGCTTGTTCCGGGGCATGGTCAAGGACGTCAAACGCCGGGCGCCGTACTATTGGAGTGATTGGACGGACGCGTGGGATTATCGCGTCGTGCCGGCGACGGTTTATATGTATTTCGCTAAGTATGTTGATTCCTTTTGGGGGGGGGGGGGGGGGGGGGGGGGGGGGGGGGGGGGGGAAGTGGTGTGTTTTGTTGGGTTTGGTGTGGTGTGGTGGGGGGGTGGGGGGGGGGGGGGGGGGGGGGGGGAGTTTCGAGATGGATTTGGGACGGGGATGGGATGGAGTTCGAGGATGAAGAGGCTTTTGGCTAAAAACTGACCCCCCGTCGCGTTTTAGTATCCTCCCTGCATTGGCGTTCTCCCTCGACATGTTTGAGAAGACCAACCAGAGCTATGGCGTGAATGAGGTGCTGTTGGCCTCGGTGCTCGGGGCGGTGGTTTTCTCGGTCTTCGCGGCGCAGCCGTTGGTTATTGTTGGGGTTACTGGTTAGTATTTTCTTCTTCTTTTTGTATCCTGGGGGTAGTAGGGTGAAGGGGATTTTTATTGGATCTTCTTGATAATCTGCGCAGTGCTCAGCTGATCTGTCGTAGGTCCTATTACGGTGTTCAATTATACGGTTTATGATATCATCGCTTCGAGAGGCACGAATTATCTGGCCTTTATGTGCTGGATTGGGATGTAAGTCTCCTTATTCTCATTCTCTCTTTCTTGTTTGTGTTCATTCTTTCTTGTTTGTTGGGGCAATGGCACCGTACTGACCACTCAGATGGTCCTTGATCATGCATTGGTTGCTGGCTATCACCAACGCCTGCAATGGGTTGACCTACGTGACGCGCTTCTCGTGCGACATCTTCGGCTTCTACGTCGCGTTCATCTACCTGCAGAAGGGCATCCAGGTCCTGACCAGACAATGGGGCTCCGCGGGCGAGACCTCCGCCTACCTGAGTATCATGGTCGCTTTGCTGGTGCTGATGGCGGGCTGGATCTGTGGCGAGCTGGGCAACAGCAGCCTCTTCCAGAGATTCGTGCGCAAGTTCCTGGAGGACTACGGCACTCCGCTGACCATTGTCTTCTTCACGGGCTTCGTGCACATCGGCCATATGAGGGACGTCGAGGTGGCCACTCTGCCGACCAGCAAGGCCTTCTTCCCCACCGCGGATCGAGGCTGGTTGGTCCATTTCTGGGACATCAGCGTCGGGGATGTGTTCCTGGCGATCCCGTTTGCGGTCCTCCTGACGATCCTGTTCTACTTTGACCACAACGGTGAGTACGCCCCCCCCCCCCCCCCCACAAAATTGCGGTAGGCTAGACGTGGCTGACCACTGGACCAGTGTCCTCACTGATCGCCCAGGGAACCGAGTTCCCGCTTCGTAAACCCGCCGGGTTCCACTGGGACCTGTGGCTCCTGGGCCTCACCACCTTCGTGGCCGGTCTGCTGGGCATCCCCTTCCCCAACGGGCTGATCCCCCAGGCGCCCTTCCACACGGCCGCCCTCTGCGTGACGCGCGACGTCGCCGACGAAGACGACACCAACAAGGGCAAGGCCATCCGCATCACCGACCACGTCGTCGAGCAGCGCGTCAGCAACCTCGCCCAGGGCCTGCTCACCCTCGGCACGATGACCGGCCCGCTCCTCATCGTCGTCCACCTGATCCCGCAGGGCGTCCTCGCGGGCCTCTTCTTCATTATGGGCGTCCAGGCGCTCCAGGGCAACGGCATCACGCAGAAGCTCGTCTTCCTCGCCCAGGACCGCCGCCTCACCCCGGCCGCCAACCCGCTCAAGCGGCTCAAGCGCCGTCCCGCCATCTGGGCCTTTGTCATCGCCGAGCTGATCGGCTTCGGCGCCACATTTGCCATCACCCAGACCATCGCGGCCATCGGCTTCCCGGTCATCATCCTGCTGCTGATCCCCGTCCGCTCGTTCCTGTTCCCGCGGTGGTTCACCGCGGAGGAGCTGGGGGTCCTCGATGGGCCGGCGGCGAGTCCGTTCACGATGGAGAGCGTGGGCGGGACGCACGGCTTGGATGATTCGTTCGGGGGCGAGGGGGCGTTGGCGGGACACGACGGTGGGCGGAGGAACTCGAAGGCCCGCGGTGGTCAGGATACTGGTGTCTTTGATGCGAATCGGGACGAGAGTTCGTCGGAGTCCGTGGTGGGTGATGATCTGGAGAGGGGGGAGGTGTTTGAGATGCAGAGGTCGGCGGTGCGGCGGAGGAGTACCACGGGGGTGAAGGATTGATGTTTTGTGTGCTTTGGGATGGCCAGAGGCTGCTCTGGTTGTTGTTCGAGTGGATGCTGGCTCGGGATAGATGCTCGTGACTTGCTTCCATGGGCCATGAAAGACATAAAATTTAGATTCGACCTAGTTGTATATAATTCTATATCATCGCCGATTGTATGTTGGTCAATGGTTTCTTAGAGGTCTTTTCACATGAAAAGTGGCCAAGGTCTTATCAAGTTGGGCGAGTCCATACATTGGAAAGGACGGTAGCTAGGCCAATCGAACCGAGTGAGGGCTATAGCAGAGTAAATATAGCTCGTATTGCTAACTACCACTTACATGCAACCCAGCCAACCCACACAAGCAGTTCACGCAAGGGTTTGACACTACAGATGTCAGGATATGAGATGCTTAAGGGGTAAGGCCTTGAAGAAACCAAGTCCCATCACAAAAAAGAACAACCATCGACCCCAAAGGACCGAATTGAAGCATGATAGAAGCGCATGAAATCTGCTGGGCCCAACACATCCATATTTTCACAACATGAAAAAACAAAAAGAGAATCCAATGCAAGATTGGACGGTGTCAAGGCCCGAGCCGCGGATCGAACGCGGGACCTCTCGCAGATATGCTTGGGTTTGTATCCCTAAGCGAGAATCATACCACTAGACCACCCGGGCTTGATATATTTTCTGCCTGCTTTTGAGATAATATAATCCAAAATACATGCAAGAATTAGCTTTGCACTGTGCAAAATAGAGTTCATCGAGACCAAAACCTCGCACTAACCGAACACAGTTAGCCTGATACGCCGCCCAGAGCGGTCGGCCTTTCTGCCGTCATATCGACCAAAAAAAAAAAGTCAAGCGCATGCTTCACATTCAATCCAACACACCAAAAACCAAAATGGCGCCCTCACAGTCCCCCGAACCTATCCCGGACGAGTCTGCCTCTAACCACTCCTCGTCCGACGCAGAGAACGAGTCCGAGTCCTCATCCGACGAGGGCGGCGTCACCCTCGATACAATTCAAAAACAGCAGCGCGCCCCCAAGAGAAGACGTCTCTCGGACTCGTCGACCGACTCCTACATCGCCGCCGCGCCGCCGGCACCCTTGCCCACGCTCTCCCGCATCAAGCGCAAGGAGGACGTCGCCAGGGAGGCCGCCACCAAGGCCGCAGCGGACGCGAACCCGGTGCTCATCAAGGATGCGCTGGCGGCGGGGCTCGAGGATGCGCGGTCCTCGTTCACCGACCTGAAGGTGGCGCCGTGGCTGGTGGGCTCGCTGACGACGATGGCGGTGCGCCGGCCCACGGCGATCCAGAAGGCGTGTATCCCCGAGATCCTGGCGGGGCGGGATTGTATCGGAGGCAGTCGCACGGGTTCCGGTAAGACGATTGCGTTTGCGGTGCCCATGCTGCAGAAGTGGGCGGAGGATCCGTTTGGGATCTTTGGGTTGGTGCTTACGCCGACGAGGTGGGTTTATCCTTTTCTCTTAAGATGGACAGAAAGAAGGAAGAAGGGACAGAAAGACAGACAGACGGAAAGAAAGGCAATGCTAACTTTTCGAGGGCAGAGAACTGGCCCTCCAAATCTACGAGCAAATCAAAGCCCTCTCCGCGCCGCAGAGCATGAAACCCCTCCTCATCACCGGCGGCACCGACATGCGCTCGCAGGCGCTGGCCCTGTCGCAGCGCCCCCACGTGGTCATCGCCACCCCCGGCCGGCTGGCGGACCACATCCACACCTCGGGCGCGGACACCATCCGCGGCCTGTCGCGGGTCCGCATGGTCATCCTGGACGAAGCCGATCGCCTCCTCTCCCCCGGGCAAGGGTCCATGCTCCCGGACGTGGAGACCTGCCTCAGCGCGGTGCCATCGGCCGCCGACCGGCAAACGCTGCTATTCACCGCAACCCTGACCCCGGAAGTGCGGGCCCTCCAGTCCATGTCTTCATCTTCCTCATCATCAACGAAACCCCCCATCTTCGTCACCGAGATCACCTCCGCCAACAAGTCCACCATCCCGCCGACCCTCCACCAGACCTACCTCCAAGTCCCGCTGACCCACCGCGAAGCCTTCCTGCATGTTCTCCTCAGCACCGACGCCAACGCGACCAAACCTGCCATCATTTTCACCAACACCACCGCCACCGCCGACCTGCTGGAGCGCATGCTCCGCCGCCTGGGCCACCGCACCACCTCCCTGCACAGCCGGCTCCCGCAGAGCGAGCGCAACGCCAACCTCGCGCGGTTCCGCGCCGCGGCCGCGCGCATCCTCGTCGCCACGGACGTCGCCTCCCGTGGATTGGATATCCCCTCGGTCGAGATGGTGGTCAACTACGACGTGCCCCGGAATCCGGACGACTATGTGCATCGTGTCGGTCGTACGGCGCGTGCGGGCCGCAAGGGTGAGAGTGTCACGCTCGTCGGGCAGAGGGATGTGGCGCTTGTGCTTGCCATTGAGGAGCGGGTGGGGAGGAAGATGGTCGAGTGGGAGGAGGAGGGCGTGAGTGTGGAGACGAGGGTGGTTAGGGACGGGGTGTTGAAGGTGGTCGGCGAGGCGAAGCGCGAGGCTGCCGGCGAGATGGATGAGGGAAGGGATGTGTTGGGGAGGAGGAGGGTGAAGTTGAAGAAGGTGAGGTAGGGGGGGTTTCCTGTTGCTAGGTTCCGCTGTGGAAATATGGGATGCGCCGGGGATTGTACTGTACATAACTACATAGTCTTAAGAAGATTTTGGGAAGCCGGTTCTTATGGCATTGTTTCAGGTTAAGTTAGCTAGGAACAGTAGATGAGATTGGCTCCTGTTGGGCTGATTGCGTAAACACTCGGTAGAGCGAAGCGAAACTCGTTGTGCACAGTCCGACTGCCTACGGTGTCTGAAGATGTCGATGTCGGTCTCTTCTGACCACACATCCTCATCCTCCGAGCATTATTCAAGACTTGGAGCCTCCTTGGAAACCATGCATGTAATCCTGCATTACGCAGCAGACTACTAATAGCGATACTATAAAGAGTCCTGCCATGCTCCTGAGGCCATCGGTCCTGGTGTGTACGCAGACATGGTACAATACACGAGTAGCTCTAGGGCGACTACACTGCCTAGCTCTCATGGGATTGACTCGCTCACCGGACGAATCTGACGGTCACAGTACGCGTGGCATGGTCGAGAGAAGAACATATCGATCTAGTCCTGATTGTTGATGACCAGGTATAACGATCAGACCGCGAGGGCTGGACGGGACTCAAGACGCCTGATGTTTCTGGGGAATGTCGGGCCTTGGAGAGCATGTCGACGACTACCAAGGTCACTGAGTTGCAGGCTGCAGTATAGACGGAGATGTGCTGCATGACTATGGATGCAAAGACCAAGGTCCTCGACGCGTGGGGGGACACGCTACTAAAGAGGGTTTACTGTTAGTTGAAGTTGGGTTTGGTTTAGTTTAGTTTGGCCGGCAAGGAGACGAGCGAGCGAGACTCGGACGCCGACGCGGATTGACCACCACACGCGCGCCGAGCCCACCTCCACCTACCTTACTCTCCGGACATCCTCTTTCTCCTCCTCCTCCCCCTCCCCCTCAAAAGGCCATTGAGTCTTCTGACCGAGTCCAGTTTCCTTGTCTTGACACTCTCCTTGCTTGCCATTCCTCTGGAAACCCGGTTCGTCCTCAAAAAGTTTGGGTGTACTGTACTGTACTGTACAAGTTCCAGCACGTGTTGGTAGTTCTCGCTCCCTCCTGGTCCGAACTACTTTAACGGAGCTACTACTGGAGTACAACACGTCCACCACACACACAAACACTTGCTCTTCTTGATTTTCTTTTTTTTTTGTTACCATCCCCTCTTGTGGTTCTCCTCTAGTACTTCTATCAGGAGTACCCTCTCTCTCTCCCTCTCCACCCCACTCACCATGCATTCCACCGTATCAGCACATACCAGCCCTGTCAAGGACGGCAGGCGGATTCTCGGTGAGAAGACCGTCAACGCGTGCCTGTCCCCCGCCCGCCATCGCCACGCCGCCTCCCTCTCGCCGGTGAAACGTCCATTCCTGGAGACACCGTCGCTCACCTCTCCGTCGAAAAAGCTTCTTCCGTCGCCGCTGTTTGCCGGTCAGAAACGCTCCATTGACCAAGTCGAGGGCCACCGCGAGCATGAGAGCAGTGCCCGCGAGCGCGCGCCGGTCCAGGCACCGGCACCAGCCCCAATCCACGCGCAAATTGAGTCGACGACAAAGTCCTCAGCAACTGCAGCAGATGAACATGTCAGTAATCGCCATAATCCTTTTTCGAACTTCATGTATAGGTTACTAACATCCAGTCGCGTGCTCAGATCCGATCCGACGCGACACAACAACCCATTATTCCTGATCTAGAAACACAACAACAACAACAACAACAACAACAACAACAAAAACAAAACGAAGTCGAACCACAACAGCAGCAACAACAACAACTACCACCCCCGCCTCAACCCAGCGAACTCCCAGCACAAACCCAACCCACCTCCACGCGAGCAGTCCTCTCCGACCCAGCGACGCGCAAACGCTTTATTCAAGAAGTATGTCCCCTCCCCGAAAATGCAACAACTCATCCCAACCCCCAACCCCAGCGAACTAACACCCAAAACAGAAAGCAACCCTCCTTCGCATCCGCCTCCAAACCGCCATGCGTCACGTCCGCGACCCGCAATTCGACCGCCGCCTCTCCGAGCTCGAGGCCCACAGCCGGAAATGTCCCCGACTGACCACCGCCGTCGTCCCCGGATCCCAAACCCCCGTGCCAAAAGACATAACACGTATGGCGGCGGCTGCTGCAGCTGCAGCTGATCCCAAGACCCCGGTCCCGTTCATCACCTCCACCACCCCGTCGAATCTGCAACAACCCGAGCACAATACATCACCTGACAACGACAATAACAACCACGCGTCGGGGCTATCGTCGCCGCCGCTCTCAACAGGGAATGACGCTGCGTCTGCGCTGGAGGAGGATGATGATGATCCGATGAAAACCCCGACGCAGAAGATGTATCGTCATACCACAGGAACAGGGAACGAAGCCTCGCCGATGATGCAGTTGAGTAGTCCGCCTGCGACGGTGTCGCGACGGAGGACGGGGACGGGAATGGGGACCGTGCCCGAGGAGTCAGACGTTGAAGAGGACGGAGTGAGTCTGCCGGAGACGCAGAGGCGGTTATCGCAGAAGGGGGATGCGGTGGATGGGTTGTTGAAGTTGATGGGGACGGCGGAGCAGCAGCAGCAGCAGGCCGAGAAAGCAGAGGTGCGGACGGGGTGATTTCATTGACGGCATGTTGTGCTTGCTTATTGCGCCCCGCGTCAACTGTGGCATGTGGGATAGAACCCCTCTCGAGGATAGCGTTATGCTTGTCTGTCGCCGCTCCGCCGGATATGATCTACCCAGTGTCCAAGCTTGATAGATCAGGGCAATCGCGGCTCTTGCCTGGGACGGAGAGATGAGGCACCGGATTAAATGCCATGCATGTATTGTATATAGAATAAGGGGAACTTAGAGCTATCCGGATGGTAGAGATGGATGGCAGAGCATGCGAGAGAGAGTCAAGTCAATCATGATACCCTTCCTACTTTCACCTTCCTGGTCTACTGTTCTCGACTACTAGGTCTTTGCAATTGAATCATGCTAATTGCGGTGATGCATAGGTAGGTATTTTCGAGAGTGATCCAGCCATTGATGAGGCAGCACTGGCCTGCACCAGGGACTAGTGAATTGTTGCTGGTTGGCCGGTTGCCATTGCGCCAGATCACTAGAGTTGTCATACCCCTCTTACAATCTGAACTAAGATCAGTTAGTTCTTAATACCGTTGTGCTAGTCGTTTCCACCCGTGGGGTTGCATGTTTAGGGCATGTCGCACCTTTGCTCATTTCGCTGCTCGCAATCCGGGAGAGCAACCTACCCGAAGCCGGAGTCGAGGGAATTGTTGTTCAGTCGGAAACCTGATCTGGGGTTTTAATTCGTGATTACTGTGATCAATCCACCGTTTCTGGCATTGTTTTTTCTTTTTGACTTAAACTAAGGACAGTACGTGAGGGGCATGTTGTGCTAAGCTTTGTCGGTGAGCCCTAAGTTAACGGGGCCAGCTGCCGCCTCAGGGCACCTCAGGTGGAACGCATGATTACGCGATTAAGCTTATGAATGAGAGACGACTTTTGCAGGGTCATGGAGTAGGGGTATACAAGATGGATGGGGTTCAACACTTCAGTCAGTCACAAATCAGGTACAGACTGTATGTACATGTGATCTTTACCAGTACTAGGCAAGTGGACGGGGCTCGCAAAGAGCCGTTTCAGTACTGATGGGAGATACTTGACTCAAGGGCATTAATGATAAGATATGGTAGTCATCTTTATCATCATTGACTTCGATACTGTAAAATGCCCAGGCTGTGAGCAGGCAATGGAAAAAGCAGCCACGGATTACCTCAGCTCCATCCCCCCCCCAGCTTTCCCCGCATTTCCCCCTTCCTCCAGCTCTGGTTCTTCTTCTCGAGCTTCTAGAATCTTTACTCAGTTCATTGTCCCCAACTATTCTCATCGAGAATCTGTGACTCTGTGTAACACTCCCAAGCACCTTTCTCGTCCCACAGCTTTGTCGATCCTTACTATTTATACCTCCCCCGCAGATCTGTCAGTGGACGGGGCGGATTGATTGCATCATCATCGGAACTGCTGTAACATCTGATCCATCCCTGAACCTCGCGGCATCCTTCTTTCATCTCCCAGCTGCGGTCAGATGGCATCGCTACTCTTGCATTCCTGAGCACGTCATTATAATTATTCTCGTTGGAACTGGCCAATTCGTAGCAGTGTCTCGACATGCGCCTCTCCCTTGTGCTCATAGCCGCCCTTCAGGCGACTGTGAGTATCGCATCCAGCTTGACCCCTCCGGTTCTGCCCCTGATCGTGCGAAATCCGTATCTCAGCACCTGGCTGGGCAATGCTCGAGATGAGCCCTGGTCTAAATGGCCCATCTTCTACACTGGGGAGGAGCTGGGTTTGTCCCTCATGGCCCAGGTCCCCAGCACAGGCACTGTGTATCCTTTGCTCGGCAAGCCTCATGAATCAGTGTCGGGGTAGGTCATCGTCGCCCCGAGGACGAATTCGATTATTTTGCTAACGGTTCACTCTACAGTGTTTTGCAGATCGAGTATCCTACCTACCTTGGAGCCAATTACGACGCGTCCACCACTAATTTGACCTACCGTATCAACTCCGCAACTACCGCGGCCCATCACCAGCTCGATATCACCGTATCCTTTCTTTCTCCTATCACCCCTACGTCGACTCTGCGGCAGTCGATTCCCGCCTCCTACGTGTCAATCCACGTGCATGGCAACGCAAGCGTAAATGTCTATATGGATATCAACGGACGCTGGGTGAGCGGAGACGCCGGTAGCCAGCTCACCTGGCAATACGATGGGTATGGCTCCGAGGAGAGCAAGCCAAGCTTACGCAGATGGCGTCTCCAGAGGAAGTCTGAGTTGCTACTGTCAGAGATCCGGGATCGTGCGGAATGGGGGACTTTACATTTTACCGGACCGGCTGTGCGTCCTCAGACCCCCATTGAAGGCGGAATTCATCGTGGCTAATGTGCCGACTAGGGCGTCCAATATCAATCCGGAGAGGCATCGGCCGTGAGAAGCTTATTCTCCACCCAGGGTGTCCTGGACAACATCAACGACGACGCCTTCCGCGCCATTGGCGACCGTGAGCCGGTCTTTGCATTCTCCAAATCTTTCGTCTTTTCCCCCAAGGATGGCCACAGGAGTGACAGCGTGACCTTCACCCTTGCATTGACCCAAGATCCAGTCGTGCAGTATGCTTCAGCGCGCGGGCTGACCCTGATGCGACCCCTCTGGGAGTCGTGGTTCCCCAGTGTCGAGGCATTGCTTAGCTTCCACTACAGTGACTATGCTCATGCAAGCCTCCTGGCTGCGAACTACTCCGCCCAGCTCGCTCAGGATGCCTATCAGTCGGGTGCGCATGATTATGTGGATATCGTCGCGCTCTCCGCGCGCCAGGTCATGGGAGCAACCACTTTCGCGGGGACTCCCGACGATCCCATCCTGTTCTTGAAGGAGATCTCCTCGAACGGCAATTTCCAGACCATCGATGTCATCTTCCCGGCTTTCCCCTTCTTCTTGTACACCAACCCGCGGTGGCTGGCGTACCTGCTGGAGCCGTTGATTGAGCACATGCTGAGTGGACAATATCCCAACACGTACGCCATGCACGATCTGGGGACGCATTTCCCCAATGCCACCGGTCACCCGGACGGAAATGACGAATACATGCCTGTGGAGGAGTGTGGTAACATCCTCATCATGGGCCTGGCAATTGTCAACTCTCTTCGCTACTCGGAGGATACTGCTGCGACATCCATCTGGTCGGTGCAGGGTGCGTCTCCCGAGTTGCCCGAGGAAACTCATGGCAAATTCCCTCTGGTCAATCTTCAGATGTTCAGCGGCATCGATTACCAAGATGGCAGATGGGGCGGTGGCACGCAAGGCGAGCACTTGGCTGAGAGATGGGTCCAACGCAGTTATCGACTCTGGGATCAGTGGACAGGTTACTTGGTGGAGTTCTCCCTCGAGCCCGCCAACCAATGTAAGTCATACCTTCGTGACAGTAACCAGGCAGCGAACTGACACCACCACAGTGTCCACGGACGACTTTGCCGGCTGGCTTGCTCTGCAGACCAACCTGGCCTTGAAGGGTATCATCGGCATCAATGCGATGAGTAAATTGGCCGAGGTGGCGGGCTACCACACCGATGTCACCTATTACAAGGTCGGTCATCGATTTTCAGCTCTCGAACCCGGCTTTAGCTGATCATCCCAGAACATCTCGGATACCTACATCGCCAAGTGGGAGGAATACGGCATGTCGCGCGACCAGACGCACGCCAAGCTCGCCTACGACTGGTATGGATCCTGGACCACGATCTACAACCTCTACGCCGACGCGCAGCTCTGCTTCCACCTGGACGGCACCGACAACTCTCCCGACTCGGTTCCAGTCCACAACATCGGCCAGAAACCACTCACCCCCGCCCCTCCACTGACCCCCAAAAGAAAGCACGGCTTCGTCCCGCGCCACATCTACCAGCGCCAATCGATCTGGTACCACAACGTGCGGCAGAAGTACGGCCTGCCGCTCGACAGCCGCCACCTGTACACCAAGACGGACTGGGAGTTCTTCGCGATGGCGGTCGCCGGCGAGGAGGTGCGCCGCGAGATCCTCGAGTCCGTCGCCCGCTGGGTCAACGAGACCGTCACCGACCTCCCCTTCACCGACTTGCACAACACCGAGGGCCGCGGCGAGTTCCCCGGCCCCAACTTCTATGCCCGCCCCGTCGTCGGCGGCCACTTCGCCTTCCTGGCCCTCCAGCGCGCCTGCGGCGGGCGGGCGAGGGAGGGCCTGGCCTTTTTGGATGGCCTCGCGGACCCGGAGGGCACGTTGGCCGAGTGGGAGGCCGCCGCGGCGGAAGCGGTAGAGCAGTTCGCTGGCTCTAGCTCCGAGAACACGGAGCTTTAGCCCAACCCACAAGTCCGCAGTCTGGGTTCTTTTTGTGCTACTATCTCCCAGGTATATATACGCAGCGCCGCGAGGTGATTCCTTGGCTGCTAGTTGGGTAGGAAGGAAGTAGGGACCGTAACCCTAGCCCTCTCCTCTCTCTAGACAATTGAATTGAATCTCAAATCCCCCTACCGTACCACCCACTCTGGACACCTCTTTGGTGCTACATAGCCAAAGCTAGCCACGTCGGCCCATCTCTCCCTACTTACTTACCTATCTGTCTAGTCAGATTCCCACCAGGGGAAGGGAGCATAGTACACGTGCCGTCTGATGAGGATAGTAGGATAGTAGACCTAGCATAGTAGAACAGCAAACAAGTTATTAATCCGGTCAACAGGAATAATCCTCTTGCACACTGTGTCTACAATCTACACAATAAGTTACTAGATAGACAGAACCATACAGAACCATACGTACTGCTCCCAGGTCCCAGATCCCACAATCACAAATCATCTTATCTGCATGTCTGCCCGCCTGCCACCTACAAACCTCGTTCATCCATATCAAATGACCGACTAACTGGCTGAACAGAGGGGGGTGGGGGGTGGGGTGCTGCACCGCGAGAGAGAGCGAAGATGCAGCAAAAGACCCTATGCAAGGTATACAAGTACTGTACTTGGGGCATTGCCGTTGCCGGGCAAGTGGCAGGCAGATCAAGAAACTCAATTCCGCGATGATCGATCGATCGAGGATACGAAGCTTTTTTTTGTGCATTGGGAGGAGAGCAAGTACGACTTATACGGAGATTTCAGAATGCATTACTCCGAGGCAAGTACCGAGGACACTACTTCGAGATTCTTGTTGCATATGGGCGAAAATCTTCTCATTTTTTGGGGGAGATATTTTTAGAAAATCATATGCAGCTGTCTCGTACTTGCATAATAGGTGGCGGTCAGATTTGCTTTGCTCTCAAGACACGCGATCAAGCCCCGGACAAAAGGGAAACTAACTGCGCACGGAAAAGACAAGACGGTCCGACTACCTTAGGAATCCTGAAGTGGTTCAACGGGTGGGGAAGAGATTTTCCTGCGGGATAGGGCTGGAAAGGACGAGGGGGAGAAAAAGATTAAGATAAATTAACGGAACACATCGTGTCAATTGTGAGCGAGTTAATGGAAAAAAATTTTCGTTTTTTTGGAACCGGGCAGATGGGAGGGTGAGTTATTTAGTTAAAATATAACACACGCGCACACACACGCAAGATTTCTTTCGACATGGGGACATGACGGTGTTTGGGGTTAGGCATGAACACATTTATTTGCCACCAAGGCTGGGGAAGTTCTTCTCGTCGATGTTGACGGAAGCGCCGCTGGTAGCAGCACCGCTGGGGCGGGGAGCGTTGGTGTTGTTACCACCACGGCCGCCGCGGCCGCCGCGAGCACCACCGCGGGCACCACGGCCACGGGGGCCGTTGGCACCACCGCGGGGGGCCTCGACGAAGCGCATGTCAACCTCGAGGACGTTCTTCTCCTTGCGCTGCTTCTCGCGCTTGGACTTCTCCTCCTTGCCCTTGATGTAGGCCTCCTCCTCCTCGCGGGGCTTGAGCTCCTTGGCGGCGGCCCACTTCTTGTCGAGCTTGGAGCCCTCGTTGGCGGCACGAACGGGCTTGGCGCTCAGGTCCTCCTGGGCGGCCTTCTCGGCAAGGTAGTCGGCGAAGGACTTGGACTTGTCGGCGGGCTCCTCCTCGGCGGCGGGAGTCTGGGGCTCGTTCTCGTCCTTGTGGGCGATGTCCTCTCCGGCCTTCTCATCGTCCCAGGTCTTGTCACCGCTCTGGTTACCCCAGCCCTGGTTCACCTGCTTGCGGGTGTCGCTACAGAACGCATCAAGTTAGTTTTCTGAGTGATCCTGTTCTCCGCCCGAATGTGGAACTTTCAAATGAGGCGGATCGCTGGCGGCGGTGGGTGAAACAAAATGGTTGCTTACGTCTGGCCGGTGCGGGACTGGCGGTCGTGGCGGACACGCTCACCACGCTCACCACGCTCACCACGAGCGCGGAAACCGTGGCGCTGGCCCTCCTTGGGGTCCTCGGTGGCCTTCTCGCGGTTGTTGGTGCGGCCGGCGTTGCGGTCGCGGAAAGCTATCCGATCGGAGTGTCAGCCGGGGGGGCGGGGTTGCTGCGGATTGTGAGACATGGTCATGAAACGTACCGGCCTCGTTGCCAGTGGCACGGTTGCCGCGGCGAGCGTTGTTGTTCTCGGCACGGGGCTGGGTGCTGGGAGCTTCCTTGGGAGCATCGCGCTTGCCAACACGGGGAGCAGGTCTGTCTACAGCCCTCGTGGGAGGCTCAGGCTCTCTGTTGGGGTCCAATTCAGGATCATTGCCTGTAGTAGCGAGGCGCAAGAGCACGCAAGAGGTTAGAGATTGATCGCTTCTTTCATTATGCATCAACAGATGGGCAGGTGGGTGGGATGAGATGGATGGCAATGCGGATGGATCCGCTAGTCGCGCAAGGGTATGATGTATGTTGCAAGTGGAAGCAGCACAAACGAGGGTGGAATTGAGGAAGCAGCAGCAGGAAGAGGGCGAGAATTACCAAGAAGCTCGTAGAGGTTCTATTATCACGAAAAAGATATGTTAGCTGGGGGACATGTTTGATCCTCGATGGGATGTGGTGAGTTCTTGGTGTTGGGCGCTGGGCAACCGAGTTGGACCGAAAGCAACCTTGTCAAATCCCTCGCTCACAACCCCGCTCGCTCGCTCGCTTCCCACTCAGAAAGACCTTCCCAGCTCAATTTGGCGGCCCAGGACCTCGCGAGACGAGCGGATTGACGCGGAATTTGGTGGTGCTGGCTCCCAATCGGCGCGGTAAACGATAGATGACGATGGAGTGTCGCGAGAAGTCCTCCTCCTCCTCTCGACGTAGGAAAAAAAATACAACGCACCTTGGACCGGACGTCCGCCATGACGCCTGGTTTTATGCGGGGCCTTCCGGGGGAAGGCTCTGGTCTATCACAACAATTCGGGTCCGACTGAACGGGTGACGGATGGTCGACACAGGCAGAAACCTAGACGACAGTAGGTATCCGGCCTCTCCTTTGGGGATGGGAAATGGGATAGGGGAGATAGAGGGATAGTGGTTGGAGTGAAGGGGTTGACTGACAGTACGGTGGATGGAGGCAACGTTTGTGGTTGCACCCGCCCAATCCGGTAAGGTGCGGATTGCTGCTAAGCGAATTCGGCAATGAGCACCGTGATTGGTCGAGGGGAGCTAGGGCTTAGGGTAAACGGCCAGCAGGATGACGCCCTGATGATGCTCAGTGATCACCTGCAAGAAGAGCTTCCCAGCAGCATACGAGCTGCAGTCGATGACCGTTGCTGAGCCCATTGTTCGCTGCCAATCTGTCATCATTATTGCTGACAGGGTGAGGCATAACCATCTACGCGGGGTGGTTGGAGCTGCTTTCCAGGCTGCTTTCCTCCAAGTAAGCGAAAAGAGCTCCTCCCGCCAACGGAGCACTGTAGATAGAACCCTCTCTAGTCTATCTACTATCTATAGCAATGATTGAACCCCCTCTCCTCCCCAGATATTCATCATTGGATACAATGTCCCCAGTCTCTCGACTAGTGATCCTGCACAGAACGAATTGAAACCGTCCACTATTCCGCTTCTGTATGCTCGTGCTCAATTTGCTCTGCCATTGGATATTGCTTGCTGGGCAATGCTGTCATTGTCCGACGCGGGTAAAGCACGTGACATTCCACCCATGTGACCCCGAGCTCATCTACAATTCATGACGCACTCAGAGCGCTGGACATAACTCGCTGTAAAGCGAATCTCACTTAGAACCATTATCAAATATGTTCATAAGAGCTGGGAAATGGCCCCCCGATGCAACTGCTCGGCAAGCCGGTCATGCATATATAACGAGCTAAATATAGACCAAGAATAGACATGCCTCACATGAACCACTTTCTTTCGACGCTGCTTTTCTTTGAGAAGAGAAAAATCACACAGAATACCGACCGCGACATCAAAACGTCAGAAACAGCAGTGAAACATCAAATCATATGGTATCAACCGCAAAACGCCAGGCAATGCTCCGAAGTTTCAACTTTTGTCTTCCAGTCATAAAGGTGCTCGGGGGCACAGCCAGGGAAAGAAGCCTGACTCCGTCCTCGCGAACATCACCCGCAGATGAGAAGTCGCACACATGCAACGCATGGAAAGAAGCAAACATAGGAAACAGGAACTCAATGACGCGTATTATTTTGTTCGTAGCTAAAGGGGGTTTGGAAGTGCATGCTGGCACTGAGCCCGAACGGATCGGCATCCAGCATGGGTTCATAGTTGCCCAAGATATGATTGGAGGAGTTGGTCGGGGCGTTGTTGGTGCCATACGCGCCATTGGTCCCCTCAGCAGCATGCGGGTGGTATTGATTAAGGACATGCTGTCCCATCGGATGGGCGCCCGGAGCCACGGACCCCGGGTTGTTGTAGCCGGACACATAGGACGAGGCCCCGACAGCCGACTCATGCTCGTCATCGATCATGTCTGCCTGGGCATCATATTCTTGTTCTATGGGCGGTTAGTGCCAAGTTGACAAGCTCATAAGCAGATATATCTTACCTAATTGATCGTAGTGCTTCTGGAAAGGAGATGGATAGTAGGCCGAAGGAACACGAGAAGCACGAGGGCCCGCAGCACTGGGGAGAGCAGACTTTGGCTCCGCCGTATCTGGCTGACCGATACTCATTGGAGGGGTCGTCTGGCTGAGGTTCCGCGAGTGGGCAATCATGTGCGAACGTTGAGTGTGTGGATCCACCCCAGCCGGAGACATCGCACCTTGGAAGGGGAAGGCGGGCGACTTGGCATGGGATGGGGAGGAGGCATGCGAGGGAGGCGTGGCCTGATACTGGGGCGAGGGAATGCCGTATGCGCCATCGCGATGCTGAGACATGCCAAAAGGTTCCTTGGGGGCGATGCCTTGGGGATGCCTTTGAGCGGAGTTGCGATTGACAGCAGCGCGCTCCAGGGCGGAGGGCGGCTTGGTTGTCATCAGGTTGGGCTTCGCCGGAGCCGTACCGGGGGCCCCAGCCTTGAGTCGCAGTTCAGCTTGGACATCAATGCCTATGAGGGGTCAGCATGGCTGAGACAAGGATAACTTTATCGGGAGATTGGATGCATAGATAAGGACACCGACCCTTTTCGAGAAGGATACGTTCCAGTAAGGAATTCTTATATCGCAACATCAAGCACTCATCGGCTGCGGTGCGATGGTTCTGTTGCAGCGTCTGAAGAGACTCCTCATTGCGCTTGATAGTTGATTCAAGCTGACGAATGTATTCTGTGCGACGCTCCCGGAATGCAGCCTGGGCCTGGCGGTTGCGTTGCTTTCGCTCTTCCGAGGTGGCGTAGATCTGATAAGGGTCGGGGGTCAGTCTAGTGAAGCTAAAATGCAGCAAGATAAGAAAGAAGGAATCAGGAACGAACAAGGGGGGTAAGAATGAGATAAAGCAGGTGGAAGGGGAGAGTAGGTGCATTGAAAGATAAAGCAGGAGGGCGAGGGAGGGATCTGACAGGACGATAAGGGACAGAAGGGAAAGGTGATGATAATGATAAATGATAATCGTGCGGGGCCCCGGACTGGCACGCAGGGTCACCTCCCGCCCAAACCCAACCCAGAGAGATAAGAGATGAACCAGAGGGGGGGAAACTCGAAAATTATAAGAAGGGAGCAAAGGGACTTCGTCTCTCAGAAGATCAGATCGGTTTTCTTACGTACAGGCTTTCTCCCACCCTTTCGCTTTTGTGTCTGGGCCACATCCTGGGTTAAGATCTCGCCATCCGCCTCAGGCGTGGACACTGCCGAACTGATTGAACCCTCAGGCATCGGCTCTGACTTGGGAATGACCGGATCCGTGGCCGGTTCATTTTGAAGAGGATGACTGGTGGTCTCGACCATAGAGACCATTGGGATTCTAGAGGGAAAAGGGGGGGGAAGGACTTCTGATGTCTTGTCCCCCTCTTCCGTGAAATGATTCTTTGCCTGGATGGAAATTGCCTTGAGGGTTTGGGGGGAGGGGAAAGGAAATGGGAGGATTTCCTTGGACAGCGATGATGTGCCCCCCTTGCGTTCTTGCGTGAGTTGGTGGTGGGAAAATGATGGTGGTATTGGATGAGTCACCCAACAGAATCCGGGGTTTGGCTGATATAACCTAAAAAGCCAAAGGAGGGGAAAAGAGGAGAACAAAAAAGAGGGGAAACTTTTAGATAATGGAAAAAAGAGTCCCCCCGGAAAGAGAACAGGGCAGATGACAGATCGAAGATCAGATACGTCTCAGGGACGAACCAACAAACTTTGGCCTGCTTCACCCTTCACAGAGAGACGATGTTCGCCAAAGCTGGGGTAAACGCGGTGAGAGGCGTTTTAAGATTAGATGAGATAATGGGAATGTCTCAATGAGGTAAAACACGTCAGTGTTCAAACCACTTGATAGGGAAGAAGATTGATCCCGGCGGGGAAGGGCTGGGCTGCTGCTGCGAGATAGTAGTTCAGACGCAGCAAACGCGCGGATGAGCGGCAATTGGGGGGGAGGAGGGGGGGGGAACGTGCGAACTCAGGCTGAGGGTCGCAGGGAGTCCGGCGGAGCAAGTGACATAAAAGAAATTGGGAACAGTGGTGAGAGATAGCCAGCGAGCGTCGGCAGGCAGAAAGACGTGGTGGGAGGAAGGAGAAAGTGGGAAAGGGCGAGAGGGTGGGAAGATGTGAGGTAAAATTATTTACTAACAAGAACGGGGTAGACCTTAAGAGGGCAAAGCATAAGAGCGAGACTAGTAAGTAGTCAGGGAAAATTTGGAGCAGAAGGAAGGGAACAGAAGGCGTGGAAGGATTAGTATTGGAAGGAAGAAAAGGAAAATGTGAAAAGAGAAAATAGAAAGAAAAAAAACTCTCTCATCATCTCATCTGATCATCATCATCATCATTATTATTTTTACTTCTACTCATTCCTTCCCCTCTCTTTCCTCTTTACTTCCATCTCCTGACTCTATAAACTGCGTTCCTTCTTTCCACTGTAAAAATTTTCACTTTCTCTTGCTCTCTGACACTCGCCTCGTCAAAATTTCCTTTGGGGGAATCCAGACTAACCAGTGCGACTGGCCTTTCCAGGGGAAGGAGGGCGACGAGAAAAAAAAAAGTGAAAAAAAACCAGGAACAGACGATCCAATCAATTCTGACCCCCCTCACAATCCCACTCGGAGGGGTTTGCGCTGAGAGACAATATCGACTGGGTTGGTGGTTTCGCCGCTTCCACAAAATCTGGTCGGGGCTTGTCTGACGGCCACCAAGTGGATAGGAATGGGCTTCCGTTCTACTACTGGGGACTTTGTTTCAAAGCGTTCTCATAAATGATTGGTAACCTCCTTTGAAATGGAGAACTATACCTACGAACTACCACTACGGCATGCTCAATCCACGCAGGAGAGGGGAAACTTCTTCCCTCGTTGCTGCGCTCTGCTCACTTCTACCTACTGACTAGCTAGCTAAGGTGATCTCGGAATTACTGGCAGCATGTTCGCTCCTTTACCCTCAGTGGCTGGCAGCGGCACCATTTCCCAAGAGAGGGAGGAAGTATCCACCGCGCGAGGTTCTGACCCAGCCGAAGATCCGCCCAAGGTACGGACGGAGTACGCCAGGCGGCCAGACATTCAAGCGAGCACACCCAGAAAGGACAGAGAGGCAGCAGACAAGAGCCAGCAACCTGCGCAGCAGCGAAGTCCAGATCGTCCTCTGACTGGCCACCAGCTCGTCCGCCCTGCCCCATGCAGGGCAACGGGTGGAGAGGGGGGGGAGGAAGGAGAACGTGTCGCGCAGTCTGACGCTTTGGATCGCGGTCCGCGGAACTTGGGATGATGCATCAATGCATTTGTTCGAATGTTCCATGCGCTCCGTCGTCATCCGGTTGTTCGTCACACTGGAGATAAATGTGTAGTTTGTCTGTAGGTAGGATCGGTTTTTTTTTTTTTTGCTTCTTTCGAGGTCAGAGGGTCGTATCCCCTACAGGCCGTCTGCCTTCTGACAGACCATGATGGCTGTTGACTGGGATGAGGGGGGAGGAGAAGAGGGGGGAAGTTCTTTTCCCTCTGGTCCACAGCCCGCGGAGATGTTCCGGCCGGGCAACAATAGCACGACGACCACATTCAATAACCAGTGGATGATGGTGGTCCGGCCAGAATTTTTCGTGGGTTCCGTTGGGGCGGAATTCTTGTCCTCTTGCGTCGACCCTCCTCCCCTCAGATCTCTCTCCTGCTTTGCATGCTTTGCATGCTTTGCAGTGACTGTGGTTTGTACCTCGGTTGACTGAGAAGCGAGTTGCTCGATCTGAGAACTCAATTGTCTTGTCTGACCTTCGACATGCCACTGTCAGGGAGCAACCAAATGTACCAAATGAACCAAACACTCGTGACCAAACCTGACGAGGATTTTCCCTGCCTCCGCACGGGCCGGGGGTCTGCATGGCCTGGTGTGCTTACCATACCATACGCGGTCGACTAAATTGCCCTTGTCAAGCAGGAATGACGACCTGCCAACAATTTGCTACCTGCCATAACAGTGCTAGATGAGATCCTCTGCGCCATAAGCACTACTCGTGCTCTCGAATGCGACCAGAAACCAGACCCAGGCCGGACTTTGCCATCACCCAAGTGATCCGATACAGTAACACATTAGGAGACCTCCGATAGGCGTCTGTTTGTGCAGGCCGAGAGCCGGCCCTCGCCTACTACGCACAGGACATACAGTACATACAGTACATACAGTACAGCGCTTCTTTCCCAGATCTGCAACCTCAATATGTGTAAATGCCCGCGGCTTACTACGGGCCTGGCAATCCGGGGAGGGATCATCATCATCACGAGGTGCAAGCCATGGGATCAGCTGAGGGTTCGCAACAATGGATGGGCTGATGGCAGGGCAAGCAGGCATTTCGCTTGGATCCTTGGCATCGTGAGAGGAAGGGAGAGGAGAGACAGCGAGCTGGCATTCTTGTCTCCATAATCATCGAACGACAACAGTAGAAGTTAAAACCCTGCAGTTGTAGTCGAGGCAAAAGCAGAATGACATGCACCTCCCTTGTGTGCGACTCGACTCTGGGGTTTGCGGTGCATTGCTTTGTCACTCTTTCCCCAGGAAGATGGGGGAAAGTCAGATGAAGGGCCTCTTATGTCATACGTATACTGAGTGATGCTTGTGGCATTTGATCCCTGGCTATCAATTCCATAGCACCCTGTAAAAACCGATCGATGCTCGAGTCTTGCCTCTCAATTGCAGAGAGAAAGAATCCAGTTGGGGTGCAATAACTTCAAGTGTAACCCCCTCAACACAGGATGATGTCCTATTCAATTCAACCAGGTCATCACTGAAACAACAAAAAATCTTTCTAAATGACCTGGTCGGTCGGCATTTCGAAGATGTTAGGCAGTTAACTAGTGGTTGGTTAGCAGTAGAGCCAACCCCAACGCCAACACCAACCCGCCAACGGGGGCCTCGGGAAACCTGAGTCGCGGCGCCGCGGCGCTCCAATGTCATCTCCGGATTAATCAGACTTCTTCACATGAAGAAGGAAACCTGACTGAAAGGGCCAACGCTAACAAATCTTCAAATCTTCAATTCCTCCTAAACCATTCATTCATCCACCCCCACCTCCAGACACCATCCACCCTTTTACAACTCATTGACTCCAACTCCAAACTGAAGATCCATCCTTTATCGCGAAAATCCACAACTTTGTCTAATCGATATAAAAACCCTGCGGATCAGCCACCGGAGAAGCTGGAATAGACCCAGACCCCCTCAACACCACCTCGGCTATACACAACCCCCCCCCCAAAAGCAACGGCGAGAATGTCCTCATCCCCCCCCTCGAAAGCAGACACAAGCCCTGCGCAGACGCAATCCACCGCAACCGAACACGACGCCCAAACACCATCCAGCCCCTCCACCAACCCCGCAGAGCCCACGACCACGACAACCAACCCCACGAGCACCACGACATCCTCCACCGCGCAACCCGCGCAACCCGCGCAACCCGCGCAACCCGCCAACAACGACGAGGATGATTCCGATTTCGACGAGTTAGACGGTCCGTCTTCCCCTCCCACTTCTATTTATGTGGTAAAGTGATTAGAGTGACGGCTAACAGCAAGCGGGGTAACTTGAAAACAAAAACAGACGTCCTCGACAACTTCAACAAACCCGCCGCCTCCACGACGACCACGCAGCCGCCTTCCTCCGCCACCGCCGCCGCCGCCGCACCCGCCACGGAGGATGTTGATCTGGACGAGGAGGCGTTCCTCAAGCAACTCGAGAAGGATATGGCTAATTTGATGGGCGCGGGCGCGGGCGCGGGTGATGCCTCGGCGGCCAGGGGAATGTCTGAGGGGTTTGGGGACGAGGAGTCCCTCGACAAGGACGCGGAGATGTTCGCCAAGTTGCTCGAGGAGGGAGGGGTGTCAGCGGAGGACTTTTTGAAGCAGTTGGTTGGGGATATGATGAAGGGGGAGGCGGGGGGTGCGAAGGGGAGTGGTGGTGGTAGCAGCGGCAGCGGCGGCAAGAAGAAGAAGAGTAAGAGTAAGAAGAAGGGTAGCGGGGGTGCGACGGCTGGGGAAGCGTCCGCGACGAAGAGTGCGCCTGCGCCTGCAGCAACTGATGCTGCTGCTGCTGCTGCTACCGCTACCGCTACCGCTACACCGGAGACCTTCAACGATACGATCCAGCGGACGATCGAGCGCATGAAGGAGTCCGGCGACAAGGCGACGGCCGCGGCCGAGGAGGAAGACGGCGGAGACGATGCGGACGACCTGGTGGCGCAGCTGATCAAGGCGATCGAGGCCGGCGCGGGCGGCGACGGCGACGACGCCGACCTGACCAAGATGTTCCAGGGGATGATGGAGCAGCTGTCCAACAAGGAGATCCTGTACGAGCCGATGAAGGAGCTCGACACCAAGTTCGGCCCCTGGCTGGCGGAGAACAAGGCCTCCGGCAAGGTGTCCGACGCGGAGCTGCAGCGCTACGAGAAGCAGGCCGGCGTCGTGGCCCAGATCGTCGCCAAGTTCGAGGAGCAGGGGTACACGGATGAGGATCCCAAGTGTCGCGAGTATGTGTGGGAGAAGATGCAGGAGGTGAGTTTAGTCCCACTGGCACTTTGGGGCGAGGGACAGGTTGGGGGCATCTGATCTGATCCGAACTGAACTGACTTGACTGTTGTATAGATGCAAGCTTGTGGGAACCCCCCGGATGAGCTGATTCCGGCGCCCATGATGGAGGATCTTATGGGTGGAGGGGCTGGAGCCGGGGCCGGCGCCCCGGACTGTCCGCAGCAGTAGAGGTCTATTTCTTGTTCTCGCACTGGTGGATGCTGATGTTTGTTTGGTCGGATGTTATGATTGCCGTTCCTCTGGCATTTGTCTGTCTATGTCTTGTACATATATCCCCTGCATTTGCGCTCTCCCTAGACGTATGTCATGATGGTTTGATGTAGTGGCTGGTAACGAGAAAGTAGTGACTCCGTGTGTAAAGGTTGTGAGAGGGAGGGACCTGGAAAATGAACATATAGCAACCATAGTCTCTCATAGTACGTCGCTCAGCCATGCATCCATGCCATTGAATCATACATTATATACCCAAAGCCTGCAACCATCATCTACTGGTCTCATACAGATATATACGTAACTCCTAAGTCCAACCTCCAGCAAACGCCCAAGCAGTCCATGATACAGATCTCCATCAGCCCCGAAGTCGACCAGCGACATCCGGAACCAGACAACCACTGCCTCAGAACACTCCACTCGAATCCCACCCCATAGAATCACGACATATCCATCTCCTGACTGTGCGCAAACCCGTCCATCCTCGTCTCCCCCGCCAAATCCATAAAGATATCATCATAATCCTCATCACTAAACGAGCCCGAGCCCGGGGCATCGAACCCCCTCTCCCACCCCATCTCTTCAGCAGCAAAGGCACCCCGCTCCTGCTCCAAAAGATACTGATCCAGCGCATCCATCTCCGCACCTTCACTTTCACCCTCATCATCCCGTTCGGGTTCCTCCTCCTCCACCAACCCATCCAACCCAAGCCCAAACTCACTCACCGCCGACCGCCGCATCGCCTCCCCCCACCGCTTCTGCTCCGCCACATGCTCCAGCAGCACCAGCTGCTCGCCGCGGTTCTCGAAGCGCCCGTCCGCGCGGTCCCGCTTCACGCGGTTCAGGAACGCGTTGCGCCGGGTGGTGCGCGCCGCCGGCGAGGCCGAGGTCCCCGTGTAGGGTCTGGTGGATCGGGCGGCGGCGTTGGCGAGCGGGTTGGCGATCTGGGCGGCGTAGCGGGTGGCGAAGCGGGAGGGGTGGTTGGTGGAGGATGCGATCGGGCTTGTTGTTGTGTTCTTCGTGTTGTCGGGGTCGAAGGAGAAGAGCGGGCCCGCGCTTGGTGCAGCGGAGAATGGTTTTTGGACTGGCGATCCGAAGCAGGATGCTGATGATGCGTCTGGTTGGAGTGGGGAGGAGGGGAGGAAGGTTGTTAATGGGGTTTCGGGGTCGGTAGGTGCTGCGCCGGCGTTGGCGGTGTTGGCCAGTGGGCTGGAGAAGAGGTTGCGGTTGTTGTTGTTGTTTTTGCTGGTGTTGGGAGTGCTGGGGGTGGTCATTGTTGAGGAGGATGAGAATGGTGAAGAGTGGTGACGGCGAGGAGAGAGTGGTGAGGGACGCGTGGGTATGCTGTAGTGCGAGTGCGTCCGGGCAAATGGTGCGGTTGCGGTGGTGTGAATGGGATCCGAAAATTGGTGTTCTTGCTGCTGCTGCTGCTGCTGCTGATATACAGGCTGCGTCGCGAACATCATTGCGAGCGGGCGATCGTTGCGGTGCGGATAGGGAGAGAAGGAGAGAAGCAGTGCAACTGTACTGTTCTCAGTGGTCGTGATGTGATCCCGCGGTACGAGCAGTGAGGTTTTGGGCTTGGTTCCGAGCGGTAGTCCCACTTTCTGTCTATGGTCGTGGATGTAGATAAGATCGGTTGTAGAACATGAGAGGACTTCAACGGATGATAAGCATCAATGGCGAGAAGGTGTTCTGGCGGTATTTACAGCGGTGTCTGTCGCTTCGAAGATTGTCCCAGCCACTACGATAAGGCAAAGTATTCGCATTTCGCATGCCGGATGGGAAATTCCCTCCCGCAACGCGTCCGCGTCAGACACGGGATCACGTGATCACAATGTCTTCATGCCTGTTATCTCAGGCTCTCAGGCGTTAAGAACATAGACATGTCAGCTCCGCCCCAAATAGGAGGCGGTAATGTAGTCAACTTGAGGACCATGCTTCTTTATAGAAAGCTTGATGATCATCAGGGACAATCCCCGGGCGAAACGCGTTCTTTCTCAGGCTCAGGCTAGATAATGCAACTCGGAATCCACCTACACAAGCCGAACGTGGGATTGAACACTTGCAATACAGCACTGTGTCGAGTTGAAACTGTATATCCTTTCATAGGTTCAGTGGTAGCCATTCAAAAGACACCCCTCCCTAAAACACATTCATTTCCTCTACAAAGCACCCCTAGGCAAAGCATAATGACGACATACTGCCGGACGGGATATAAAACGTTACGCGCAGCGACCATCTGCAGGGGAATGCGTAGTCGATCGATTGGTCATGAGACGGTCTATTCGACGCCCCCGAAGCAACATATTGCATAATTCATGCTTCAGGAGGCGCCGTCTAAGTCAACGATCTACCGCAGATCCTACAGCGAACAGACTTGATACTTCTCAAACATTCGGTCAATTAAATACATACAATCAAAAGCTTTTTGAAGGCTGAGATCGAAGACCTGCAATCCAGAGAGCAAAGATAGTGAGACGCGAGAATGCCACTGTCCAGCGTCCCCTAGAATGAATCAAATGCTTCGAGGGGGGAATCAAAGTAAACAGAGACCAATCATGCTAGAACAAAATCCGCTGTGCTATGTCAAGGAGTGTAGTGTATGTCGGAAAGAAGCGACATGTAGTCTATCAGAGAATGGGAAGGGGGGTTCTGCAAATGTGAAACACACATCAGGACAAAGAACTGAATAACGATAAAAATCAGACTCGAGGAATTCCTCGCCCACAAGCGCCATGAAAACTGCGTCATAATCGTACAAACTTTACAGTTCCGGAGGGAATATCCAGACATTGTATCTTATCTGAGACAAGCAGATACAGAGACCGAATATCGGGCCAGACTTAAAAGTTTGATGCCGCATTCACCGGACCAGGGTTGTGATACTGGTCAAGCGTGGTCTTGAAGGGCGTTCCACCGGCACCGGGGCTAGGAGCCTTCTCGCGAGCACCGGATCCGACGGCAGTGCCGCTCATGAGGTCGGCAGCTTCGTCGTTGTCATGAGCAGCCTTGCGAGCATGGATTCTCCAGGCCACCACCGCGATGGCTCCAATAATGATCGCACCACCGACACCCACAACAACACCAATAATGATCTTCTTCTGAGACGACGAGAGACCGGAGCTGCCGCTGGAACTGTTGGAAGAGGCCCCACTGAGGCTGGGGGAATCGGTCGCGCTGCTAGCCGGAGTGGAGGTAGTGGTGAGAGTGGTCTGCACAGGGGTTCCGCTAATGGTCTCAGTGGTGACGACGGTCTTAACGACAGGGGTAGCCGTGGTCTGGGCCGTGGTCTCAGAAGTGGTCGTAGAGCTATCTTTGCTGTTACTGTTGTTATTATCATTGTTGTTGTTGTTATTGTTATTCGACGAGGTAGTGGTGGCGGCAGCAGCATTAGTAGTTTGAGGTGCGGTCGTATCTGCTGCTTTGGTTGTCTTGGCTGCTGGTTCCGTGGTACTCGTGGTCTCTGAGCTTGACGTAGTCGTGGGCTCAGGCTGACTGGTAGTGGAACTGGTGGTCTCTTTGGTGGATGAAGTCGACTCGGTTGATGAGGTTGACTCGGACGTTGTGGTAGGAGCAACCTCTGCGGTAGTAGCAGCCGCAGCAGAGGTGATAGCGTTTCCTACGCCCGTGACCGCGGCGCTCTGGCCAGCGACGACGGCCACGAGGGAGAGGGAGTAAAGGAGGAACGAAAGACGAGCGGCTCGCATGATGACAGCGGTTGGTTGGTTGGTTAGGAGTATTAAGTCGGAAGTCAAGTATCTCTCAGAGGCTTCCAGCGCCGAACGGACGGAGGTTGTGGGAGATGACTGTCAGACGAGACGTAGATGGGTATATTGAGGAGGTCAGATTTCCAACGCGACAAAAGCCCAGATTGGAGTAAGCGATCGTATCTGTTGTCGGGGAGAGCGTGTAGTGGGTAAAGACACCGATGAGATAGGTGTCGAAATGTGAAAATGGAGGGGTTAACGAGAGACTGCAGATGTAGGAGACACCCGAAGGGCACACACACGATACAATATGGAGTGGGTAAGAGAAAGAGCGTAAGGAGGTGCGGGATGGAGATTATTGAAAAAGGACTGGAGAGGGCGAGAAGGGAAGGGAAGGGAAAGGTCAGTGAGTGGCAGTGGGGGGACGGGAAGGAAAGGATTGGACTGATCCGCTCTCTGCCTCTCCCTCTTTCTCTCGCTCACTCAGTAACTTACTAGGTAATCAGTCACTCACTCAGTCACTCACTCAGTCACTCACTCTCACACTCTCACACTCATTTCACTGCAATCCTTTGCACAACCGTCCGGCCGCTGAAAAGTCACCGGGCCCAGGCAATCCAAAATCACCAATGGTAAACGCGCGCCCAGCCGTGGGCGCTCCCTAGTGTTGGCGCTAATAAGGTCCACTGACCAGTCAGCGGAAGCGATATGAGACAGATTGACCAGGGGGTTCACTAGATTTTGGAACATTTTGTGCATTGTTAGCCCATTGTGACTTTTTGTGAGCATTTTCAGGCGCCTGACTTCGGGGCAGTGTCTTTGTTTGGGGCTTCGGAGGGGGGAGGTTGGGTCGGCAATCCCACTTTTGATTCGTGGTCTTTCCACCGGCACACCCGAACCTCCTTCATCAATGGGTCTCACTCATACCCTAAGGCCGTTAGGATTATTATCTGTCTATCTGTCTCCATATCAAGTCAATACTCAGTACGGAGTAGACCACTAATTATGACTGCTTAGGCTAGCATACTGCTTTTTTCATTCCCCCCCCTCATCGCTAGCCAAATTGATAGTGTGGGAGATCTTTATCCGATCTCTAACAAATTAATGAAGATTCCGCGACTATGGTTCGGTGATACTATTTTAAGGTCTGTACCGTGGATTCGACGTACCAACAATGACAGTACCACAGAACCTCATTCAGGTTCATCTTCAGTTCCGTTCTTACAGTCCTTACTCCTTAGGTCCTGAGGCAAGACTCAAAACATCCCAAACAATGCCATCCACCAACCCGAGTCCCTCTCCCTTGGACTTCATGTTTCGCCTGGAAGTCCCGCATTCCTCCGCGTCGTGGGCAGTGGAGTAATTACTCAGTCAGTCCACATCATCCATCAGACAGACCCTGGGAGGTGCAAAAAGGTACTGCAGAAAAAGGAATTTCTGATTGGCACCCGGTCTCGTGCCTGAAAGAAAATTTCGATTTAGACCCATCGACATTATGCCGGTGCAGCCGACGGTGCTCCATAATCAGACTCTGTTTTTTTCTTTCTTTTTTTTTTTTTTTCTTTCGGGGTGGGAAGATCGCCTTAACCATCCAACATGGTTTAGCGTGGCGAGACAGAAAGAACTGCAGGGGCAAGCCATCCCTTCTTGACCTACGGATATGTGTACAGCACTTGGGTAACTAGGCGATGCTGGAGCATGCCCTACGGTGGGTGTTATCCCGTTATCTGGAGCAATTGGGATGCATAGATACTATTATTGCCCTGAGCTTTGTGCATCTCGAACGAGTCCATTGGTCTTGACTTGTGTCTGGCCAGTCTGCCACGGAACAACCAAGTGGTCTGGACAATGTCGAAATGGGCAAAGCTTGCGTGTCCACGCAGTCGAGGCATGATCGGATGGGGAAAGCTTGGTCTTATCAGATCTCGTGGACACCTGAGTCCCTTAGAAAAAGACAGTTCACAGCTCCCCTCCGCCTCTCTGATCCGTGATGTAAGGGTGTCTCAGATGTAGACATGCGACACCTAGAGTGATATCATCCTGAAGTCCACCCATTAGAGCTGATTGTACCGGGCTGCTCAAAACCTGCAAGACCGTGCAGCGACAGCAGCAGAGTCAACTGCTAAGCGACTTGCACTCGCAATTCAACCATCATGCAATTTCTCTCGCCTTCCATTATGTCGGATTACCCATATAGGAATCTGTATGAGAGCAACATGCTAGAGTTGTTGAAAAGCGTCTAAGCCTCGCTATCATCATGCAGAGATCCTCGCCTCAACCCTCAGACCACCGCAGACCCGGTTGACTTTTCTTACTACTATGTAGTCATGTAGTCCGGAGTATGTACAGTATGCATCATCCGATATCATACCTCTCAAGCCACATTGCTTCAATCCCGGATATCCCGGCGAACTACGGAGTACTCCGTACACGAGATACAGTATGCACAGATGCACAGTACCAGAGCCCATGCTCCAGGCTGAGAATCACTCGACCCCATCGCAAGCCACCTGAATTCAGCCACTACCTGCAGAGACGGACTAAGCACGATCAATCGGACACATCACACTGTACGGAGTACAGTACGATAAACAAGCCACCGCCAGGGCCTTCCAGACAGTAGTTAGTTAGCAGGAGTCTTACAAACCACCTGATCCAACCCTCGTAAACACCCATAGCCCAAAGCTTAAGCGCAAAAACAATAGTTGCTAGCAAGCCACCCGAGCGTTGCCACGAGGGAAAGGCTGGCAGTTGCCACGAAAGCGAAGCCACTCCCTGCTGACTCTGCCACAGCGTCACTTCCCATTATTTCTGTCTGACTCACCGTATGTTCGTTGTCCGATGCTTACGAAGAAGAGAATAAGTTACCTACGGAGTACCCCGTCTAATCCTCCCTTAGCAAGTTAGCATAGTTAACACGCATATGGATCGTGGGTTCTGCTAATTAGCGGCCACTTCTGCGATTTGGGTTGTAGACGTTCCCGAACTAAATTTACGGGAAATGCAAGTTGCAACTTGTAACTCAACTCTGTATCTCATGCCTGTAAGTAATTTTGGAAATGGACTGCTGAGTTGGCAATCACACAAACACAAGTAGCGAAAGTAAACAGAAGGAAGGGTAGACTAAGGGTAGACTAAGGGGACGGGAGGCGAGGGAAACAGCCTGGAAAAAAGCCCAGCCCAGACCAGACCCCCTCGAGACCCTGCATGACACCTGTAGCGGTAAGTTGTAACCACGGACGGAGAGGCACGCACTGCTTGCTGGCGTCCGATTCAACTCTACTACCAAATACAACATAAACAAGATGGGACCACTTTCCAACCCAATAATACTCCATTAACTCATGAGTCCTTCTCCATAATAGCCAACTGTTTCTGCAATGCATTCAAATAAAGTGATCAATTAGTAGATAACTCTCCGGACTTTAAGGCGTGCCTTCGTCGTTTCCACAACATTCCGCGCCTCCCCTTCTCCCCCCTCGAATGCTTTCCGGCTGATCGGCAGTCGGTGACGGGTTCTAGACTTCCTGTTGCACTCTTCACTGTCAACCCTCCCCCCCTCCCCCACCGGGGTGGTCGTCATCCAACGTGACTGGGCTCTTGGGGAGGAGGGGTGGGGGTTACTCTGTCGGGTTGAGTACTGTACTTGCATGCACTTTCATGTAGGGGTCTGGATCTGGAACCCGGAGAGGTGGGTGGGTGGGTGTGGTGACGACTACGTGGAGCGGTTGGAGCTTTGGGGGTTGCGCGGGTTTATCTACCGGAGTGCGTGTGGGTTCGGCCTACGCGTGCGTGCGTATGTTGTTTGTGTGTGTGTGTGTGTGTGTGCATGCTGATGTTCTTCTGGACAGACAGGGTCGGCCTAATGTCCATCTGATTTGTGTACATGTACCCATACAGTCGGTTGGAGAAGTGAGTATGCTTGAATGCTTGGGGGATCTTTGACAAATCCACCTAGGTTGGTGACTGCTTCAACCCTGAGTTCGTATTGGGTAGATGAGGTTTATAGGGTTTTGTGCTAGTCTATGCGGTTTGCCCTGCCTTGCCTTAGGGGAGTCAGTTGTGCATAACTTACCAGCGGCTTTGCAGGTCTTGCTCGCACAGGCGGGCGTGCCGACTGCGACATGGGCAGGGCTCGATATCTACGAGATGGGCATATAACTAGATGCATGAGTTCTTCCTGGATGACATATCTCTTCAGTCGACGAGTTTCCGAGATTGAAGTTGCTGGTGCGAAGATATGAACATTGATGGTTCATGTTGCCTACAATTGTGAGATGTTTACTTTCATTCACAGATTCGACCTGGGTGGACAAGAGAGCCGATTCAATGAAGTGGACGAGGCAGGACGAGTGCTCGCTCGACACTGATTCGGATGATGGATGTACGCTATGCAATACACCATCAGTTGGTCTGGCACCAAGCAAGAAACCGGAGAATTACTAAATAAACAGTCTGAATTGATGGGTATCATAGGGATATAGATTGGTTGATATGAGCCTCCGCAGTCGAATTTCCAGCTCGCCGATCAGTACTTCTCCGTGGGCTTTCCTTTGAATTGATTCTGGCACTCCTCCTTGAAGTATGCCCAGAACCTTCTCGGGGTAGAATCTAGGAATGTATCTTGTCAGGACCACCAATCCCCACTCAGTGTATTTCGAGACTCTACACAGATGGCAGTCAATCTGTGCGTATGAGTTGTTTGGCATACCAGGGTTTGAGAGACGGCCGGAGCCGCTAATCCGGGGCGTCTCTGGCGGAGGCACGCCGTGTTTCACACGTTCAACTTGTTCATGGACCTTCCCAACGACGCGGTGAAACGTCCGGCTGGAGAGCAGCTTTTTTGTCATAAGGAGCGACTTTGGTCAGTCTTAAGGTTTTCGCAGCGGACTTCGGCCATCGTTGACAAACCTGACGAACGAGCAGCGTCTGAGAGAGAAGGGAAAGTGCATTAGCATTAGGCTGCTGTGCGATGAAGGAATGAGAGGAGTCCATTATGCCCAAAGACACACACCTCCAACGCTTGGAGCCCAAGCATCCGGAAGACCATCCTGCAGAGATCCTCAGGGAATTCAGTCGACCGTCTATGGTCTACCGGTGGAACACCATGAGCAGCACTGTCGGTGATAGTGTAATCAGTGGTTGCAAAAACAGGTGGCGGTTTTGGCTACGGCGCTGGGAACACAGTTGTGGTGCTGAGAGAGAAAGAGCGGAGATTAAAGCGAGTCCGAGATGAGAGATTACCTAAGGACCCGACCGGTGCAGCGGTGCTTGACTTGACAGGGCCAATGACAGCCACAGCCGAGACTGGGCAAGCAAACAGCAGACCGGGGCCAATGAGAGACAGGAAAGTCTCCGACGCGGGATGGAACCCTTTACAAGAATGCATCTCCGATCGTGAATGGAGACTGTCCCAGATGAATTAAATGAATTATTTTGACTCTCCCTCCCTCTCTCATCAAGGTAAGAGTACATACTATGTAGATCGATGAAGGGAAATCTTGAATTGCCTGCCGGAGCTGATCCAGGTCTCCTGATTACATCACCGTTCTTGTCCCGAGGCCAACGAAACAATTCAAGGTCCCTGGCGGAATACCTTATGCATGCCCATCTCCGGATTGCCAGGACCAGCTATGAATCCCATTGTAGTGATTAGTCCAATACCGTTAGTTTTATACAAGATCGATCCTGCCGCGGTCACTGGAAAAAAAATTCTTTCGTCTGTGTTGATATAGGGTTGGACTTGCAAGGACATCTTGACAAGCTATACTTCCTCTTCGCATTCTTGCTCTGTTTCCACATACGCTCTATTTCTCTCTTTCTTCCCGACCAAAAGTCATCGGACGGGTGGCCACGTTCTCTGGCAGTGCGGGGAGCGCAGCTTCAAAATAGCGCCGCGAGGGGAATATCCGTGAGGGCAAGGGAAAGAGAGAGAGAGAAGAGAGAAAAAAAAATTGCTCCTCTGGCCTTGGCCCAGGTTCAAGCATTCCCCCCCCCTTTCTCGTTGGGATATGGTGTGGCATTTTTTATCGTCAAGAGAATAAATATAGCAGAAGAATTTCACCAGCCACGATCTTTGCCACCTGAATTGAACTCATAATCTTATTCAACCCCTCCGCGACCCCTCAGGGCTATCCTTGCCGAGATTGTTTTGTCCAACTACCTAACGGTACATACATACATACATCCATCCAAACCTACATACCGTTGGCTGCATTGACGCCAGTCCGATTTGGTTGAAAACAAAAACGATTAGTCCGTCGGACGAGTCAGCCTGGCTAACGTTACGATTCGTGCGCGCCTTGTCCCCGTGAGATCGAGAAATCTGGCCAAGCACATTGCCGTGTCGAGGGGCAGCTTCCACAGCTGTCCCGATCTGTCAACGCTTCAGATATCCCCCTCATCATCCCTGCTGCTGCCACACGACGCCGCCGCCGCCGCCCCCAACGACTTCGAGGCCACTGTCAACCCTCCCACCACCACCACTGCCCCAACCTCCCGTTCTCCTTCTCCCCATAGTACTGCCAGTCTCCGCAACGGTCCTCGTACACTCGCAGCCACCAGAAAGCGGGTCTCCAAAAAGGCGCGCGGCGTCCTGGGCAAGGTTCGGGCCTTCCAGAGGATCGCTGCGGCCAAGATGGCGCATCCCTCCATTAAAATCGACACGAGCGTCCAGTCTACCAAGCGCGCTCTCCCCGAGGACACCGAGGCAGGCTTGGAGATCGCATACGGCTCCGATGACGCCCCAGCGTTGGACGTTGGCGATCATGATTCCGTGCCGCCGTTCCTCTGTCAGTCGGTCGTAGGTCCGTTTGCGCCCGCTTTCTCTACCCCTTCCCCCAAGCGCAGCGCTTGCTGCTTGCCGTTTTTACTCTCCATCTCATGCGCTGGCTCTTCGACTAATTATTCCTTGCTGGTATCGCAGAAATTCATAACAAATTCGAAGAACTTGAATGGATGCAACGGACGCGGCTTCTGGAGGGCACGCAGGCCAACGACCCCTCACATCGATGGGCGCTAGAAGCAGATCCGGAAGTTAGAGCAAGGAACCGATATATGAACGTCCAGGCATGGGCCAACTCTCGCATTCATCTGCGCGTCCCGGAAGGTGAATGCGACTTCATCAACGCGTCGCCGATCGTTCTTCAAGATTCAGTGTCGCAGCAGGCAAGGAGGTATATTGCGACCCAGGTAAGCGGGGCACAAACGAACGGGACATTTCTGCGGGCTCTACTAATCTGTTGTCATGGATAAATAGGGCCCGAAGCTTGGCCATGTGGCCCATTTCTGGCAGATGGTGTTCCATGAGAGCAAGGACGTCGGAGTAGTCGTCATGCTCACGCAGACCTTAGAGTCCGGGCGCGAGAAGTGCTCGCAGTATTTCCCCCTCAACAGCGACAGCCCTTCCATGCCTCTGCGGCAAGTCGAGTCCGATCAGTACGCAAGCGACGACGATCAGCACAGCAACGGCGAGCTCTTGGGGGAAGTCACACTTTTGGAGACCTCGTGGGATCCCGCGTCGCGGTCTGAAATCCGAAAGCTTCAGCTCACTTTCGGCGGCGAGACCAAGACCGTGTGGCACTTCTTATTTGCTGGCTGGGCCGATTACTCCAAACCCGAAGGCGAAGATCGGGATGCGCTTTTGCAGCTGATCAAGCTGTCCGACTCGAAGAGCGCGCCGGACAATCCACGCATCGTGCACTGCAGCGCCGGCGTGGGCCGCACCGGCACCTTCATCGCGCTCGACCACCTGTTGCAGGAACTCGAATCGGGCCAGCTGCTGGAGGCCGTCGGCCCGGAGGTCGACCCCGTCTTTGAGACGGTCAACCAGATGCGCGAGCAGCGGATGATGATGGTCTACAATGAGATGCAGCTGCAGTTTATATACGAGGTCCTGCGCGAGCAGACCGATCTGAAATTGGGCAAGGTTACCGGGCGCAAGTCGGACGAACGGTCCACCAAGATGGCCAAGTTGTCCAACGAGGCCAAATACCTCGCCAACTACCACGTTTCCTCCAAACCGGAGTTGGAGCCGTCCACACCGACGCGTAGCTGGTCGGGGACACCGGAGGTGTCTGATAATGAATGAGCGCCCCCCTCGCGGCCCCAATAATCTTCACCTATAATCTTCTCCAGTACATATTTTTATTCTACTCTAATCCTTACATTTGTTAACTCCGTCCACCGCGACGCTTGTTGCAGTTGTCTTCGTCTCCACCTTTTGTTCTATATTTATAGTCACGATGAATATCTTATGAATTGTTCTTTGGCATCATAATGTTATACTCCTTGCCTCTCCATGGTGTTATCTGATGTGCTGACCAGGCCATGTCGCCGTTCATGACCGGGAGTGGAGATGTTATATCGACGGCTGTGTGACTTCGGAGTCTCCACAACTCTCGTTCTTTTCTCTCTGCCTCATCTTTCCTACATACCTATTAGAATTGTGAACCGCGCTGCATGTTCGACCTTATTCCCAATCTGCCTCCTATGCTTCACTGCCAGATAGATCTACTTACCTACCTCCCTGATACTCCAATTCACGATTCTACAGGCTATGGCCCGAACTCACCACACTAATCTCTTTTCTGCATGCCTTATGAACACGATACCCACAGAACCATCAAAACTGGATACCCTCCCCGTAAGTATATCTGTAAGCAATAAACCAGGTTTCCCCTCGCGCAATCCAGCCGCCGAAGACAACCGAACCCGAACCTGCAAAGAAAGAGGGAGGGTGAAAAGCGCTCCAGAGAAAATCAGAATCTAATACACAAAACCCGCCTATTTGATCAAGCAGGCGTTTCTCGCCCACCATTCACGATGCAAACTCCCCTCCCTTAGAAGGTCTACCTCCTTCCAACGGTGGGAATAAAACTACCAGTTCGGTTAGAAAGCCCTTTGGTACAGTGTATATTTGCAAGGATCACGGGCGAGGTAGATGGGCTGCTGGGGGGGGGGGAGCAAAGATAGATAGATAAAGCTCGATGGATGATGGTCATGATGTGTTTTGTGGCGTGGTTGTTAATGTTCTTGTTCCTGTTCTTGTGCATGAGGATGAAGGCCCATGGGTGATAGTTGTATATACTATATGACAAATATGGGGTGCGGATATGGCCGCCGCGGTAGGGTGAGGGTGGGATTCTGGGATTTGAGAGGATCGGAGTGCTCATGATAGCTGGGTAGATGTGATGGGGTTGAGGGCGTGGAGATAGAGCACCTGACAGAGGGGGGTTTGGAGGTCGATCGTCATGTACGTCGTTTCTAGGAGGGCGGGTGGTCTGTCTGCCAAGTACCTGGGTGAAGGTTCCAGTTGCAGGTTGCAGACCCTACCGGCACGAGGGTTGGATTTGGGTTGGGAAGAGATAGTTGGGGGAGACTGATCGATCGATTGGTAAAGTTGAAAGGAAGAGATATCACACAATTGTATGGTCAATCAGTTCAGCCAACCGACCCATCCCAATCAATCAATTTTCCAGCGATCAAAAAAAATCAATCACTCCGCTTCTTCCCATCCCCGGCCTCCCCGGGCGAAGACCCGGCGGTCCCGCCTAGCTCGTCCGGCCCATCTTCCGTGTCCCAATTGTCCACGGCGTTCTCGTCCCAGTTGTCCACCTCCTGCTCCAGGTTCAGGACGCCGGTCTCCTGCGGGCCGAGGCCGTCATGGTCGTCATCGAGGTGGTGGCCGCCGCTGCCGGCAAGCCCCAGCTCCACGTCGTCGTCGGCGCCGTCGCCGCCGCCCAGGCTGCCGAAGCGGGCCTTGCGGCGCCGGTCGAGCATGCGGCGATGGTACCAGCTGCACAGGCCGACGGCGCCCAGGCTGCCGACGATGTTGGCGAGGAGGTCGAAGGGGTCGAAGGTGCGGCCGTTGGGGAGCAGGCCCTGGACGATCTCGGAGCCGATGCCCAGGATGAGGGTGCACACGACGAGGGTTAGGTGCAGGGTGCGGCGGCGCGAGGTGTCGGGGATCCAGTAGAAGACGAGCGACAGGAGGAAGAAGGTCACGACATGCAGGAATTTGTCATTCGGTTGCAGCTGGAACGGTATGCTGGACGAGTCGCTGTGGGGGAGGAGGCCGATGTAGGCGGCCAGGATGAGGAGGAAGACAAAGGCGCCTGTTTTGGATGGGATTGATTAGCATGGTTGAGATGTATGGAGTGGAGAAGAAGATGCTGTAGTTCAGAACTATCTCCGGATAACTTTGTGTGTGGTGGATAGAGATAGCTTGGGAAATTCATCTTGTCTGTGTGTTTGCCCGGAATGGGAGGTGGGAGAGAGCAATCGATAAGAAGATCGAATGGGGAAGAGAGCAAATACTCACCCGCAAAAGGATAGCGGATTCGCATGATGAGGAGAAGAAGGAAGTCAAGAAACAATCAGAAATTGGTGGACAGCGACCCAGAGCTGGCTGGGAGGAAGCACAGAGGTCGGAGGTCTGGTGATGTTGGTGATTGATAGATAACTTGAAGTTCGCTAACTACCGAACTGGTGATGCAGTTCCGAGAACGTCATGTGCTGGCTTGCTTGCTGTAATCTGTGACTGTGACCATACGGTAAGGTAAGATCAGGCCGTCAGGCATCCAATCCCGTTGCTTTCTAGCACTGTTACTTCTGTTACTTCTGTTACTTCTGTTACCTCTGTTACCTCTGTTACTTCCCATCCATCTTCACCTAATTGCTTGCTTGCTTGCTTCAACACTTCTTTTCTCCCAATCCACATAGCACCACAGACAATCAATGATCCAGAACACACCCTTATACATCTACCCTACCTGTTGACATTCCCTCTTTGTGTTTGGATTCATTTATCTGTTGAGTATAACTATCACTATCCCTCCCGGGAACAGCTCGGGCTTAGTATCAGAACTGCGCGGTTGGTCTAAACCTGCGGCGGCCGCCGTTCCGCCTTTCACGGCTGCTGGAACCTCACCTCATCCCGTTCGCGCAGAGAACCTCGTAACTGTACGGCAGGCGCCCTTTGCTTTCTTCCATCAAATTTCGCTGCCCTGCCATCACTTTTGGCTCTTGTTTCATCGTCCTTCGCTTCTTCGCGCTCGTTCCTGAATCTCTATGTCGTTTTCCGCCGGTCTCCCCGCCCCGTTCTTCCCTCTCCGGACTTGATATCTCCCCCCAGCCCAGCCGTGGAGAAACGAGCAGCAGCCCCCTCCCTCGCCCGCGCCCCCAGAATCGGGGTTTTGGAGCGAGCATGTCGCTCGGACACCACCACGCCTGGCTCCCCCCAGGCCATCTGCGCCCTCCAGATGACCTTCATGATGCGCGGTCGGCCAATGGCTTTTCCAGATCTTTTTCCGGCGCTCGCACCCCCCAGTTGCGCGCCTCGGCCGATGCCGACGGCCTGCACGCGGGAACTTTGATATCCGATGCTGATCTGGCAGCCGACGATGACCCACGTATCGCCATGTTCCGGGACTTGTACAAGCGCAGCGAGGCGCAAATCAACGATCTCTTCGCCAACCAGAAATCCGCCGAGGAGGCCGCCCGCAGCGCGGTCGCTGATGCGGAGGAGACCCAGACTAAGAGCCAACGCGCCGACGAGTCGGCTCCGCCTCCCGCACCCGCCAAGAAACCCGCGAGGAAACTCGACGATGACGACTACGATGACTACGACGACGACGACGACGATGATGAGGCTCCAACCCCTCCTAAGCCCAATTCACTCGGCACATCTCACGACCCGAGCGGTCTCCCGTCGCCCAGTCGGCCCTCCAGTGGCTCCGTGTCGGTCGTCATCGAAGCGCAAAAGGAAACTAAGAAAGAAACCCTGGAGGACATCCGCAAAAAGCTAGAACAAGATAAAAAGGCTACCGAGGAGGCCGCCAAACGGAGTTTCCACACCCTCTTTTATACCCTAGAAAATGATAGAGATGCCATGCTGGACCAGCAGCGACTGGAAGAGTCGGAGCGCCAAGTCGAGGCGGAGATGTCGGGACAGGCCAACGCAGGCAACAACCCCAATTCCAACTCCAATGGGTACGGCTCGCTGAGTAGCGCCAACCTGGGCGCCTCGAGCCTGACCCTCAAGAACCTGATCGCGCGCATTGACATGAAGCGCACCATGGTGCAAGCTTCGGATGCAGAGCTGCGCAGTCTGATGAGCGAAGTTCGGAAGAACCGAAGCAAGTGGGCCAGTGAGGACAAGATCGGTCAAGAGGAGCTCTATGAGGCCGCCGAGAAGGTCCTCAGTGAACTCAAGGCCATGACAGAACACTCGACGGCGTTTTTGACCCGTGTCAACAAGCGCGATGCGCCTGACTACTACACGAGTAAGAACTCTCTGCTTTTTGCGAACGGATCGTCGCTCTTCAATATGCTAACCCCCATTTCAGTTATCAAGCACCCCATGGACCTTGGCACTATGACTAAGAAGCTCAAAGCTCTGCAGTATAAGTCGAAGCAAGAATTCGTTGACGATATCAACCTAATATGGTCCAATTGTTTCAAGTACAACACTAACCCCGAGCACTTCTTGCGTAAACATGCATTGTATATGAAGAAAGAAACTGAGAAGCTCGTTCCCCTTATCCCGGAGATTGTCATTAGAGACCGGGCTGAGGTGGAAGCAGAAGAGCGGAGGCTCCAGCTCGCCGAGATGGATGGCGCAGACGAGAGCGACGATGAGCCCATCATGTCGTCCCGCGGAAGGAAGGCGCCTGGCAAGTCATCGAAGAAGGGAGCTGCTCCTGTGCGGAATACCCCCAGCGGATCGGAACCTCCTGCGGGTCAAGCCTCTCAACCACCCGCGCCTGTACGGTCGGATTCAGACACCGTGATGGAAGGCACCCAGAATGGCTTTCCCACGCCACCTCCCGGGGGAGCGCAAACCCCATCGGATCCTGCTGGTGTTGGCGCCGGTGTCCAAGGAAGCCAGGGTGACGCCATGGAGATTGATGGGTTAATACCTTCGAACAACAATACCCTGACTGCCTTACCAGCGTCTGGCATGGAGTCGGAGGACCCCGAGTATAAAGTCTGGAAACAGGTCACGAAAAAGGATCGTGCTGTCATTGCCGCGGAGCGACATCGCCTGTTCAAGGGCGACAAACTCAACTCTGAGGAGCCGGCCCTGCTTAGGACCAAGGCTGGCATGAGACGGTGGCTGAGAAACCAGATGCAAATCAATGCCGAGGGCGACAAAGCCCGCGAGTCTACCGCGCAGGGTCTGGACCCTGGTGCAGCGGGTGAGACCCTAGCCGAAGGAATCGAGGTGGACGAGGATCGTGTTATTCCTGATTATTACGACGTAATGTCGGGCGTCCCTGACCTGCCTCCGCATTTGTCATGGAAGGAGGACTCCGATGGTAACATTGTGGATGCCTCTGAAGAATTCTTGCGCGTGCTGCCGTCCGGGTCTTTCACTCAACCGGACAGCAAACTTTCCCGCAAGATGGATGCGAACATGCGTCAAATGCAGGAGACACGGAAGGTGTGCTCGAAGATCGGCATTGTTAAGCAGATGCAGCTGCAATCTCAGGTAAGTAAACCTTAAGACTTTACTGAAGATCACGGGTCCTGATGCGCCGCAGATGTACCAAAATCAGTTCCAGAAATATCAGCCTGAACCGTTTGTTGAACACGATGTTCCCGCGCATGTGATGAACGACGGGGGCCCGGTCATTTCTCCGTGGGTGTGCAAAGCAGCCCTGCAGCGCTCAGTAGCGAAGATATTCTATCACACTGGTTTCGAAGAGTATCAACCGTCAGCTCTAGACGCAGTTACCGACATCGCCTCGGATTTTTTCCAAAAAATTGGAGAGACTTTGAAGTCATACATGGAAACACCGAAGCTTCCGGCGTCTGAAACTCCAGAACCGAACACAGCGCCGCAATGGAAACGAGCGTATACGGAACCGGAAATGGTCCTCCATACGCTCTCCTCTGTTGGTGTCGATGTGGAAAGCCTGGAGTCATACATCAAGGACGACGTCGAACGTCTCGGGACCAAGCTTTCAACTGCCCATGACCGTCTTCGGTCGTTGCTATCCGAGCTTCTGCGACCTGCCCTTGCGGATGGCGGCGAAGATGGCTCCAGTGCCTTCCAAGACGGAAGCGAGCAGTTCATTGGCGGTGACTTCGCCGAAGATATCGATGAAGACTTCTTCGGATTCAAGGAGTTGGGGCTGGACAGAGAGTTTGGGCTGGCTACCCTCAGTGTTCCGCTTCATCTTCTGCAGAATAGGATGTACAATGCTGCTCAGGCGCAGAACACAAGGTGCGTCTTTTTTCACTCCTCCCAGACTGAGACACTCATGCTGACATTGTCATCAGTGCTGCACAAGCTGTCACGCTCTTTCCCCCGCCTCCCGCTTACCCTCGCATCACATCTGAGACATTGTCTTCGCAAATTGGTCTGGTACAAGGGTTCCTTGGTGCCAAGTTAAAGACCAGTAACAGCGAGTCTTTAGTCGAAGATCTTGAGCTTCCCCCGAAACAACGACCTACGGCCGGGCGACCTCGTCTTCCTGCATCCGGCAAAATTCAGCCACCTGCAGCAGCTTCAGGTCTCACCACCAGCCCCCAGAAGCGACCTCTTCCCCCATCTGCTGCAAGCCAACAACCCGCCTCCAAGCTCGGAATGTCGGAACCCAGTAAGAAGAAAGTCAAGAAAAACAGTGGGGCCAGCATCGGCGCTTCTGAATCTGTTGTAGAAGGAGAGGAGGCATTGCCGGGTGTGGATGGCACGAAAGCTTCAGCCACCACCGCTGTCAAGCCCAATCCCGCTGATGAGCCTTCTGTGGATGCCACTCCTGACCTTAGTGGCAAAAGGGACATGGATACCGGGCCTGATGGCGTCGGTGCGGAAAGCGTTGACAATGCTGCATCACTGACGAACGGAACGGTGGCTGTTGATGCGTCATGAAATGTTATGATGATCATGGTATAAGACCCTTTTTGAGTGGTCTCACGTTCAACCTTGTTTTCTGGGCTCGGGTGATTGGCGGGTGGGCACAAGGTCGGTTTTGGAGATTCCTGTAACTGTAGCGTTTGCCATTTTTACTTCTCGTCCCTTTCTCCCTACCTCTTACTATTATACCTGGCATGGTGAACCCTTTTTCCCTTCGTGATTTGTCTTCTTTTTGAGTATATTTTTGCCACCTTAACATCTGACAGCATCACCTGACCACCCTCTTTCCTTTTCTTTCTCTGCGTCCCCGTCCTTTTTGTGATCCTTTGTTGTGCTCAGTGTGCGATAGGCGCGTGTTTTCTTTTTCTTTACTCCAGAATACCGGAGTGTATGAGTGCAGCGAAGGGCAACGGAGGGATCAACAAATCTAAAAAGTGAATCCACATATCTTTCAAGGAACGAGACTTGTGCAAACCAGGATCTCTTTGGTATGAGATTTGACTCCGGGTCCTCCACCCGCCGGACATGTTTCAGGCAAACCACAGTCGATAGATCAGATCAAAATAATAAATTAAATCTGGATCCCTGTCACCGGTACTTTTTTTTTTCTTGTCGTGGGAGTGGGTTACACCAATTCCCCGATGGGCGCAGCAGCAGCAGTATTCCGAAAGGGTGGCACAGCCCTAACTCATCCCGTCGGTTCTTCTGTCGAGGAGGATGTTCACAGAGGGAGGGGAGATTTCTAAGACAAAGACACAAACAAGAACAAAAACAAAAACCACTCACCGTGTCCAATTCGATTAAAACGACCAGCACACTCACTCACCATCACCTAAGACAAGAGAGAGAGAGAGGGTGTGTGTGTATGCGTGTGTCGGCAAGGACCCCTGACGCTGCAAACGAACGACCCATCGGATGCGCTGGACAGCACCAATCGATACACTTGCTGCGGTTCTGCGCCCTCGTATCTTCAAGACAATCGCTGGCCCCTCCCGTCGGTATCCTGGACTGGACTCTTGCCTCGCCCCTTGGCGGTGGAGGATCATAACGCTGGTTCTTTAGAGATCTCTCTCTCTCTCGAGGGAGAGAGGTATAGACTTGGCTCACGCTTCTCGCTCTCGCTCGCGCCTCGCTTCCTTTCCACCCCACCGGGGACCTCCTCATCCACCCCTATCCCCATCACCCGTCCATGTCCATGTCCATCAGTGACTGGATATATGAGAGACAACCGGGTACACGCATCATCCTCTCCAAACACGCCCGACGCACAAACCAGGATTTCACCTTACCGGTATGCTAAACCCGAGTCGAGTCTCGACCCTCTTGCTCTTGTGCTGGAGCATCCATCTCCAGGGCATCTTCATCTCTCTCCCCTAGGAACTTAAATCCCATACCCATACCCATCGCCGATGCAGCGGACCGCGGACCGCGGACAGCGGGCTGAAAACCATCCCCAAAACCACCTTGACATAAGACAATAGTCCCCCCCAAAATATAACAACTCAAGGAAATCAAAACGAAAAGATCCTTTCCCTCCCTCCCAACTCCCCAGAGACAGACAACCAAGAGATCGTTTGTTCGGAATGAGGTTGTGTAACCTCCCTGCCGGCATCCCAGCCCCTGAAGATGTCGGCCATTCCAAGAGCCCTACAATGGTCAGATCCTACTTTCAAACCTACGATCAAACACAATGGGCTTGAAAAGCTTGATTGTTCGATTAAGCAATTCTGATAGCTGAACCGTGGATGCAGCTACGTCTCTAGTCAGCTGGCCCTGTCGTTCAGATCCGTCCAGTCCCGAAGAACCGGTCAGTTCCAATCAACTAGGCAACTTGCCGACCTGAAAACTAAGCTGCAATCCGAGTCGCTATCACATAAATACAAGATAGTAAAGAGATCATCCAAGTCATGTTTGACTGGGTAAAAACTGCAAAGGAAACCCCTTTCTTCCGACTCTCCAACTCTTCGCCCTCAATGCCATTAAAAACCATCTCACCGCACCGTGTCAGATCATCCCAAGTTGCATCGCAGACTCAAATGTACCACATCGTGAAAGGAAGTCTGTTTGAATTGCCAACCATGGGAAGCAGTCTGGGATCGGCAGGACGCTTCTCAGGCTTCGGGTTGGTAAGTTTGACTGTTGGTCCACTCTGCGGGCCCGAACTCGAAGACACATCCTCGTGGTTCTTCGCACGAGCTGCGATCAAATGCGCATAATAAACCGCCGGATCTAGAAATGTTAGTGTTGTCAATAGCAGTAGAAATGACAAAGGGTAGTCAACATACGCAGTGAAACCGATGTAGTAGACCGCATGTACTGATAACAGTGGTCGTAAATCAAATTCTCGAGTTCATGAGACTTATGCCCAATCTGATCCAAGATCACATGGTAATGCACAGGACGAGAGGTACCCTGAAGCGCAATATGCGAGTAGAGCAGGAAGTCCCAGTCATGAGGACTAGTCACATCCTTTTCAATCAAAGTACCGGGCAGTGGGTTGCCGTTCTTATCCGCAGCATTGCGATCACCGGGTCTGGGGAAAGCTCGCAGATGGTGCCGTTTGTTCGCAACAACAACAGTAAATTTACCGGCCCATCTATCCTGGGTAAGCTTCATAAAGATGGCCTTAATATCGAACACCTCCGATTTAAGAACCTGTTCAAACTGGCCGGTCGAGACGCCGTCGCGGAGGTAATAGACATGCTCGGGAGCACGCCCCTGTCCAACGGTAGACATCCATTCACGGATCAGAGGAGTAAGCATGATCTCAAGATTGGCACGGTTGATAATCTCAATACGATCTCCATTAGCCTCGCAAGCACCGAAGTAACGACCACCGAAGTTGTCCATGCAAACAGAGACAGCGGCCATGGAGGGGGACCAAACGCCCATTGGGGAGTGCGTGACATCTGCTCCGATAATCATGGAGTTGGGTCGGAGAGTTGCACCCGGAGTCTTAGAGACCACACGTGCTGTGGTGCCACCAAGTTTGGCATTGACCTTCATCAGGACGTTGGAATAGTACTGTGGGTTCCCCTTCATGACGTGGGACGCAAGCACACACTGGGAAGGAACACCAAAGCGACAGTCGCATGACTTCTTGATCCGGTGATAAGCAAAGGAGTCCTTGTTGGGGACAACAACCATAAGAAGCTGAGGAATCTGCTTGCCGCATTTGGCCACGACCGTGTCATAGAGCTTTTTGATCGCTTCACCAATATCTTCCTTGAGTTCGACAACGACTGGCCGCCGCGCCACTTGTCCGCCATGTCCCGCATAGGCCTTCATGAGACCGTCACAGAAGGCTTCAACCTGAGCTTTGTTGGCAGCACCACGCTTGCCCACAAAATATCCCACACCCCAGGCCTCGAGGGCGCGTCGGTTTGGCTGGTAGAATTTCTTGCCACGAAGGTCCCAGCGGCCGTTCGTTCCAGGGTTGTGGCGTTGGTTACCACCGAACTGAATGTCGGGGCTTGGGAGAAGACGAGCTTTGCCCCGGATCATGTTGTTATCGACCTGGAGTCCGAAAGCACGAAGGACAGGGTCGTTGGAGTGGTCCATCATCTTTTTGTTACCCAGAATCGAGTTGAGCCTCTCAGCTGGGCGAGAAGCACAATACCTGATCATCGCGGAGGTCTGATATTCGTTTAACTTCCAAGGATAGCGGGTAAAGCCATGAATTGTGAGGAGCTCCATGGGGTAAACAACACCTTTCTTGGTCATTTCCACCATAGGCAGCTCAGGGTAATCGAGGAAAATGTTGTACCTCTTCTTGAAGTACTGCTCGACACTCATGCGCTCGATCTTTCCGGTGGCCTTGTCCTTAATGTCAAGCATGTACTGGCGGGCATTGCCGTTGACCAGGCCCTTGATGGTGAAGTTGACGCCAGTGCAGGGACAGCCTCTGTAGTGGGCTTGCACTACAAGCTTTCTCGCCTTGCGATGAACCTCAAAGAAATGTGGAGACTCGGTCGTACCGCCATGCTTATCTGAAATAGGCGCACATTTGTGCACAACCTCTTGAATATCTCTGGCATCCAGTACGGCAATTGCCAACTGCATCACACCACAGCGAGACCAGAAACAAGTGTTGGAGACGTCGATGTTCACGATAAGTCCACGGCCCTGCAAGAAGTATAAGTAAGCAAAGTGGAGAAGGGGAGACTGGGTGCGCTCACCAAAGCAGGACGAATAGCCTGATACACACCCTTGAAGGCGTAGACGCATTGGCCCAAATCCTGGCAGGCGCCTTCAGGGTCGAAGAACGAGCGTTTGATTGCCACGTACTTGGTAGACGGATGTTCGCGGAGGACGTGATCAAGGAAGTCTGTGACGTTCGTTAGCTCTTGATCGTGCTCAGCCAAAGAGGCTACTTACTCAAAGCTTGCAGGACATTCTCCGACATATCGGTGCGTCCCTGGAGCCAAAGGTTCAAGGCCGAAAGATCGACAGCTTTGGTGGGTCGTACAAGCAGACGGAAAACATTGGCCTTAGCACCCTTGGGACGGCCTTGCTCGGCGTCCAAATCGACCATGATGTTCACGCCATCCTTGTAATCATTCAAGGTCCTAATATTATGTCAGTCGGGCTGCACACGAGGACGCGGGGCGAGACATACCAAGCCAATTTCTGGCCATCGAAAATGATGCCCCTGAGGGCGGCCTTCCTAGCACTGGAATCCCAGACTTTTTTGATCACGGCATTCTTCTCAGCGCCGTTGCCAATTTGGACCTAGGTAGATGTGAGTATGAAATGCTAGTAGTTCAGCGGCCTATACTTACATCGTACTGGAAAATCTTCCTACTCGGAAACTTGAGGATCGGATAGGCGTTCAAAGTGACCTCGATCTCCTTTCCCGTGGTGTTGAAGGCCGGGCGAGGAACGGTCTCGCATGGAATTTTGTACTTTTCCATCTCGTCATCAGTACGGATTCTCAGATGGCGGAGGCCATCTGGAAGCTTGTCGATGGCTTCCAGATTCTCCATGTTGAATAGAAGGAAGATCAAATAGGAGATTGGAAGGGGGAGGGTATAGAGATAAGGCTGGGAATGTAGGGTGTGATAGGCAGACGTAGCTGTACGTCAAAGGCAAGGGGAAGTCTTGGTAGCTTGAGAAAGACGAATGTAGGTAGCTTATGGAAGACGAAGGTAGAAGACGAAGTTCAATGTTTGAAGAGTTGTGGTCAAGAAAGGATGATGGAGGATGGAAAGAAGAAGACGAGAGAGAAAGAGAGAGGGTAGAGGGCTCTTAAATATTGGAGGTAGAACAGAACCAGGGCCTGCCGCTCAGTGAAGCAATAAAAACCATTCAAGGGTCTGTTGGCAAGAATAGTGAAGACCAGGTGTCTTCAATAGGAAGCCGACAGCATGTACTAAATCTCCAGAAGGATGAATGGGGGCCATCGACCAAGAGCCGCAGTGAATAGTATAGATCCAAAGCGATTCAAGGCCATTCCCCATAGAAAGAATAAAAGGAGTGCCATAATCCGGGTATTCAATGGAGACCGAACAGAGAAGGTGAACACAGGATTCGGGGAGAAGGAAGTGCGATTAGATCATGCAAAGTCCAGACGATGCAGAGTGAATACGAAAATCAGAGGGAGCGACAGACAGGACAGACAAAAGTCTTCGGAAAATACAGCATCGTCGCGACTATCACCAAACCTACTGTCCCCAGTGCCTTGACTGACAGCAACCGTTTGACTGGAAAACACCTAACAGGAAATGAACATACCAGGTGGTTAACATTGTATGCTCCCATGGGCAAATCGATGTTCCTGCACATGTCTGTGACCAATTTCGGCTTCTCCAAGGCAGGATCCGCCAACGGACCAGAGCTATGGCTAGCCATTTTGCTAAGCAGGAGAGCCGATGTTGGACTATTTTCGTTTGCTCCTGTAACTCGGCATTTCAGCCAGCTTGTTACGCAGCACAGTGATCAAGGACTCGGGGATATGACCGGCTCAAATGCAGGCACATGGGTGCACTGCGGGGCGAGGCGAACTTGCTTCGGAAGCACATACCTGGATAGGATTCGACAGCGACGGTCAAGCAAGATCGACTAGGAGGAATTAGGACGCAGGCAGCGGAGCAATTGCTGCTTGCAGGTATGGAGAAAGATGTCAACCGGCAGAGGAAGTTGTCTCAGGCAGGGGATCGAGGGGATGGGTGTGGTTGCTATGGGTATCCTGACGGATTGAGAGTGGGATGGAGGAGTGGAAGGAAAGATGTGAGGAAGGATGGAAGGAAGACTGAGGGATGTGGAGAGGGCCGAGGTATGAATCTAGGGTATGTGTGAGGTTGGATGTGAGTGGAGAGATGAGGGAGGAGATGAGTGGAGAGGTGAGAATTGAGATGAGGGTGGGAGTGAGGCCAGAGATGAGTGGGATTGAGAGTGTGCCAGTGGTGAGAGTGTGGTACGCGATGTGTTGCTGGGATGGTAACCACGACCGCGAAGCGCTCACCTAAAGAGGAAAAACAAGAACGGGATGGACGGCAGGAAAGGAAATAAGCCAGGGGGTACGGCAAATATAAGAGAGAATGTGGGAGTTCGTTGTGAGTGCCAGATATCTAGGTACTCTCCGGGGCAAACGAGGTTAGCTACCGGAAAGGAGCAAACGAGGAATTGACGGGGACCCTATGGTGATACAACATGAATTATGGGGAAAACAGTTGGGTCGATATGAGGTGTTGCTAATTGGGATAGTTGTAAGCCGGCAGAGAAGTCGATGTGGGTGCTATATGAGTTGCAGCTGAAGCTATCTCGAGGAAGTGCTGCAGAGCAAGTGATGGGCAAGCGATGGGCAAATGATGCTTAAGTGCCACTGGGCGTCATGCTTCCCATCTGAGCATAGATGTTGACTACAGCTGATACAGATGAGGTGTCTGAGTCTTGCTCGTTGTGTGTATACATCCTGTAGACAAGCCAGAAATAGGAATATCAATCCCAGCCTGGTGGTAAAGCACACCTGCCTAGTACATCCAAGGACATACGAGCTACGAGCCGAAGCTTGTGCACTACAACCACCATATCTCTCCATTCTCCACCGCAGCCGCAAACAGCAGTGACATATGCGACGATCTACGCAGACACTTGATCCTCGAATGCCTGAGCCTACTTGTTGCTTAAACTCAGCACGGCAATTCAACCAAAGATGAACGCTGACCGAGCTCGCTTTCAGGCTCGAAAATGACGAGATTGCCCGGACACAATACTGTCACATCCCAAAGTCTGCGAGGGCTACGGTACTTTGCAGATGGAACACATGGGTCAACACAGTTGATTGATCGAGTGATATAGCGAGAAGGCAGAGAACTGAATGATATGATCCCGGCAGCAACAACCCAAGCCTCGCCTTTCCCAGGCTGATGCCACACTGTACAAAGCCGCCCGACGCGATTAAAATAGACAATAAAAATGAAGATCAACCGACGGAATCGCCAAGCTTGAAACGCCCACTCATCAAATGCAAAAGACGACCAACAACTGTACAGTCCAGAGCCGCGCCGCTGTCGCAACCAAAAATGAGAACGAATGATACAGCGCGGGTGCATGATGGCCACATTCGCGCAGGAAAAAAGAATTTTACACGACAACGTGTTTATATGACTCATAGATTAAGAACGATACGCACCTGGAAGCCAAGAGCTATTAGCCCACTCTTCATCACAAGCAGTGGTCTTTTGAAGGAAGTGAAGTCACATACCAGGGAAGGATTGCGGTGCTTGCCCTGCCCCGAGCCCACGAGGGAAAGGAATTTGCGAGATGGAACTAGGCATATCGATCCTGCGGATGAGATCGACCATTTTCTCCGGAGAGAACCGGCCTGCATTGTACGCAGAAGCCGGAGGAATCATACTCAGGAGGTTGACAATGTCTCGGGGGAGGGGAGCAGGTGACCCCTGGGATCTGAACTGGGATTGATTGGCCATAGGGCGCTTCTGGTCCATCTGGCGTCTTTGCGTGGTCTTTAGCGGAGACTCTGCCCGAACGAACTTGCGTGGGCGGCCCATATCGTCGTCGAACTCCTCCAACTGCCGCTTGGGTGAATTCGTAATAGACGGATCCGGGAATCGAGAGTTGGGAGTGCCGTGGCGAGACATCATCTGGTCCGCCACGTACGCCGACTTGGGTCTGGTCTGGGAGGGTGAAATAATAGGATGCACGGCTGTGGGGTCGAAAGCCGGGGTCGAGAATCGATGGGCGAATTGCTCCAATGTTGGGTCTTCGGGAAACAATTCACGCATACGGGTTTCGAGGTTGATTACTTGGACGAGGTCACCATACCGTGACTCATACTCATGAAGGAAGGCAAAGATGGGCTTGGTCTTGTGCACATTCTCCGGGTTGGAGGCCAACTTCCTCACCGTCATCTCAAAGACCGCTCTAGCATCTGGCACGGCGGAGATCAGTATCGTTCCTGAAAGATTCCTGAGATCAGTGGGGGGGGGAAAGACTTACTGATGACATCGTTGATGTCGATGAGGTGCTTCAAGTACTCCAAAGCGAAGTTCTCGTCCTCCGGGAAAAGCTTGGCACCTCGTTCGAAGATCTTGGTAGCGGCAGGATCCTTATAACAATGATATTCTATGAGAGCACTTGCTATATAAACATCACTCGTGATGCGACCGCGCTTCCGGGCATCTTGGAAGATCGATCTCGATCCCGGCATCTCGTTGAGCTTGCCCTTGCCCTGGATGCGGCGCATCGCGCGCATGAGAGCGATCCAGGCGAACGAAACAGTCTTGGAAAGGATGCCTATCTGGATCGCATGTGCGTTCCGAACGGCTTCGATCTGGGATTTCTTGACAGACTCCCTCGCCTTTGCCTCCTGCAGGTCGTCGTCATCATCGTTCTTCGACGGCGGCTTCTCGGGTTGCATCTTGGCGAATGTTTCTTCCAGGCGAGCAACATCTTGATCCTCGCGGGTGCGAGCCTTGGCAATCAGCTCGTAGAGCGAATCAAGTAGTCTGTCGTAGGGTTCTCTGACTTTGGCACCGCGCACGATGGGATCCTGTTCCGACTCGGTAGTGATTTCCAGCCGGTCAGCACGCTTGAATGCAAGCAAGCAGCTCTCCGGATTCGCGTCGATGCCATGCTTCAGGAACTCATTTCCTTCATTCTCTAAATCATGATGGAAGCAGAATTCGGCTGCCTCGAACCACATTTCCGGCAAGAATCTGAGGGCCATGAGAGCTTGTTTGTAGACATAGATCACCCGGGCTTTGAAGGTCGTGGGGTCGTCTTCCTTCAGCACAAGTGGATCGTCCTTCTCCCATTTGATCCATTTTTTCCAGATCTCCACCTGTTGCGCATACTCGACGTCGCCATCAGAGCCGGGCACAGGCGGCATTCTGGGCAGTGATGTGCGAAGGAGTCCCTGCGTGATGTGCTGCAGCTCATGGTAAGCGGTACGAGCGGTTACAAAGGCCGGCGACTGTTCCTGTACGAATTTGAAGCCCTATGTAAATTCAATGTGAGCCTGACAATCTCCCAACCACAAACCGGCTTGATAGACTTACCGTCATCTTATTCAGTGACTTTTCAAATTGATCATACTGGTTCCAGAGTGCGCTGGTTTCCTGGTTGGGGACGCAGATGGCCTTATGGTAGGCCTTGCGGAGCAGGTCCATCTTCTGTTGATCTTGCCATCCAGACCCTCCAGCATTTCCGGGGCCCGAGCGAATAAATTGGACATACTCGGCGTAGATGGCTCCCGCGTCCTTATCGACGCCGACATGTTGAAAGGCTAGATCATAAGCCGCAGTGATGATTCTCCTTGCCTGGCCCGTGGTATCTGTAGTCAGGGGATTCCGCCGACGAACGTAGTCCAGATATACGGTCCACAGTCGGACGTCGGGAATGGTCAAAAGGGTCCGGCTGAAGATCTGTTCTAAACGGAAAAGCTCATTGAGCTCCGCTTCCATATTCGCATATGCAACCCATTGTTCGGCCTAGAAGGCAATTAGCCGACAAGGGTCACGCTGGCGAGTGAATTCCAGCGATACTCACCGAGAAAGGAAACACTTTCAAGAAGCGTTCATAGACGTCGCGTGCATTGTCGATCCTATTGCGGCTTCTGTGTTCGTTAATCAACTCCAGCCAGGCAGACATATCACCTCGGGGGTCCTCCTTGATCCTGTCCTCCAGAATGCCGATGCGATCGTGAGGCAGGCGACCCTTGGACGTGGAGGGAGATTCCGGCTGGGGAGTAGCTGCATTGCTCTCCTGCGCGCTGTCCGGCGGTAGAGTACGCGCGTTGTACAACTCCTGGCCCGAAGCCACAGGCGCATCATTTTTAGAACCAGCAGGGAAAGAGCTATTAGGGACATTCTTGACGCTGGCAGACTCCTGCGCAGGCTCATCCAAAGATACATCAGGGGTAGAAGTAGCTTCATTTGCATTTCCTGAAATGGGTTGCGAAGGTATAGTATTCATGTCCTCGACACCTAGTACAGCCGGCGGCTCATAATCATCTGCATCACCCGCATCATCCTCATCCTCATCCTCAACCACAAACCCCCCAATCGTCCTGGTCTTGGGCGGAACAGAAGCCCCAGTGGCAAGGCCAGATGTTGATGCCTGAGACTCAGCTCGGGAAGGTGTTTGGGAAGGGTAGGTATTGCCAGCTTGCTGACTAGGGTCTGTTTCGGGGGCAAGGGAAGAAGAAGAAGAGGTCTGGTCTGGTGGCGGGGTGGAATTGGAAGGAGGAGCAACGGAAGGAACATTTTCAGTTTGCTTGGAATCTGTCGCAGAGGAAACAGAATACTGATCTGGCAGTGTTTTTGAAGGGTCATAATCATCTGAATCTGAACTATCTGCAGTATGCTCTTCCACAGCCTTATAGTCCACAGAGTCCGCATTCATTGCCTGAGCCTGGAAAAAGGCGTTCTCGGCATCATCTTCAGCCATGACAAAAGGATGTGGTCTCGCTCGCGATAAGGGTCAAAGAGTCGGACTACCTGCGAAGAGTGGCGGTTAGCGACTGGAGAGCCGACGTTGAGGTAGAGGAGAATGAGATCGAGATGACTCTTAGGGAATCATACGGAGAAGAGGGTGTGTGTCAAGCGGGCGGTGCTACCGACTGCCAACCCAGAGTAATCTGGAAAAGACAAAGGATCGACACAAGTCTTCTAGATTATAGCTTCAAAGGAACCAAGGTAGAAAGAAAATAAAACAGCAACAGCTGCAAGCGACTGAAAGTTCGGACAATAAAAGAAACCCTCCTGGTGGATCTCACAGGTATCACACCGATGGAGATGAGGTGCAGTTGCAGTGGATTCTGGGCTGGAGCTTGTGGCAGAAGCTGCGGGCTGTCACGCATTGGGCGATAGGTAACTTAGCACGTGATGAGCTGTAGGCGGTGAGCGCGAAAGATGCGTCTCCTTGTCGCCCACACGCGCCCGGCGGCGCGTCGTCGATCCTTCTTTGGGATGTTTAATTGACGGCCTTAGCACTGCTACTACTAAGTTACCACCACTACCATAACAACTACCATAAGGTACAGACAATACCTTACTTGCTGGCGTTCTCGCCTCCATTTATCCCTCCAGTTCTACTCCCCACTTCTCTTTCTCTTCCTCTTCCTCTCCCCCTCCCCTCTGTCTCCCTCCCTCCCTTTATTTCCCAAACAAAACTAGAGCCATTCCTCTAGCACTTTGTTTGTTCCTCTCTCATCGTTTTTAAATTCTCCACCTTCCTCAACCTCAACACCCTTTCATCTGATAATTCTTCACCCATACCCAAGCCCTCACTTAAGGCTTCACTTCACAACCTCCGTTCCAAACCACCATGTCGGTCGTCTCTCTCCTCGGCGTCAAGATTGTCAACAATCCCGCCCCCTTCACAGCGCCCTACCAATTCGAGATCACCTTCGAATGCCTTGAACAACTTCAAAAAGGTAAAAAAAAACAAATACTCTCTCCATACCTATCCACCTCCCTACAACCGCAGCCGCTAAATCTCTCCAACAAACTAGATCTGGAGTGGAAGCTCACCTACGTCGGTTCTGCCACCTCGTAAGCCCCCGGCCCCAAACACCCAATCCCATCTCCGATACTTCCTCCCAGACACTAACCCTCAGATTCCCAGCTCCGAATATGACCAAGAACTCGATTCGCTACTCGTGGGCCCCATCCCCGTGGGCGTCAACAAGTTCATCTTCGAAGCCGACCCGCCCGACCTGAAGCGCATCCCCACCTCAGAGATCCTGGGCGTGACCGTCATCCTCCTCACCTGCAGCTACGACGGTCGGGAGTTCGTGCGGGTGGGATACTACGTGAACAACGAGTACGATTCGGAGGAGCTCACCGCCGACCCGCCTGCCAAGCCCATCATCGAGCGCATCCGTCGCAACATCCTGGCGGAGAAGCCGCGTGTCACTCGATTTGCGATCAAGTGGTAAGTCGTCCTATAGCTCCTCACACTTTGCCGCGCCCGCGGCTAATGTTCTCCGTGCCAGGGACTCGGAGGAATCCGCCCCCGCCGAATACCCCCCCGACCAGCCGGATGCCGACCTCGTCGACGACAGCAACACATACGGTGCGGAGGAGGCCGAGCTGGAGGCCGCCCTGGTCAAGGAGCTCGAGGAAGCGGAGCGAACGGACCCCTCCCGCGGCGAGGACCAGGACATGGAGGGCGGGGAGGCCACCGCCGGGGACGAGGAGGACATCTCCGACGCGGAGAGTGAAGACATCGAAGACGAGAGTGACGACGACGAGGAGGAGCTCGACGAGGAAGAGGGCGGCGACGGCGACGAGGACATCGAGATGGGCGATGACTCGGAACCCAAAGATGAGGCGGCCGGCGGCGCCAGCAACAACCCCACCACCCACCATCAGCCGGAACTGATGGTCCACTAGATTGCATTCCCTCTTGCTTTGAGCCCTTCTCCATGGATTGTGGGTGTGCGTGTGGGCTTGGGCGTGAGAGTCGTTGATCTATTCTTTGCTTCTACTTGGTATCCTTCGAAATGATTTTACGATTAGGTTTGCGACGTGCTTCTTCTTTTTCGACGATACATCTTATCATATCATATTCCCATCCAAACCAAAAAAGGTTCCGCAGTATTTACTTGACATAGAAAGAACCAAAACCATAATTTGACCTTCCAGAAAGAAAACTTTCTCACATGCTCCCTTCCAAGCACCTCTAAACCCAACCCTTCCCGACTCGAAAATGAATAAAATCCAACCACTTACTATACAGTACAGTACAATACATTCCTCCCACCGGCCGCGGACAGAAAACAGCCCCCCCAAAAAGCAAGGAGAAGAATCAGATCAACGGGGGTGTCCCACGTACCCGTGGCAACTCCTCGACCCCTGACATCGGAACCACGCAAGGCTGAAGGGAAAGGGAGGGGGGGGGGGGGGAGTTGTCCCTAGAACTCAGCGCTGTACCGCACAGCACATCAACCAGCCCAGCCAGGGGGACTCAGTTTCTGTGTATGTGTACAGTACCGGTTGGGGGCTTGTAGGACCGGGTACCTCACCTTACACTCGCCGTCAACTTATCTTCTAGAAACTCTGGCGGTGCGGGGGGCTTCTGCTACCGTTGGGAAATTGGGCCGGAGAGGCCGGATTGTGGAGGGTTGAGGGGGTCGATTGCGTGAGAGTTCAAGCAATATGGAGAGAAGCAAATGGATAGGAGAGGGGGAGGGGGGCAGTTGCAGGCGAGATGTGCGGTGAGAGTGGGAAAGAGAGTGAAATGAAGAAGGGAAGACGGTGCGGTGGGTAAGTAAGGGTATACTGGACTTGGAAATGTAGTGCGTTTCCGCTATAGTATCGGTATGCATGTGCAGGTAGCTGGTAATCACCGACGGAAGAAGGAGTTCTTGCTAATATGTGGCCTTCGTGCTTGAGGCAGAAATGTAAATATCCCGGGGGACAAGTGGACCGCTGGGCTGGGCTGTACAGGAGTCCCTACGGTGCGTAGTGAGATTCTCCGGTTGTCGGAGTGCATGCGATTTTGATCTCAGAAATAATGGGACATGTGTGGTCGGAGGCAAATCCGCCAGAATAGGTACAATGCTTAGTATGTTTCGATGCATGTATAGTCCAAGGTTAAGCTTCTCGGGAATATCTGGAAGTCATCTATTCATGAAATTGCCCCTTCCTGCTAAGGAACACAAACACCATTCAACGCCGACAAAAGCTGGGTATGAATAACTAGAGCCCAATATCAGGTTATTGAGAAACACAATTCTTTTCTCCTCATAGGTTGAAGGTGACGACCAGGAAAGCGGTTTAGAGACCGAATTTGGAACTGAGGGCTGTGGTCACTCTGTCAGTATGGCCTAGCATATTTCCAGGTCAAGGTGTACTTACCGCCCATCACAGCCTTCCGTTTCTGGGTCTGGACGAATTTGTTGACATCTCGAGCCCAGTTGCTGCTGCTCTCTTCCAATCGTTCCATCTGGTCACCAGCTAGATTGAGCCGCTCTGTACGCTCCGTGACCTGACGTTGCATGTAGGACCAGTATCCCTCCTGATTGCCTGAGTCTGAAGACTGGTTGGTGTTTGTCCTGCCTTCTCTGAATGCCTTTCGACGCTCCTGTTCGTCCAACCGCATCTGTTCCTGCATGCGTTTTGAGGGTGGGCGATCGGGACCACCAACTAGAGAATGCTGTTAGTTTTCATGCACAAAATAAGATAGAGATATACCCACTAAGTAAGTCCATGTCGGCCGGCGAGATGTACTGTGTGCCGGAGATCCATTGGATATTCGTGATCGTTGGTCGGGGTGGAACGACTGCTTGAGGATTGTACAATTGGTCCTCAGAAGGTCGGCTGTGATATAGATTAATAACTTGTGTACGGAGAATAAATGCCTTCGGGTCAACTCACAGGCCAGTTCCTGCCCCCCAGACGTTAAACAACCCCACTTCTGAAGGGCTTGTCCAGACCATGACGGTGCCATTAGAGGAGACACTAGCATCGGCAAGTCGTCTCATGTCGGCAATCTGATTGATCGGGCTGCAACCGATCTCTTTGAGTCCGGGGATAGAGAAGGCCCGTGTGTTTCCGTCGCCAAAAAGACCAACAAGGCTATAGCCGCGGCCCTCAATCTTGACTACCGTAGCAGAATCACAGAGGTAATCGTCCCAAGACCTATGAGCGCCCTTGGATGTCGCAGGCTTGAAAATTCGACACCCTGACACCGTCACGGCAACCACTACTCCATTCACTCTGATGCCGTTGCGAAGGCCCCCAACAGCGTTAGGAGAAGCCGAAGCAGGATTGCCGCTGTCAGCATTGATTGGAATGATGTTGATGACCTTATCATCTAGTAAGCTTGCACCAGCAAAGACTGCCGAGTAGGTACCATTATCCGCTGGTAAGATCTTGAAAGTCGCCAGGTTACCTTTACTGGTACCCACAAAGCAGCAGATACTTGAGTAGTCTAGGAAGATCATCAGCCATCCAAGCGCGCGTGAACTGTTTTTAGAAACAGCTTACCTTCTCCTTCGAGTGTAAGCACCCCGAACTCGATACATGTGGGCCACTCTGGAGAGGAAGACTCGGAGCTGCGCTGTTTGAAGAAGCTGCTTCTCTTGTTTGCCTTCAGCAACTCCGAAAAATGGGCTGTGTGGATAATCGCCGGCCCGCGCAAGTCAATGATTGCTAGACTTCCGCTTTCGAAACCGACTGCGACAAACCCAACCTGGCTGTGTTTCAAAGCAGTCACTGGTCCCTGTTGCATGTTGAGGAGGGTGAGGGGAAGAATGCCTTGCTTGAGCCCAGGATCAACCCGATGAGTGATCGAGGTCAACTTACCGGGCCCTTCATTGGCACCTGGGGGCTGCTCACTTCCGAAATTCTTGTTGCTTCCCCAGCGGAAGACAACAAGCTCACCAGTTCTGAGACCTACAGACAGCTCACCCGTTGAACCACTTAGAGACATCTCAGTGACTTCGACGTTGCCCACACGACCTACTGCGCGGGCCAAGTCCACTTGTATGATCTCTCCGTTTTCAACTTCGTCATCAATGCCTCCGTCCCAAATGCGGATAGTGCCATCCGCATGGGCGGTGGTGATGATGTTTCGATCTTCGAAGCGTTTCAGTGCTTTCTTGGCCTCTGCGCCGCCCAAGAGGAACTTAGGCCCCTGTGACCTGCGCTCTTTCAAGCCCAACCAAGCAGAGCGATCAACTGCAGTTAATGTCGCCTTGGTCACGAACGGGTGCACGAAAGACAGGTATGGGTGAAGCATATTTGTAGGTGTGATAGGGTGTCCAGTCGGGAAGCTCATGGTGATCAGTTCTCCCGAGGACAAGCGGGCAATCAGGGCAATGGGGTCATGGGCGCCACCAAAATAAGGAGTGCTGCGTGGAATAGGGCAAAAGTCGACCACCTCACCTCCAGGTGGGGTGGGTAGGACCGAGACACGTCTTGGAGATTCGAAGTACTTCGAAATCATAGGCCAGGTAGACGTTTGATAGTTCGGAGTAGGGCCCAGATCCAAAAAGGTGAGGCCCTTGAGGGACTCGGCCTTGGGCCGGCCACCGGCAATCAAAAGCCCACTGTCATCACCGTTGTCCTTGACACACCACGCGACGTGTGTGATCGGATCCTTGAACCCAGTGGCTCCCGCCGAAGAAGGCCTTTCGGGACTTACGCCTGGCTGATCAACATTGGGGGTGTCAATGGACCGAGCCATCACCTTGCGACCGTCCTTCGAATCCCAGAAAACCAGGCTGTTGTCATCATGAACCGTCAAAACGAAGATGCCATTCGGGTGCCAGAGAGCCTGGGACAACCTGGGTCTGCGCAAGTCCGAAATCGGTACGTCCGCATTCCCACCCAGCGCGCCTGGAGGCACTTCATATTCGAAGTATTTCTGTGCGACGTTTTGTTTGAAAGAGAAGGTCACTGCGCCGTCCGGATACCCGACCAAGATCTTGCCAATGTCGCGAGGAGAAAAGGCGAGACTAATTACCGGACACATACGCGTCCGCGCATTGCGTTGAGCCCACAGATTCGGTACCCTGAAGGGCGTCAAGGTTTCACGATCCAGATCGTATGCGATAATGTCGCCTGGCATATGTCATCAGAAAAGGAATCACACGTGAATCCTAGCGGAGGTCGTACCATTCTGCAAACCAATGAAAGCATAGTCGAGACTCGGGTCGGTTAATAACGCACTCGCATGGCTCGGAGGTGCATACGAAACCAATGTCTTGCCGGTCTCAAGGGAGAAGATTGTGATTTCACTTTTCGAGTCGACACTAACGAGCTTGTCGGCGCAAAACTGAATGTGTTTCGCAGAGGCTTTGCGAGGCAACGAGAAGATGACCGATACGCGCCGTTGACCAAACACGTAGATCTGACCATGTCCAAACTGGGTATCACTGGTTCCGACTGCAAGGAGGGACTGAATCGGGTCGTAGGCAATAGCACTGACTTGAGAGTTGATACCGCAGCGAGCGAACTGGTAGATTGAAAAAGACTCGTTAGCATATACAATTCAATAGTAAAAGGTCCGCAGTAGGCTTCAGCAGTGGGAAAAGTGGAAGGCATATCCGGCATAGACGACGTACATCATCGAGGGCGAAGAGGTCCGGCGACAACCCTTCGGAAAAGTCCTTCTGGATGCCGGCCTGTTTCCCTCTCAGGAAGTGCGCCATTCTCACAGAGTTGGAAAAATGGAGAATGGGCAGTGAAGGTTGAACGTGGATAGAGATAGGATATAGAATAGAAAATAGGAACAAAGACCAGCGGCGACCCCACGAAGGTAGGGATCAAGTCAAGGGCAAGGTCATTACCGCGGGGAAGAAAAGCAAAGGTTCCAAGTTGACTGACGGCATTAAGGCTGATTGATTGATTGCCTTATGGGCGGCGGTCCGGGGCGGGGCAAACTGGATCACCCGCCCGCCCTACACTAGCCGCTCCCAGTTACGGTGCGATAACTATCTAGACGTAGTCACTGAGTAAACATGTGATGATCAATTACAGCTAGTAGGTCTAGTTCTCCTGTCATTGTTCGCCTGCTGGATAATTTCCCTATATTTACAAAGAAGGTATAGCTATCGAGTAGAAGTGTATAATGGCTGCTCATTCAATTTCATTCCTGCTTCACCGGACTCATAAATCTTACTCCGTAACTTATTTTGTATGAATCACTTAGGCAGCAACAATATGTTCTTCCCACTCACTGCCAAGGAAAACAGTACTCCCGTAGATAATCTTGATGTCGGACTTCAAATCACCGGAGATTCCTTCACGGTAGAATATCCATAATTGGCTTTTATGGACACCGGCCCTATGCGATTTGGAATGCTTGCTACACCTAGATCGTGGTGTTTCAAACTGTTTCAAACAAGGGTCTTTCGAAGATCTGCGCTCTGTATAGTTCTTGCTATATACAAACAAAGGATAGTCTAAGAACACGAGCATTCAAGTCATGCAATCATCATCCCAACCTGCTGATAGTCAGGAGTGTAGCGACCGAGGAGAACAGAGCTGATAGTTGCCAGTCAGTTTACTCCTGGCACATCATCGAGCCCCTTTAATGGCACTCATTTCTGCCAAGGTCGTCGTTAGCCGTCTCCTCGCCTCCATCTCAGCAGTCATGTCTTTGTCGCGGTAATAGTGTATTGTGATGTTGTGGACAGAGCGGTAGCAAGCATAACTGCACCGATCATTAGCTTCCTTCCATGATGTTGAATGGAGCCGGAGTCACCTACAGTAATTGACGAGTCACCTGTGACTCGCTCTTCGTAAGTCGAGTGCCAAAGCCTTCGAGCATGGCAGGCGAAGGATCCTCGAAAACCTCGGCCATATATATGTCACCCCACAATGCATGGCCAAAGCCCGTCACTCCAGACAGTTTTCTAGATGCCGGATCCAGAAATACTTGTGACGGACGGCCTAGGCCAATCACTACCAACCGTGGTAGGGTGACTTCTTCCAGTGCATATGACAAGCGGCGAACGTGATGCCTAATCTCAGAATAGGGGAGATGAACAAAAGCATCTTCTGAGTCTCGCAGAATGTCCTCGAAGAGCACGACAAAAGCGTCCCTCCAGGAGAGCTTTCCCCGCCCACAGGCCACCTGCTCCAGCGAGCCGAAAGAGTTCGAAAGGGGCTGTCCGATTTGTTGGACCAGCGACCCCAGATCTCTGTCCAGTTTTCGGCGTTCTTGCGTCGTGAGTCGGGGTCCCATCTCCTTCAAGGTCATGCCTGTGACATAATGTCTGACTAAGAAGGCAGACCCAAAAGGGTCACCTTGAAAGCCATAATGTACAAACGATGGCACATATGGAGTTGCACTCTGCCCTAGAATGGACAGAGCTCGTGCTTCCGTCTCAAGCAGGAGCTGTTCTCGCCGTAAAAGAGGTGTTGTCGATCGAGGTGGACATTTCAGAAGCCATTGGTCTCCATTTGAAAGTATCAGGAGACTGACGGAATGTAGATGACCCTCCAGAGGATATACCTCTTGAATCTGGACCGAAGGCGGAAAGTGCCGTTGGAGCACTGAACCAATAGTATTTGTACGTGGGGGTTCAACCTTGCAAGTTGGCGAGACAGAGAAAGAAGGTGACATGATGGAAGGAGAGGGAGGGATGAATGAAGAAAAGCCAACAAGTCCCATCAGGCTCTATAACTTTCTTATAACATCATAAGCGTCGTGATCTGTAATATCGATCGGACACCGTGCAAACATTGCAGCTTTTAGTAAGAGGGGTGCGAGAGGGGTATTGTTCTTTGGCAGGCAGAAGAACCGGAGATGTTCTCCTGGCAATGGGTGGCAGACAGTCGATGGTTAGGTTAAGCCAGAGCCAGCATGCTTTGCTGGCCAGAAAGCCTGTTGTTGCCCTGCAAGATTTACGGTATCTCCTCGCTTGATTAACCGGAATATATACAACTCTGTTCTGCAACCAGGGGCGCAGGAGACTGGCAAGAGACTGGCAAGAGTCTCCGGTAGTTTGGGGGCATTATTTCCCCATTGGAGCAGATTAAGCGAGTTGGAGGATTTGCGCAATGCGTCCATGGTGAATGGAAGTAGATGTAAGTCCGAAAGACTCCAATGCGATAGAGGAGTACTGGAGTACTGGAGTAATGGAGTACTAGTAAAAGAGAGAGGGTCTGAGTCTGAGTAAGGTTCGGCCTCGCGGGCTCGCCTAACTCTCCCGCTCTGAGAAAGGCGCCATGCAGGTGAAACGGGCCCCGCCCAATCATAGCACCGCTTTACCGAATGCAATATCGCGGAAGGATCTGCCGGCTCCAGCCCTCAGGCTTTCGCTTCAAAGAGTGCGGAATTGCTGATGAACTGGACACTTGATCGTGATGCTAAACAACGATCAGGAATCTATCCCCGGCTCTAGTCTTGTTTCTGGTCTTTGCAATGGAGTCGACTGCAAGCCATTACCTCGCAATGACTTATGGTTGGCTCCTCCGGTTCATCCAGAATACTACGGTGTCACCAGTAGATTGAACTATATTAATGTACACATGCACACACTGCACTAGTAGGACTAGATCAGCCTGGGCAAGAGTGACAGCAATGTTTCCATTCGGTCGGGTTTGGAGGAAGCTACTGGTACTCTTCTACTAAACTGAACTTCACTCGACCTGTCAGGTAGAAGGTCCCTTGCGTGCTATGGGTCTCTGCCTGCAACATCGCTTTGCATGTCCATCATTGATCTAGTCTAGTCGGAGACGGACCGTCGCTGCAACTGGAAGTTTGGTTCAGGTTCCCTGGGGCGTGAGCTTCACCGATTGCCCCATGTTTGTGACCCTTCGATCTAACAGAATGTGGAATGTGGACTCGCCGGCTTGTGGATGCTGTTAGAGGGAGGAAAAAATCCTTCGGTTGACTTCCCTAACTTGGGCAACTGACGACTTTCCAACAATGTTTTCAAACCATTGACAAACGGAATTACCACTCTCCAGACAAATCCCGCAAAAAACTTATATTGGGCTCACTACATCCGCAATTAGATCCCCATATATCCGAGAGCGCCAACTCTGTGATGATAAGACGTATGCGCACTTGTTGTGCTCGACGAGTCCCAAGCGACTGTAAGCTAAGCCAGCATGAATCAGTCAAAGCAGTGCAGTCACTGCAGCCTGACGCGTCCCCTCGTATTGACTGCATCGCTCATCACCGTGACTTTCGGCTTACGTGCCAGAGACATAAGCTTACGTCGAATACGAGTCCGGGTAAGGCGTCCGATTTCACCGTTCAATCCGTCCGGATCATCCCAGCGATTTCCGAGCATCTCCCCAGTTTCAAGAGTCACTTGTCATGAGCGACGCCATTTTGTAGTTCGAATAATAGTCATTTGTTGCTTCCAAAATTGGTTTCTAGAGAGATGTCCGAGCTGTTTCGGACAAGGTCGTTCAACAGACCTATCTGATACGATGCTGGCTCTAGACTTCAGAAGTCTCAGTCTCAACAACCTGCGCTGCTGCAGTTGGAGTATATAGTTCGGCCAGGTTATACCGTTTCAACTGCTCATAATCGCTTCCTGCGACACCGATACCAATAACATTCTGTGGCATGGAATGTTAACCATGAGGACCTGAAGTGCATTTGTTTTCTCAAGGCTTACCTGGATAACCATGACGTTGATGAGTATATCATAGTTCTTGAGATCAACGGGGTGTTCAGTACCAACGACATCAGCAACTGTCTTAATCACTGTGTCCCTGTTGAACTTTTTGTTGCTTCTTACGACTGGCCGGATGGCGTACTGGAGATGTCATGGCTTAGTACGTTCTCGTGGGTTTCGGAGCGAGGGCCACTGCAGCAACAACAACAACAACGTACCTTCTTCGGAGGACCCCCAGAGTGAAAGGTAGATTTAAGGACCTCGCGCGCGAAAGACTCCAGTTCGACACTGAGAGTCTTGCGAACCGATTTGACAGGAGTCATGCGTTGAATGAACCGAGAGCGCTTCTTTTCGGGATGAGCGTGGGCATCAAGGCACAATTGATGTACCATCTGCTCTGGATCAATGGACTTGTCAAATCGAATGAACGATACTAGCAGAATCAGTAATTAGCGATATGAACGATTTCATATGGAGGTCAAACGCACGACATGGTAAGTCCATTCGAATTGCTTGGAACGGACGAGACTTGGCTTGGCTGGGCTTCAGCCCTTCGACCTCCTTTTTGATCATCGCCTCGATGTCATCTTCATCCGAGTCGGACTTGTCTCCATCGTCGACTTTCTCGGTCCCTTCGATGCTCTGAATGACAGAGCATGTTAGACAGTGTTCACGGCTCTCAGATGGGAGGGATGCCAGCCACAGAGAAGCGGGGAAGACCCCGCTCGACAGGGCCGGGATAACACGTACCTGTGTAAACAAATCCACAGCCTCCGACAGACACTTGGACTCTTTTCCGATGTCGCAACTCACAAAAACACCCCAGTCACCACCCTCGATCCCTGCTTTATTGCCTGGCTTGCGCCATTGACCACCACCACCACCCTAAGCTGTGCGTTAGATAGGAGATTAGGAAAATCATGAAGTCCATGGGCTGACTTTGGTGGCAATGTGTTCCAAGGGTGCGAACCTTTCTTTTCTTAGACGACTGAGCCGACATGTTATCAGGCATGGACCGTTTTCCCTTTCCAGCCATGCGCAGTTGTCAGACACTGGATTGTCGTCGGTGTTTCACGAAGGATCACTTTCGCCAACGAATCAAGCACCTTTCTAGAGATGGGATCAGTGCGGGAAGCGAGCCTTGGTCGCCGGAATTACGCGTGATAATGAGATTCTAGATGCATGCATCAACTTCTTGCCTGGAGAAAGCGATAAGCAGGAAAGATCAAGGCGGCGGGGCATCCAAAATTCCATTTTGGGACTAGCGCAGGGAGAGCAACAGCGAGATCGTCATTCCATTTCCGGCTCGAACCATTTACCATTCACTGGAAGGTGGAGTGATTGACGGCTTGTTCTCGGCCGGACGGGTCACTGCAACCACCTGGCAACGTGCGAGTATGTCCGTCCGTTTGTCGTACTTTACCATCGAACCACTGGACTTTCCGATCCGACATCGTGCCAGGGTCAACTGCATTCCCTATGGCTACAGCCCGCGGTCATGTCTCGGGTAGCCCGGCGTTTGAGCACCTGAGAGTGGATATGGATATGGATAGCACGGTACTTGTAGTCAAAAAGGTGGTAACACAAGAGTGAATTTCCAGCTAATAGCTATGCCCATTCAGCATGACATCACGCTATCTTCATGACGTACAACCAACCAACTCCAGAACTCTTCCACTACTATTTATGCTCCCCCTCTTCCGCGTAAACATTCAACCTTCCCTCTCATACACTGTTCATACCTTTTTCTCATATCTTCAATTACCTTCCAACTACTGTTCGTCTCGTTGGCTTTCGCGATGACAACTAACGAGATCGTCACCCGAGAGCTCAAGAAGCCTATCACTGTCGCTGAGTATCTCTTCCACCGTCTCCACGAGGTGGGGGTCCGCTCAGTGCACGGTGTTCCCGGTGAGCTGCCTACCACAAGCCTTGCTTCCTGCTCTCCTTCTAATCTCGTCGCACTTCCATAGGTGACTACAATCTCGCAGCTCTAGACTATCTGCCAAAGTGCGGTCTCAACTGGGTGGGTAATTGCAATGAGCTCAATGCTGGTACGGTTACTCTCCTGGAACTCGCACCTTCATCCTCTGTGGTGTCAGACTAACAAGGTTGCAGGTTACGCTGCGGATGGTTATGCCCGAGTCAATGGTATTAGTGCCTTGATCACTACCTTTGGAGTTGGCGAGCTGTCAGCCCTCAACGCCATTGCTGGCGCTTACTCTGAGTTCGTGCCTATCGTTCACATCGTGGGTCAGCCCAGCTCTCAATCCCAGAAAGATGGAATGTTGCTCCATCACACTCTCGGCAACGGCGACTTCGACGTCTTCACCAAGATGAACACCGGGGTCTCCTGCTCAATTGCCCGCCTGACCGAGACTCTTGAGGTCGCAACTCTGATTGACAACGCCATTCGCGAATGCTGGACCCGCAGTCGTCCCGTCTACATCACGCTGCCTACCGATATGATTACGAAGCAGGTTGAAGGCGAGAGACTCAACACGAAGCTGGACCTGTCCCTTCCCGCCAATGAAACCGAGAAGGAAGACTACGTGGTCGACGTTGTTTTGAAATACCTCCATGCCGCAAAGAAGCCCGTCATTCTGGTTGATGCCTGTGCTATTCGCCACCGTGTTCTCGATGAAGTTCACGATCTGATGGAGGCTTCTGGTCTGCCCACGTTCGTGGCACCAATGGGCAAGGGTGCCGTGGACGAGACGCGACCCAACTATGGAGGAGTCTACGCCGGAACGGGTTCGAACGCAGGTGTGCGCGAACAAGTCGAATCCTCGGATCTTATCTTGAGCATCGGTGCCATCAAGTCTGATTTCAACACCAGTGGATTCACGTACCGTATCGGACAGCTCAACACCATCGATTTCCACAGCAACTACGTGCGCGTGCGTTACTCCGAATACCCTAACATCAACATGAAGGGGGTCTTGCGCAAGGTCATCCAGAAGCTGGGTAAAGTGAATGCGGAGCCGGTTCCGCACCTCTCCAACGCACTGCCCGAGGAAGAGAAGACTTCTTCAGCCACCGAGATCACTCACCAGTGGTTGTGGCCCAAGGTCGGACAGTGGCTTAAGGAAAACGACATTGTCATCACCGAGACTGGTACGGCGAACTTCGGTATCTGGGAGACCCGATTCCCCGCCAATGTCACCGCTATCAGCCAAGTCCTTTGGGGCAGCATTGGATACTCGGTTGGCGCCTGCCAGGGTGCTGCTCTGGCGGCTAAAGAGCTTGGCAATCGTCGCACTGTCCTCTTCGTTGGCGATGGTAGTCTCCAGCTTACGGTGCAGGAGTTGAGCACCATGATCCGAAACAACCTCAACCCCATCATGTAAGCGTGCTTTTCAATCCAGCTGTTTGCTACGTAACACTGACAAGCCAACCAGTTTCGTCATCTGCAACAACGGCTACACCATTGAACGATACATCCACGGCTGGGACGAGAGCTACAACGACATTCAACCCTGGGATCACAAGGCTCTGCCGACCGTTTTCGGAGCCAAGGACAAGTATACCGGCCACAAGGTCACCACTCGCGACGAACTGAAGCAGCTCTTCGCGAACGAGGAATTCAACTCGGCTCCGCACTTGCAGGTAAGTCTTAATTCAAGTCCAAGATACCTTAATCCACCGCAATCACTGACCACACCCCACAGTTGGTTGAGCTTCACATGCCCAGGGATGATGCCCCCGCCGCGCTGAAGATCACCGCCGAAGCGGCTGCTGCGAGAAACAAGTAATGATTATGACCACGAACCGCCAATCGAGCAACTCGCCCGCCGTCTTTCCCGCTCCACGATCCGTTGGTTGCATTCCAAGTTGGAAAAGAAGTGACCTTATTTCGAGCAAAGCAGTTTCACGTGGCGTGACGAGACTGACCAAGATCCAGCCGATTCAAGGACCCAGTAGACACAGCCAATTGCATGCAGAAAGCTGTGGTTCCGTTACATCGAATTTTTCAATATGTATTTTAATGATAATGACAACAATCCACGATGAGTTAGTATTAGTTTCTCCATTGTAAAGGTTACGTTGTAGATGGTGGGCTTCTATCACAGTTTGGATAACAGTTGAAGAACCCTTTGGGTGGTGACTTATCGGGAGACGGCGTTCCAAGTTGTTCGAGAATCACCAAAATCAGTTTTTAAGTTTGTAGTCCGGTCCAGATCTCCGCGGCCATCCCGCATCTACGCATATTTCGTCCGGAGAGATGCCTGAACCATACTTCTTTAAAAGCCGAACCTGACCGAATCTCCTTGCATTCTTGTCTTTTAATAAAGAAAATGCGGGCTAGAACAGCCTGATCAAGTGTCCGGATCCCCCGCTTTGTATAACATCTCCCAAGGTTGTGGTGACGTTGTTGGTCGTATTCCGTCTTACAAGCAGGGCATTACGAGCGCTATGGGCATCATACATTGATTAAAGATCCTTTGTACAGTACCGTCCCCCGCAATTACGCATTCAGCCGAGAAGGGGAAAAGAGAAGGTCTAGGCTACCATGTCAATGGGATATAAGCAGAACGTAGAGATTGCCCCTCACCTCACCACTCTGTCAGCCTCTTCGCGCGCATCAATCACCTCACCTACTGCTTTGCTGCACTGATACAAGCACCGTACTGCGAATTCCAGTCTTCTGGATTCAGGCACACAGCGTAAGACCAAAAATGGGCGTCAGCACGAACCGCAACATTATCATCGTAGGCGTCGGCTCCTCCATGTCCCGATCGCTGGCCATGTGGCTCGCCAGTCTCGGGTGGAACATCGCCCTGATCTCCCGCTCGGAGAGGAGCCTGGCCGCCATCGCCGAGGAGGTCCGCTACGCGGGCCCGGACAAGCACGTCGTCACCGTGGTCCACCACACCGCGGACGCCGGCGACCCGGCCAGCTTGACCGCCGCTCTGGACTGGTGTCTGCACCAGCTCGGGGGGACCCTCGACGTCCTCAGCTACAACGCCGCGCGGGTGGCGGACTCCTCCATCGCGACCCTCACGCCCGAGGAGCTGGAGCTGGATTTCCGCGTCTCCGCGATCGGGACCCTGGTCGCCGGCCAGTGGTTCCGGGGACATGCCCGGGCGGAGGGTGTCTCGCAGGGCGAGTGGCCCTTGTTCCTGGTCACCGGCGGTGTCCTGGACAAGCACCCGGACCCGAGCGTGGCTTCGTTGAGTATCGCCAAGGCCGCCTCCCAGACTGTCAGTCGGATCTTCGCGCAGGTCCTGCCGCGGGATTCGCGGATCTTGGTGGGCATGCCGCTGGTGACGGGTCGCACGGTTGACCCTGCCACCGGAGAGTATTATGAGCAGTATCGTCCCGATAAGATCATTCAGGCGCTCTTCCGGCCGTTCTTCGAGGAGAGAGAGCAGAGGCCGGATGGGTCAGAAGGCTGGGTGGTGGAACGGCATCTGTGATCGCAGACGTGCTCCCGAGTCTGGAAGAGGATAGCCCCAGGAGAATGGGAGTTCGGTCAGGCTGGCCAGAGGAAGAGGTCAAACCCATCCCAAACAGTGCTTGGGGTGGGTTTCGACGTGAGACATGAGAACGCCTGGAGTCAGACATTTCATTACAAGTGTCACTAGTCAAGAATGAGATTTGCCGTCTTGAGTTACACCGCAATTGCCGGCTAGTGTTAAGTTAGCCAACGCTAGTTCTTCATGGCGTGGATAGTTGATCCCTGGAGCCAACGTGGAAGGTAGTATTGAAGGTGTTGAAAGGGGGAAGCGCATAAAATGAGCGTCTGAAACTTGTATAGTTCTAGCAATCATCCGTGGGATGGCTCTAACTCTTTTCGGGCAGCCTGGCTTGGAGTGACCGGATTACGTGATCGATCTCGCTGTCATGTTGTTTCACCAATTCGATTTGACAGTGTCTCATCGACAAGGGCCCCAGATCCAGATGTCAGGACTCGGCAGCTGAACAGAAGGCATTCTGGGAGTCAATGCCAAGACTCAAGGAATGTTGGCTGGGGAATGCAGAGAATGAGAATGATGAACCAGGCAAAGTACGGAGACTGCGACAGCTTATCGGACCACCACGTGATCGAGATGGGACGTTGAAGGGGCGCTAAGGCGGCCAGCGCATCAAAGCTCCTCTTCTACGAAGCCTGGGCCGGGCCTGATTTACCCCATCGTGAATGGCAAGCAGGCTCTCTGGCTTGCTGAGGAAAGACATTTCATTTATCTCAAGGAACCATTCTAATGAGCAACTAGTGGTTTTTAATTTAAACGTGGGAAACTAATCTCTTTCAAAATTGCTAGTGGTATGTTTTTTAGCTTCCCGCGCCAATCTTCCGCGGCATCGTCCTTTCTCCCCCCCTCCTCCCCCTTCAACTAATGACAGACCTATCATCAGGGGGGCGGATCATCGCAATTTTTCCAATTTCCTGGAGCTGTCGCTTAATTCTAACTTCTTCATCTTTCTTAAAATATAGTTATCTTTTCCCACACAAGGATCGTGCTGTCTACTCGACTCACAACAACAACAACGTGCGCACGATTCTGCCCGCCCGCCCGCAACCTCACGAGATTCGATCTATCGAAGCCGATGGCCGCAGATACCTGCCGATTCTGCTTACGTACCCGATTTGGAGGCTAGCTAGCTGCGCATGATTACAATCGTGCATCGAGATACCTCGCGTCCGTCTCCTTTATCTGCCCTCCCCTGAATACCTCGCCAGTACTTCGTGTTCCCTGTGCGACCTGGTCGAATTCGCTTAGGGTCATTACCGGGCTTTCTGGGAACATTGAGAATGCGGACTTTCCTTCATCATTGATCGCTGATGGTCTATATTTCTCGGCCTCAGTGACGTGCATAATCTCGCTTTCTCAGAGAGGGGCTTCCGAACAAGTAGTAGAACTTCTTAGAATTCTCTGTGCAGACTATCTGCGATTCGGCATCCGATCAAGATCGCTTCTTCGCGACGGTGATACCCAAGCACCGTCAAGATGGATGGCCAACGGCAGCAGCAATACATCCCGGTCCCTCCTCCTTCGGCGACGCAGCCCTCGCAGGCGCATATGATACCTCTACCGCCACCGCCGCCTCGATACGCCCCAACCCAATCCCAGAATGTCATGCCTCCTCCGCCCCCTGGGCCACCTCCTGGAGCAGGATACGGAGCATCCAAACTCACCAATCCTCAGCTGCAACACCAAAATACGTTAGGCTGGCAGCAACAGACCTGGGCCAGGCAGGCACTATCCCAAGGTTTCTTACCTCCCCCGCCGCCTCCTCCTATGGTCCCTACAAATCAATCGCCCTACGGTCGTCCCACTGCCCTCTCGATACCTTCCTCTTCTGATACCCGAACCTCTGCAACTTACGTCCCGCAACCGGGCTCCTTCGGACCGGGGGTCGGAATACCGCCGTTTGACGTGCACTCTGCTCCGACCTACGAGAATCCAGGAACCATGCCATCTGTCGAACGACAGCGACTCCCCTCCGCCCAGACGTATGAATATCCCATCGGGGAGTCATCCACATACAAACGGGACCCAAATGTACCTTCCACACCGTCTTCGCGTACTCTCCCTTCGGCATTAGCAGTCAATGACGGCTCTCACGAACCAATGGCGTCGGGATTTCCGGCCACAGCCTCCCAGAATCAAGTACTGCAGCCTGCGCCGACTAATGAACTTACGAAGTCGCCTAGTCATCGTCACAATAATAGCAGCACTCTGCTCGGGGGCATGTCTCCCAACGAAGCGGCCGTTCAATGGCCACTCGACCGAGTTCTCCTATGGCTTGCGAGAAATGGCTTTTCGAAGGACTGGCAAGAAACCTTTAGGGCACTAGAAATCGAGGGCGCCGACTTCCTGGAGTTGGGACATGGCTCCAATGGCCGGCCGAACCTGGGTAAGATGCACAACGTCGTTTATCCTCAACTCGCAAAGGAATGCGAATTGAGCGGCACGGGCTGGGATCAGACTCGCGAACGCGAGGAGGGTAAACGCATGCGAAAATTGATTCGCCAAATCCACGAGGATGGCAGCTATGATGCGGACTATTTGATGCAGAGGCGTCGAGATTCTCATCCCAACGCTATTTTTGACGGAGGGCACGAAGCCTCCCCGAAGGTGACCCATGAGCCCCGCTCGGCCGGCCCATTCTCAGGTAGTGTCGCAAACAGTCCCAAATTCAAGGTATCCCAGCTGGTCCACAATCAGAGGCAGAGTACACAGATGCGCTCTTTCACCACGCCCATACCCGCCAGCCATGACCCCACGTCATCCGAACTCGGTAATAACGAGACCGGCACTATGTGGCCGCGGTCAGACTATTCTAGGGCGGTTCTGTCTAGCATCGGTGGGGAACACCAAAGGCAGAGTCCTTCAATGTCCAGCGATGGTGGGACTTTCCAAGCTCCCATTCGGCCCTATGAGGACAGCCCTAAGAGCGGCAGTCCGGCAACACAGCATGCCACCCTTGCGCAAACGGGGCCATCCTCATCGACTGGTGATTTGAGTGTCAAATTCGAACACTCTCGTGGGAACAGCGCAGACTCCCTAACTGGGCGTCGGTATTATGAGTCTTACAGACAGGACAACGGAGTACGCCCTTCTCCCCAGGAATCCTATAATCGCCACTCTGGCGGAGAGACCCCCTCATCATACCCGAAGGATCACCGAACCGGTCTTCTGAACTTTTTCAAGAAGCGAACCAAAGGAAGTGACTCCACTCACCCTTCTCCTGAAGAACAGTTTCTCGAGTCGCCAACGAGCCCTGTCAATACACGCCAGAATGGTGCCCACCTCCCTTATGCAAAGCCAAACTTTAGCACTAGCGATATGTCGCTGGGTGAACGCCCATCGTCTGCATCCATGTCGGATCATGAACGCCTGGTCTTGCGCCAGAAAACGCAAAAAGCCAAGAAGTGGACTTTCGTTACTCTGGATGGCTGGAATTATCGGTTGGTGGATATCACTGAAATGGATTCTGTTGAGACGCTGCGTTCTGCAATCTGTCAGAGCCTTGGAATATCAGACTGGACTGCGGCCCAGATCTTCTTGACCGAGCCCGGCCAAACGGAACATGACGAACCTTTGAACGACACCAATCTGGCTCTATGTCGGAGGTCGAGGTCGGACTTTTTGGGCTCACTCAAATTATTCGTACGTGGATCGCACATGCAACTGGCTACCAATGGCTTCCCTCACTTTGCGGGGCTGGGAGTTTCTATCCCAGACAAAGCGACTGCTTCACCAACGTCTGCCCATCAAGTGCATAGAAAGCCACTGGATGAAGATGCCTTGAACAGGATCTCACCTCAGACTCAAAATAAGCCTACCTCACCACAAGTAGCTTCTTCACGGCAACAGCTGAAGGTGTCCTCTGCGAAACTTCCGCGTGACGTGTCGCAAGCTTCTATTGCAGCTTCTCCCGTGGACCATGCTGCGGACGGTGGAACAGCTGACGCTGAAAAGGCGGATTTGTTAGCTCGTCATGAGGAGCATATGCGCGAGGTCGAGCGGAAACAGCGAGCCTATCGCATCTCGAAGGTCCCGCCTATGCCGCAACCGAGGAAGGATGCCTACGGCGAAACCGGCTATAGGCGCGAAGGCGTCATTGATTTTGACTCTCCCCGCATATCGCCTTATGAAGACAAGAAATCCGAACCATTGGTGCCACTCCGCAAACCCCCGACTGCACCACATGAGTCAAGTACCCTCACGAAGGTTAATTCTCTAAGGAAACGGGACATTGATCGTCCTCGTGTTCAAGTTCCTGCGCAGTCACACGGTCTTGGAGCCGCTCTAGCTAGTGTTGGTAGAATCACTAGCGCTATTGGAACACCCATGCCATCAGTACCACCAGCAGCGGGCTCTTTCAGCCCAACTATGAATGTGGGAAGCAGTCCCGCCACAAATCATTCAGGTAAGCCCTTTTGGTGCCTTTGTACGGCAACCTTCCAGATGACGACGTATATGTGATTCTGTCGCTGACATCTAGCAATAGACGAGGTGAAGGGAACATACCAGGATAGTCAAGCCACACCAACGGCACACAGTGTGCCGTCACCAACCAAGGGCAACACTTCGCCCCCCGAACCCAGGCCGGGTCTGCAGTCCCGTAAATCCTACGGACCTGAATTCGACTTCGAGGAAACCAAAGTTTCATTCCAGCGCTCGCCCTTGCCACAGGATGATTCTGACGATGACTCCGATGATGGTCTCTTTGCCATACCATTGGCAAACACCAAATCACCTGTGACGGAGAAAGGGTCAATGACCAGCTCACCCGAATCGCAAAAGAGAGCGGCAAAGCCGTCTCTTACCTTGAACACCGAAAATAGACTACGCAAAGGACTCTCTGTGAGCTTTCGGTCTCCGAGTGCTACCCGTGACACTTTCTTAGCGTCTAGCGGCGACTCAAGCGCTCCGGAAGCATATCACTCTGATATGACTGCTTCGCCGGAAGATGAACGGCCCCCACGCAGAGATTCGTTTGCCCGAGGCGACATCTGGGCCAGCAGACCTCCTGTCGAGGGCGTTATCGATCATCTCGATGACTTCTTCCCTGACATTGACCTTGACACTCCTTATCTGGATGGACAGGGCATGTCCCCACCATCATCACCAGCAAGCAAGATGGCAGCGGAGAACGAATTGAGCCACGAGGAAAAACCAGACGGTCCGTCTTACGCCATTCCACATCCTTCGGCCCCTGTCAACATTCCCAGCGAACCACCTGTCAGGCCCCCGGAGCCAGGTGCTGTTGCGCGGCGGAATGTAAGCCGCTCTGGGGGTGGACTTACTCGAATGAAGTCTATTCGAGAAGTGGCTAAGGGAGCCAACCGAGCTAGCAGGAACAAAAGTGTGACCTCCTCCACCGGCAATCAACGATCGGGTGACATTCTTCGTCGCAAGAGCACCAAGATGTTCGGCGCCAAGATTATGCAGATCAGCCCGAAGCCTGGCAGCCGGTTGAGCCAGCTTGATCCTATTCCCCAAACTCATGCACCCTCTGGGAATATCCCTCAACGGCAGCCCACCTTCCGGATCATTCGCGGTCAGTTGATCGGCAAGGGAACCTACGGCCGAGTGTATCTCGGCATGAATGCCGATAATGGTGAGGTCTTGGCTGTGAAGCAGGTGGAGGTCAATCCTCGCATCGCAGGGCAAGATACGGACCGAATCAAGGAGATGGTCGCTGCGATGGACCAAGAGATCGATACCATGCAGCACCTGGAACATCCGAACATTGTGCAGTATCTCGGTTGCGAACGAGGCGATCTATCTATCTCCATCTACCTCGAGTATATTTCTGGTGGCTCCATTGGCAGCTGTCTCCGAAAGCATGGTAAATTCGAAGAGAGTGTGGTCAAGTCTCTCACGCATCAGACGTTGAGCGGGCTGGCATACCTTCATGACCAGGGCATTCTACACCGTGACCTGAAGGCCGACAACATCCTTCTTGATCTTGACGGAACATGCAAGATCTCCGACTTTGGCATCTCGAAGAAGACGGACAACATATATGGCAACGATTCGACGAATTCCATGCAAGGGTCAGTATTCTGGATGGCGCCTGAAGTCATTCAGTCCCAAGGCATGGGGTACAGTGCCAAAGTGGATATTTGGTCCCTTGGCTGTGTGGTGTTGGAAATGTTCGCTGGCCGCCGGCCATGGAGTAAGGAAGAGGCGATTGGTGCCATTTTCAAACTGGGTAGTCTGAGTCAGGCACCTCCTATCCCGGAGGACGTATCCATGAACATCAGTCCCGCCGCGCTCGCCTTTATGTACGACTGCTTTACTGTGTGAGTTTTTTTCCTCTCATCCTATTTGCTTTCGTATTGATATGCTAATATGACTCTCAACCAGGGATTCCCTCGATCGTCCCACGGCGGAGACTCTTCTGACTCGTCATCCATTCTGCGAGCCTGATCCCAAGTACAACTTTCTCGACACGGAACTCTATGCCAAGATCCGGCATGTCCTTTGAAAGGGAACCAAAACACCAAAAAGCAATGTAGTAGTGTACAGTCCGTCCCCACTTTAGCGTGTTATCATTAGCCCGTTAGCCCTTGTCCCCTGCATTGTACTTTTCTTCTTGTGCTCATACCCCCCTCTTCCGCTTTCGTAATTTGGACTTTGCGACATAATGTGCGTACATTTTAGTGAGGAAGGTGTTGTTAAGTGTGCAGACCACTCTGTCGAATGTTCTTTTCATCCATTGTGTACATATATATCTTGAGGATGCAGACCACAAGGTCGCAAGGTATAGCAGACTTTACTGTCAGTATATCAGTCCGCCTGAAATATTCTCCGCAGCCTACTACTGCTGCTGCTGCTGGAGGACAAGACCAGACCTCCGCCACAGTCTCGCCGTAGAATTCATGGTTACCCGGCACGAGAAGGACTCGCATGAAGCGGGCAGTTTGTTTCTAGCAGGAAGGCACGGTAGAGCCCGTACTCAGTCGCCGGTCCGGAGGAGGTTCTCCGCTGATGCTGGGAAGTCTAGGTTAGGTACTGCTGGCTGACTTCCTGGAGATCGGAGAGGATTTGGGATGTGGTGGTGGGTTTGAGATTGCTTGTTGGCGGGTGAAACAGTGAGCGGGATTCTTGTATTTCTTTGGAGAGTATTGTGCTAATCTATACTGCTGTTGGGGGTGTGTATAGTTGTCTGATGTGTAGATCACGTGCTCTGTAGCTTATTGGAACCGCTCCGTTTCTCTGTTAGTATCAACTAGCTGCACTCGCTGTGTTTCCGCTCACGTAGGCTCATGGAAATGAGTCTCTTTGCCAGGTCTCGCGCTGGTGACAAGAGGAAGTGTGGATTTGATGTTACTATGTTATCCAAGTGGCGCATGTGAGTGTCTTTGTCAATGAAATGAACATGTCTAATCTCTTGCAGGGTGTTGGGAGCCATGGCTGCGAGACCGTCTTATGCCAGGTTGATGTGGGCTGTCTGTCTCTGGATGCAGCCCTCGGATGCCAGGTCTAATCACCTGGCTGAGCTCTACATCTCTGGGAGCATGCCTTCCTAACCTTTCTGCGTGCAGCAGACTTAATCATGGATGACTGAAAGACCAAGTGCACCACAGAGCAGCTATGAATGGGCTGCACTAAGGGGCAGACCTCAGAGCGGTCCTAGGGACTGACCCGCAAGGTCAAAGAGTGGCAGCCTTCACAGGGGACTGAATTTGCAACACGCTGAGGCAGCGCAACCTGGGGCTAGGAATTGCGGAGAATGCCGAGCGCTGAGGCGTTGTGAGCTCTTATGCGCCAGCGACTGAGTTGCCCTTTGTTTCCACGACGATGTTGCTCCTATCTCTCACTTACACAAGCACATATACACATTCTCTCTCACACACACACTCTCTCTCTTCTCTGACTTGTATCTTGTCTTTACAAGTCTTCAGTCTTTGACCTTGGCACTGCTCTGAGCACGAGCATCTACTGTGAAGAACCCGGTCATCCAGCAGATACATTGCATACCGCATCCCACACACCTCACCGTAAGTAACACGCTGCACAGCTGATAGCAGACAGCCTCACATACTGAGAGTAGTGCCGGACACCAGCAACTCTTCTCCCAGACAAGCCAAGCTCAGCCCTTGGACCAGGAGACGCAGACCCGTCTCTCTCTCTAACCCTCTATCCCAAAGGTACAACCTCGTCGTCGACACCAGCACCATGCGTCAGGAGCGTCTCAACGACGCCGCGATAGCCCTCCACACGGCCCTGTCCAGCGCGGGCGTCAAATACGGCCATTTCGGCGGCTACGCCTGCACCCTGCTCGGCAGCCGACGCGAGACGAGCGACATCGACTGCCTGGTGTCCGCGACCAAGCCCGAGATCCTCGCTCTGGTGGACGGCGTCAGCAACTTCACCGTGATCCCCCGCAACCGCGAGGACTACGTCGCTCTGGTCTGGAGTGACAGCGCCAACCAGGGCGAACCGGTGCTGATCGAGATCTTCTGCGAGCGCTTCCGAGGTAAGTCCCCCCTGCGAGAAAAACACCCCCCATCCCCAATGCTAGCTAACCCCCTAAACCCTAGGCTCGCACTACACCATGTGCCACTGCTACCCACGCCTCACCCTCGTGCGCGGCGAACGCATGGGCGTGGGCCTGGTGCAGCACCTGCCGGCCTTCGCCATCTTCAAGGGCAAGCTGCGCGCGGCCGCCACCCGCAGCGAGCCCCACGACGTCTTCGACCTGTGGTGGCTGGCCGGCCGCTTCCAGACGGTCTACAACCACGCCCGCCTCCTCAACCTCGACTACGTCGGCTTCGCCATCAAGCGCTACCCGGGGCTGGAGCTGCTGTTCTTCCTGCTGGGGCTGGACGTCGTCGCCGCCGCCGCGCGCGTGCAGGACGTCGAGCTCAACCAGCTTCCGCTGTCGGGACCGGGGGATATCCAGCGTGGACTGTTGCTTTGAGGAAGTCGCGTGTGGAAAGCAACTGATGGTCTGTTTTCTTTCGTGGGTTTGTGTGGTCTAGCGGTTGGAAGCTGAGGTGTAATTCCACGGATGGGTGAGACGTTGGGATTCAGGAGACATGTATCTATGTGCATTTGAGGCGCTGCTTTTCTCCGATGAACAGGACATCAATGAAAGACTAATGCAACCCTCCTGAAACATATCTTTCTCTGTTAGAGGTCCTGGTTAAACGATAACTACTAAGGTCATGTATAGTATCTTGAAAGAGATCTTTCCAGACATCTGTGCCCACACAGCGTACGCTATACCGTTAATGGCGAGTTCCATGTCTACCATGTAAACAAGTCCAGTACTCTAACATGCTGTGCAAGGAGTCAACAAAGTAAACAGCATAGCTACAATTCTTCCCTCCGCGATGCCTGACGACCTTCAGGTACATAGCTAGTGGAAGTAGTGATATCAGGCTCCCTTCTGCCAGCGCTAAGCCGCTGAGCGGCAGTTACAGCACGCACCCTAGCGTGCTACCTTAAATCTAGCTGTGAATCAAATGGTAAAGCTATATGTGTATCCGCGGTGTTAGTATAGCCCAAGTAAAAGCCATAGATATAGTCATTCTAATCCAACCCTTCATGATTTGTTTACCGGTATAATCGGCATCCCTTCATATACCCAGACTACCCAGCTTGACCTTCGAAACCACATCTTACGATACTCTCATTGACGAATGGAGCAACCTGACTGCGCCTGACATTCCCAGCCATCCAAGAAAACACGATCACATGAATCCCGGTTTCCAGGGTAGCCCGCGTCAACCCCTCTGTTCTTTTCTAGTCATCCTAGAGTTCTCTAAAATCATGCTACTTGGCTTCGACAAGAAGTCCTACTCTTCATGGCAAGCCATAAAATATATGGAGAATGAGGCGTCGAGCTTTGTAGGAGTATCCGAGCCGGTATTTAAGCCCAGAACCCTACAGGTATAATTGTTACGCTTTACCGAAGCACCAAGGTGGATGAGATCCTCTCGAAACAATTGGAGGAGTCTTCATAATCCTAGCTGATAAAAGCTTCAAGGTAGAAGTCTCCAACGTGGATAGGCTACTGCGTACAAGCGGCTTGATTTCCATCCATCCCAAAGAGATAAACGATCGAGTGGCATGCTGTGTTCAGTTTGCGATGATCACTCTAGGTGTATTGTGGCAGATAGCCCGCAATACATGGTTTTCTAATTAGTCTAATCTACCTCAGAATCTCGGGGAAATATACCTACATACATCCATCCTTCCCTGCGTCGTCGGTTCTAACGCACACATCTAGACATATATATATATGATTGTATAAATCTATCTTTAATATCATGCATATGTGATACACACCACGAACGAAAGGAATGGAGCTCAACCCATGTTCAAGCAGACCCAAACACAAAAAAAGGCATTAAACCATCAACTCAGTAATCCGGCCTCCAGGTGATCGCCAATTCAATCTGATGATCCTCCTGAGAGGCGAAGACCTTGCTTTTCGTGGGCCCCTTGGGAGCCTTGTCGGCGAAGAAAGTGGAGTTGCCGTTGTATGCGAGCTTGCCATCGTCGATCTGGAGATGTAAAGTTTGTACAGTGTCAGTGAACCTATGACTCGAACACCATTGTGTGATTTGAAGGTTGTGTAGGGGCGGGGAGCGGGATATCTCGGGCGAAAAGAAGGGGAAGGATGTGTGCTTACGCTGAATTCCTGTGCTTTGTGCACGGCACCACCGCAGGTGAAGATGTCCTTGGCAAAGCCGCAGTTGCCCTTGCTGGAGTGGAGGGTAAAGAGATCATCTAATCCAAATTCTCTGTTCAATAAATTGCTCTGCCAGATGATGAAACAGAAAAGTCTTGAGCGTGGAAAGGGAAGGGAGTGGTGTACCTGACGTCTTCTTCGCAGTAAAGGTTGCACACGTGCCCGAGGAGAACCACGCCCCGCGGCTGATAATACACCCTCTCTTCTGGCCCATTGTTGAGATCATCAGGTTGCCCCGGCCCTGAAAAGGGGCACCCGGGGGCGAGGTGGGCTCCGAGGGATTGTGAGTGGTTGTTTTCGTGGGCTCGTGGCCGTGGTGTGGGGTTTTAGGCTGATAGCGGATGCCACTGGCCGGGCAGTTGGAGATTTGTCCGTCTGATTTAGATTGTAGTCTGTTTAGTATGGAAGTGATCCTAAAGCGAAGCAAGGGGATGTGGCATGCGCGAGGCGGGGAGAGGTCGCGGCGTGCTGCTGGATGCTCACCTGGGTCCGATGGAACGAACTTCCCCGATACAAGAGGGCCTGCGACGTTGAAGTAGTACCATACTTCGTTCAGAGACCCATGACGACAACGGATTGTGACCTCTGCGCCGTGCGACTGTGACAGCACATCTTCAATTTCGCGACGGGTGTAGGTTTTCGTGTAGGAGGGGAGGATGTTGGCTTTGGCTAGGGTCTGTAGTTCCGGCTCGTCAGTGTGTGGTGTTTAGATTGGTGGGGTGAGCCGCTCACCTCATAGGTAGGTAGCTCTCGGTACAGATCGGCGGTCTTATCGAAGTAGTCGACAACCTCCTGCTGAGGAGTATACTCCGTGTAGCAGTGTGTCTCAAGGCTGCTCACGCAGGTACCGTGCTTATTCCACTCGTGTTCCCAGAGGTTCGGGTCGTCGCCGCGAAAGTCTTTCCAGTATGTGCTCATGTAGTCGAGCAAGTCTCCACGACCGGCATCCACCAAGATCAGCGAGATGTTGCTATACCTCCGCTTCGAGTCACAGTACTGGTCGAATCCGCCGTTGCAGTGGTCCGGCCTATGTAGGAGAAGAGGGGGGTATGGGTCAGTCCGGCAGGTTATTGAAATGTTGAATAACAGAATCACAGGCTCTCGCAATCGTTTGATAATTAGAGAAGTAACTCACCAGAGGCCATGGATTGTCCAGGCAGTCTCCGGTCCAATGGCGGGGTCAGCATCCCAGAATTGCGTCTGTAGCATCTGACCCCCTGGGTAGTTGAAGCAGCAGGTATCCTGGCCATGGTACCGTGTCTTACAGCTCAATTCGGCAGCCGGGCAATGCTGAAATGTGGACTCTGAGGTCGAGTAATCTGATCCCGAGAGAGAGGAGACCCCGAGTGTGCCCGTGATGGCTTTCAGGACCTGCTGGGGTCCGGGGAGACGCTGCAGGAGCGTATCTCTCATAGAGCTGGCGGTGGACCCGATAGCTCGGGTGCTGCTATCGGAGATAAACATTGGCTGTGCTGAGGCACTTGACTAGGCCTCGAGACGGTACTAAAGTTGCTCAACACTAAGTATGAGAGTAAGGGAATCGGTAAGAATAAAGGATAAGAATGCAATGCAGAGAGGACAAAAGGAGCAGAAGTCAATAATGAGGCGAGGCGAAGGAGACTCGAAGCTCCCCCCGGGTTCTGCACGTGCTTGTACCCCATGACCTCTGACTGGTCACTCCGCCGCCGATCCTCCGATAAGAGTTCGGGTTTCTTATCGCGCCGGTCACCTGATAACACTTCATGATAAGGTTGGTCGCGGGCGACCGTACTATGTGCCAAGAAAGAGTATGACTATTTACAACTTCACCTGCCCCTCAATCTATTGATTCTGCAGTGAGCCGAGGCTCCCTGTCTGACTTGAAGTATTTCCATCACCAACAGCATCATCGTCATCATTTACCCCCGAGATACCCACTCGAAAGACACTCTCACACCACTCCGCAAAAGTATCCACATCCCAGACATCGTCCTCACGTCCCTTCCCCTTCCCCTTCCCTCTCGCTCCTGCAGCCATTGACCCGCTTCGTCTCTCCTCGGCGACAAACCTCTCCCAAAACTCCTCGTAAATCTGGATTACCCGATCTTGAACCGCCCCTACCAACGTCTCCCGCATCCGCAGATCATCCAGGTACTCCCCCAACACGCGCCTCAGTCCCAGCACCTCAGTTTCGATGTTCCGACACGTCGGATAGATCCACTCCGCCGCCGCCTGTCTCTGAGCGGTGGCGGTGGCCACGAACTTCGCAGGCAGTGATGCGGTCATTGTGCCGGCAAATCCATTGATGAAGTCGTTGATCACGGTCCGGAGACGGCCATCCAATTCGACTTTCGCATCTAACATGTTCTCGACCACGCGGGGCAGGAGGCCATGGCCGACCAGGCGGACGAGATTGCGTGGGTTGAAGAGGCCGCCGCGCTCTTCGCGAAGCTCCCAGAAGGTGTGTGTTAGACCAGAGAAGTCTAAAGAGGTTTCCGGGGCGACATATTCGATGTCGAAGGCGACAATTTGTTGTTTAAGGATGAGGAGATGACTCATTAGGAAGAGTTGGCGGTGGGTCTCTAGACGAGTTGGGGGAGTAGGAGTTGCGGGTTTGGGATTGGTTGTAGTAGTTGAGGGGGGGATGAGAGTGCTAGCGTAGTGGAGGGAGAGGGTGGTTTGGTGGACGATTTGATGGGCGAGATCGTCGAAGACAGTCGACTGTACATTTATGAGTAGGTTGGCCTTGACGATTCCTAAAGAACGAGGACTTACATTGACAAGCCGGTAAATGCGGCTCAGGAGCCAGATGGCTTTACGGAGAGTCGGATACCACCCACTAAAGGCATTTGGAGTCTCAAGATCCCACTTCGCATCCGGGTCTGCATCTGTGCTATCTTCGATGTGTTTCGTGGGCTTTTGGATGTTGACAATGGGCTCGGAAGCAATCTTGCGGCCGGAGATTTGGCCCTCCGTGACCGAGATTGAGAATTGCCGGTTGCGTGCTGGATAATCCAGGTCTTCGGGACGGGGCTTGTACCGTTCGATCTCGTCGCGGAGGAAAGCCTGAGCACGGAAGACGAGGCGAGTTTGAACGTCTTCCAGAGCAGGTTGAATTAAAGTGGTGAAGTCGAGTTGATTGGCGTCCAGAGGTTGCTCCAACTCCTCATCCTGATCGAATAGGTATCGGGTTTGCAGCAGCGTGCAAAGCTGGCAAAGCTTGACTATCTTGTCCTCATGAATGATCCTGGGCTGGAGGTGATCATACAAAGGTTCGCAGATGGTTTCGAGAAAGTCATAGAGCTCACCCTGACCATGGAACCACTCCCCCCATAGTTCAAACTCGTCCAAGCAGACCCCGCGGATGTAGCTAATGCTCGCACGAGCGAAAGAAACCAGGTCCTGTGACGAGGTAGGCGACTGCGCGATGTCGCTGAGGTTTTTGCGGACCAGCGGAATCATCAGTTTCCCGCGAGTCGCTGCATAGTTGGCGTGAAGCTCGTTGAGAAGGCTCTGATATTCAGCTTCCGTGCCTTGGTCGGGGTCCAACGGAGGCACGGCACGTTTCTGGATCTCGAGGCCAATTTGTTTCAGCTCCGGTGCGCCGACCCGGAACTTCGCATACAGCAAGGTGGACATCGTTGTCTCATTGAGCTGTTTGTCGGCAATCTTCCTGGAGGCATCGGCATAAATATCGCGCAGAGAAGTGACAAAGTGTGTTCGAATGAGAGTGAGGGCTCGAGTCATCAGGAGTCGATACCTGGAGCGGTACACGCTGGCCTCTTTTTGCTCGGTCTGGACAAGCAATACTGATTAATGCGGTGATATAGCAAGACCATGACGCCATATGTACTCACATGTATCTCCATGTAGTCCAAGCACTCATCGAGTCGTCTGAGCATATCTGAGAACTCTTGCCCGCGCACAGTATTTCCAGCACCCGGAGCGTTAAGCCGCCTTGAAGCGGGATCGAGAAATTCATAGTACTGCAGATTATCCTGGATGTCCGTAGCGAGTTCCAGATCGTGCTTCTGCGCGGAGAGAAGCCCTTCGCACTGCTTCTGGAAATTGGACGTCTGCGACTCCACGGCTTTGAAGTCATTGGACAGGTTCGTGAGAAGATTAAGGGTCGATGATGTATCCGATAACAAGGAATCTAGGTGGGTCTTGGACAACTGGAGCTCCTGTAAACATGCTCTGAAAGAAAGACAAGTCAGCATGTATCAGGGGCTTTGTCGGCGGCGGCTTGTTGCGCGACTTACTGATACTCATCGTAGCTGGCTTCAAGCAGACTACCCTCAATATCGGTATACCATTGCGCGAATTCCAGCTCATTCTTAATGTCGGTGAAAGATTCCAGACCATCCGGAATGGTCTCGTGCTCATCAATCACCTTGGCCTTAATATCCACCGGCGGTCCAGACGGGGCAGTCTGGCGACGACTTCGCTGACCCGCAGCTTGTTGGCGCATTGTCTCTCACGAGATGAGACTGCTCAGAGATGTATAACTGTCCTGGTGCCTGGTTCTAGGCCCTCAATTCAAGCAGCAGGCAGTCCGGTCAGCACCCCGCGAGCCGTTTCGCACATAGTGGTTGTAAACACGCCGCAACCTCCGTGGCTTCAATGCGCCGCTATTCTGCCGCCACCTTCCGCTTACGGTATCTGACGCAACGACCATTCACAATTAATCTTTTGGAGATTTGCCTTTGAGCTCTTACCATAAGCACAGACCAGTCAATCCGAGCAACCTTGACTGTATGAACCTATTCTAGGTGTTTTGAACATCATGTGGACACCTCGGGGACGGCAATCGGCGACCAGCCTCGCCATTCAAGCTTCTCGCCGCCTAGCGAGGAACAGTCGAGCTGTTGGAGCTCCTTGGCGGCGATTTTATGCCAGCAGTGGCGACAACCAGGGATCTTCCTCTCACTGGTTTCGGAACTCGCTGGGTGTGGCAACCTTAGGTACTGCTGGATACCTGGGCTATGAGTACGCCACGTCCAAGGGCAATGAACTTGAGACCCCAGTAGAACAAGTGAAGGATCTCACAAACGCCACCCAGGACTTCGGCTCGCAATTTGCGCAGAAGAAACGGAGTGTCAAGAGTCCCGGTGTCTATGTCTGGGGCAACAATGCCTACAAAGTAGTCGACCCGGGATCGAAAGATTCGGTAGTGAAGACTCCGCGGAGGCTTTCGTACTTCGACGGCCAGGTCCTCAGAGACCTCAAGCTTGGCGAGACGTCCGGCGCGGCCATCACTGAGAATGGCGATTTGGTGCAATGGGGCAAGGGCTTTTCGGAGACCGACTTCAAGCCTACGACGACCCTGACTGGCAAGAACCTTACCTCGCTCTGCATGTCCAATGACCGCCTCATCACTTTGTCATCGGATGGCACCGTTTATTCGATCCCCATTGCCAAGGAAGACCAACTAGGAGGCCACAAGCCCAGCGAGGGCTCCTGGGTGCCTTTCTGGTCTGGATCGGCTAGTATGAGCTATCGCAAGCTGCAACCCAGCCTGAGGATGGGTGAAAGGGTGACCGCTGTCACCGGCGGAATCGATCACGCACTGCTTCTTACCAGCTCAGGCCGCGTCTTTTCGGTTGCCTCTTCATCAGAAAACTATCCCTCCTTCGGCCAGCTTGGTGTATCGGGGTTGAAGTGGGCGAATCGCCCCAAGGGACCGGTGGACATGTGCCACGAGGTCAGCGCCCTGAAGGGATCCAAGATCATCCAGGTTGCGGCCGGCGACTATCACTCGATGGCCCTCGACGACCACGGCAATGTATATGCCTTCGGTGATAACTCTTTCGGTCAGTTGGGAATGGAATTCGACCCGTCATTCCCGTACTGCGATGCGCCCATCATGGTGCCGATTAGGAGACTCTATCGGGGCCCATACCTCCCCAAGGCCACTCGGATTGCCGCCGGAGGCGCCAATAGCTTCATCGCTGTGGATGTACAGCGGGTACTAGGTTCGAATGAGAACCCTTCCACTGTCCGCGACCTAGGCCGTGTCACGGTTGATGTCTGGACGTGTGGACGGGGAATTTGGGGTGCACTGGGTAACGGTAAATGGACTCATATCCAAGACTCCCTTACAAAGGTGAAGCCCTTGAGTGGGCTGTTCGAATACGATGAGCGCCTGAAGGGACTCGCCCCTATCCGCATGCGTGATATCTCCGTAGGTACGACACATGTGTCGGCGGTGATGGACAACAACACGCAGATGGACGCAGCTCCTACAGATTCTCTCGATGAAATGAATGCCTGGGGCTACGATGTCCTCTGGTGGGGCGGCAACGAGCACTTCCAACTCGGCACCGGCAAGCGTAGCAACTCGTCCAAGCCGATCTACATCAATGCGCCTACTGAGGGCAAGAAAGAAGCCGAGAAGCAGGATGCACGGCTTCAGATAATGCCTCGTCACAAGAGCAAGGTCGGTCGTCGCACGGTGAACATGGAACAACGGGTGGAGTGCGGACGACACATCTCGGCGATCTATTCTGGGGTATAGTTTTACTGTTTCGTTGCAATATGTGAAATAACCACGGGTGGCAAAAAGCGGTCATCTAAATTGTACATTACTAGGTAGTTGGTTCTGTGGGCTTCGGTTGGGAAAAGCAGGCAGGTGCGAAGCTATTGATATTTTGAGGTATTTTTCTTTCGTGTCAATGTGCAGAATAGGAGTCATGGAGCCGAGGTTACACCAATAAATAAACCAACATCTGCAGCAGATAAGTAACAACAACAGTCCCAATCCCACTCCATCCAGAAGACTCGCCCGATCCAACTTACCCTGCCTGTCACAACTCCGCAAGAAACCCCCCAGAGTCTGTCTCGGGGACGGCGGATCCATCCATGATGTCAAAAACCCGGGATCTGTCGCCATTCCGGGACTGTCTGTGGATCCGCAAACGGTCCCCATTCGAGCGCTGCTGCTTGGCTCCACGAATTTCCGATTAATTGACCTTCAAGTTTTTTTTTAAATCGCGGGCAACCCTTAGCTTCGTTTGAAGCCGATATAGCAATATAATCTAGTCTCAGGGCTTGATACGCTCACACATCAATGGCTGCTTCATCGCCAGCAGATCGCGCGGAGGAGGTCAAGAGCGTGAGTGATGAGTTTCTTCGTCCACTTCCCATCATCCCATTGTCGCATTCCAGCGGGGAGTAGATCATCGACATGCCTAACCTACTATTCGTCAATCAATCAAAACTAACCATTGATCGCATCTACTTCAGCTCCTGAGTGCAGTTGAAGACCTCCTGATCCCCTTCATCCGCAGCGCGGATTTGGACCCTCTCGCCTCCAACGAATCCCCTTCCCCGAACGACGACAATGAAAATGGCACATCGCTAGTCGAGCACAAAAGACCGGAGGAACTGCAGCGGTTGCTGCAGCTGAGCCTGCCGCAGGAAGGCACGGGTCAGAATGGTCTGGTGGACGTTCTCCGGCAGGTGCTCCGCTACTCGGTCAACACCTGGCACCAGGGGTTCCTCGACAAGCTGTACGCCTCGACCAATGCGCCCGGCGTCGCGTCGGAGCTCATCCTCGCGGCCCTGAACACGAACGTCCACGTCTACCAGGTCTCGCCGGCCCTCACGGTCATCGAGAAGTACACGGGACAGCGTCTGGCGGCGCTGTTCGGGCTCACGGGCCCGCGCGCCGGCGGCATCTCCGTGCAGGGCGGGTCGGCGTCCAACACGACCTCGATCGTGATCGCGCGCAACAACCTGTACCCGGAGACGAAGCGCGAGGGCAACGGGGGCCACCGGTTCGTGCTGTTCACGAGCGCGCACGGGCACTACAGCATCGAGAAGGCGGCGCAGATGCTGGGGCTGGGCAGCAGCGCGGTGTGGGCGGTGCCCGTCGACAAGCAGGGGCGGATGATCCCGGCGGAGCTGGAGCGGCTGATCCAGCAGGCGCTGGCCGAGGGCCGGACCCCGTTCTACGTCAACGCGACGGCCGGCACGACGGTGCTGGGCTCGTTCGACCCGTTCGCCGCGATCGCCGCCCTCTGCAAGCGATACAAGCTCTGGCTGCACGTCGACGGCTCCTGGGGCGGCTCCTTCATCTTCTCGGCGGCGCAGCGCCACAAGCTCGCCGGCGCCGAGCTCGCCGACAGCATCGCCATCAACCCGCACAAGATGCTGGGCGTCCCCGTCACCTGCTCCTTCCTCCTGGCCGCCGACCTGCGCCGCTTCCACCGCGCCAACACCCTCCCCGCCGGCTACCTCTTCCACAACCCGGACACGGCGGCCGAATCGTCGGAAAGTTCCTCGGAGGAAGAAGAACCGGAGATCGACTCCCCCGAGGTCTGGGACCTGGCCGACCTGACCCTGCAGTGCGGCCGCCGCGCCGACTCCCTCAAGCTCTTCCTGGGCTGGACCTACTACGGCTCCGCCGGCTACGAGCGCCAGATCGACTCCGCCTGCGCCGTCGCCGCCCACCTCGCCACCCTGGTCCAGCACAACCACAACTTCATCCTCGTCAGCGAGAACCCCACCCCGTGCCTGCAGGTCTGCTTCTACTATGCGCCCCAGCGGCAGATGGTCTACCCGCGCGCCCCGGCGACGACGACGACGACGGCTGAAGCCGAGGCCGAGAGGGCCAAGGCCAACAGCAAGGTTACGGAGCAGGTGACGCATGCGATCGTCCACAAAGGGTTCATGGTCGACTTCGCCCCGCCCAGCGGCGATGAGGATGCCGTCGGCGACGGCAAGTTCTTCCGCTGCGTGGTCAACGTGCAGACCGCCAAGGAGACGGTCGAGGCGCTGCTCAGGGCCATCGAGGAGGTCGGCCCCGCCATTGTCGAGAAGTTGAAGGCCCAGGGTCGCTAGAGCCGTGCCGGGTGCCGCTGGGGTCTTGGGTTTGTCGTGCATCGTTGATAAGCCCCATTTCTCCCTGCGCGGGTCAGTCCGACTGTAGTTTGAGTGCAACATTCTACAGACTGGTTGGTATATCTCTTTCAGAGTGGCTGTACATTGGCGTGAGGCTTAGAAGGGAAGACAAACAAAACAAAAACTAATAGAATAGAGCATAGAAATTATAATGTCGTCGCAAGACGCTTGTCAATAGGTTCAAAATACGTTCAATGGATATCTTATGAGTTCAAGTACTTCACCGGCCCGCGATAATGCACAACAGGGCCCCCTCTTATGCTCAAGCACTAGTTACCAATCTCGGCTCGCCGCTCCAAGACACTTCTAGCCTCCGCTTCCGTCAACGAGTCGATTCCAAGCTCGGCTAGAACTTCTCTTGCGCTCTCATTGTCCTTGAAAAGCCGTTTTTCGACCTCCCAGAGCCCGGCTCGAGCGGTAGGGCCCGCTTGCGTGGGCTCATCCTCGCTCGGGTCTGTGGCGCCATCCAGAGCTGTTGGCCCCGTCGTGCTCAGCCCGAGCAGTAGAAGCGCCTCGCTCAACTTCTTCAGCACTTTCTTAGAGCCGCCAGGATGGCTCGCCGCGCCTAAAGCGACGTCAACCACACTGCCGAGGTGGTCCATGTCGCTAATGAATTGCAGGGCCCCAGAGGCTGAAAACGTGTTCCTCATCAGGATGCTGCTCCACATGAACGTCTGAATCGCGAGAAGAACCTGCCGGGTGATCCGGCGCAAGGGGGCGAATCCCAGGGCTCGGGAGAGGAAGGATAGCTCTGCGGAAATGGTACGCAGGACAGGGGCTAGGTCGGAGGTGGGCGGCAGAGGAGCGCCGTTGGGAGCCGGCGTTGTGGCTGCCAGGGTTGTCCAGGTCGAAACGCGGGAATAAGGCTTCAGAGCGGAGCGCACATTTGATGTTAGCGTGGATGTGATGATCGACTCGGAGCGGAGTCGTAAACGCCGGTATGCGGAAGCAGTCTCGTCGAATAAGGCGCCTTCGGAGGCTGTGCCTTGATCGTCGTCGTTGTGGTGGTTGCTGTTGTTCACAGCCTGGGAAGTGCGCGATGCAACGTCTGCGATAGACATGGAGCCCGCCACGTTCTTGCCGCCGTCCTTATTTAGCCTGACGCGCTCTTGGAGCTCAGTCCAGAGCTCCACAAAGAATACTTCGTTGCTCCAATCTTCCATCTTCTTCTCGAGCCACTCCGCGCTTCCAAAGACTCTGCAAAGTCGCTCAAGTCCAGCCACGCCTTCGACGCTGGCCTGTCCGTCCGAGCCCTGCACGGTCCGACCGATAGCTGAGGTCATTGCGAGGTAGGCCTCCAAAGCGGACTGTAGGCGTTCGTGAAATTGGTCGAAGATGGTGATCTGGATGTCGATAAGGAAGCGAAGCTTTTGACTGAACGACGATAAATGCTGGTAACGCTCGGTAATTGTTTCGAGGAGGTCGTTGACACGGATCGCGGCCTTGGTCGGTTTCGTTGACGAGAGCTCAACGCCATCGTAGTCGATATGACCACTGTCTGGTGCGTCCACGATCTCTTTGTAGCGAGCTAAAGCGAAGTCCTTCTCAACCTGTAGCCAGCGATCAAACCAACCCTGTTTGGTCAGGACCTCCCACGTCACACCTTTCCAGTCCCCAGCGACATAGGGGTCCGGTAAATAGTTCCAGGATTCGCGGACCTCGCTGTCAAAAGTCATCAATTCGTGCACAAAATGGCTCAGGAGTTGTGGGTGTGTCGATATTTGAGGCATGAAGGTGGCTATCTTGTTCCGCAACACAGGCAAGAGTGCTGTGATAAAGGCATGAGAGGCATTATAGAAGTTCCACTCGAGGTCGGTTCCGACCTGTTTCGCCTTTTCGTCGAATATAGGCTGCAAGAACGAGGCGAAGAAACTCCCGAAGTTGTTCATCAGATCCGTGATATGAGCTAAAAAGTATTCCGGCTGCGACTCTTAGACTCATGGTTTTCAACACGGTAGTTATACGGGATAGTACGGTACCTTGTCAAGCCTGTTCGTCGGCTTATCCCCGCTGAAGTGGTATTTAAACCGAAGTTCCAGCGGATGCACCATCACCTCGAGCGGCAACAGCACCGGAGGCTCAGCGCATTGATGCTCGGGCACAGAAGCGCGGCCAGTAAGCTCACTATAGCATTTGTGTTAGAGCATGAACCGCTTTCCGCAACAAGAATTCAATAAAGGCGTACGGTATCTGCAAGTCGAGGAGCAATCCGACGTTCTCCCTCCACTCCAGTTGAACATCATTCGGGAACTGCAAGTCTTTCGAAGGCCACTTCATGCGGTCCATCGTTCCTTGCAGCCGCTGCGAGAAATGGCTTTTCATTTGCTCTCTGAGCGCCGAAACCAACTTCCCCACATAATCGACCAAGTGAGGGGCAGCCCCTTCTGCTGCCGGCTGGGCCTCGTGCAATGATCGAGAGATGTTGCGAAGCCGAGTATATGATTGAATCGCCAACCTGGGATCACTTCCGGTATCCTTCAAGGCTTGCTGGCTGTATGCAGTTTTAGCAGTTAAAGCACAGAAGGCAACTTGAAGCTATTTCCCCACCTTAACTCCTCCGCTTCCTTCAACACAGTCATGTAGCCCCTAGAAATCTCAAGCCTCCGCAGCTTTTCGATGCTAGCCTCGAACCGCTTGGCCGCGTCATCGCTAGAGTCGGACCCAGTGATTGCTTTCAGGCGCCTGTCAATATCCTCTTGCTGCACGTTGAATGCTTCGGCTCGCTGGCGAGTAGCTTCGGCGTGGTCGTTGGAGGCCTTGGTGGCATTGGAAAGAGCTTCTTGTGCTTCGGCTAGCTATTTCGAGTCCTTCGTTAGCATAGTGAAAGGGAAGGAGAAGTATAGTATGGCCGTTGAAGCAAAGGGGCTGAGCAATATACCTGCTTGCGTTGCAGCTCATGCTGGGCTCGTAGACTCGACAACAAGGAGTCGAGGCTCTCTAGATCAGCAGAAACCTGAAGTTTATCGTTCAAATAATCCTCCACTCTTGTCCTCTCATGCGATGACAAGGCAGATGCAGAAGTGGCCATTCTTCGCGAAGTGAGATAAATTGTTTTGGAGAAGTTGGCGGGGGGAAAAGTACAGCGTGGAGTCGCAAAGTGGACGGCCGCTACGGTGTCTCCAACGGAGAATAGCGGCTGGAAGCTCTGGCCTTCCCGCTGCCCGTTCCGTCCAACCAACGTCATCGTTTCCCTCCCGTAGCTCAAGACACTATGAAGCACGTCGCAGCACCTCAAACTCAATGGCTTCTGCTTGATAAGACCTTTGTCCTCAGTCTAACGTGATGGCCAGTCCGGCGAAGAAGCGGAAGAGGGATGACCTCGAATCCTCCGCTCAGCGCAACCGGAGCATAGCGTCATTCTTCCAAGGGCAAGCCAGCAAGCGGGCGGAGAAGACCCAGCAAGCATTGCAGACTCCAGCTGAAACTGAAACCCCAGATGAACAGACTCTATCTGACGAGGCTCTTGCTCGCAAGCTTCAGGCTGAGTGGGACCAAGAGATTGCCGCTCCAACATCGCAGGTCGATACTCCCACTAGCGAGCCTACACCGGTGCCGGCGCCGGCGCCTCTAGACTCGGAGGCTACCGACCTGAAACCAACCACTGGACAAAATAAAGGCATCCTATCTCTTCAGTCATCGACGGGAACGGAAGATACGATTTCTCTGGCTGTGCCGTTCGACCAGAGCCCCATCACATTTGACGCGGCCAAATATGCGCAGGAGCTGAAGGGCCACTGGGCCGCGCAGGGAGGCGACGCTACATACGCGCTTCTAACCAGAGCTTTCGTCCTTGCGAACGCAACAACCAGTCGCATCAAGATTGTGGATACTCTAGTCAACTTCCTTCGGGTCTTGATTGAAGGTGACCCTTCGAGTGTTCTTCCCGCAGTCTGGCTTGCGACGAATTCCATCTCACCACCGTACGATGAGATAGAGCTAGGCTTAGGCGGATCCTCGATCTCTAAGGCTCTGAAGAAGGTTTATGGCCTTAATAGCCAGGGTCTCAAGACCCTTTACGACAAGCACGGCGATGCAGGCGATGTGGCCTTCGAGGCCAAGAAGAGGCAGAGCTTCACCTTGATGAAGCCCAAGCCACTGAGGATCAAGGGCGTGTACCAAGCTCTTAAGAAGATTGCCCTGAGTAAAGGAAGTGGAAGCCAGGAGGCCAAGCAGAGGATAGTTGAAAAGCTACTGCAGGACGCTCGTGGTGCAGAGGAGAGTCGATACATTGTTAGGACACTCGTCCAGAATCTGCGCATTGGGGCTGTCAAGACGACAATGCTTATTGCGCTGGCCCGAGCCTTTCTATACTCCAAACCAGAGGGAGCTGAGTTTGCTGTCCAATCTCAACAAGACATGGCGCGTTTGAAGAAGGAAGAACTCGCAGAGGTCTACAGCAATGCAGAGGAAATTGTCAAGGCATCCTATGCTAGACATCCGAACTATGACGATCTTGTAACATGCCTACTCGAAAGCGGCGTGACAGAGGAACTCCTTGTGCGCTGCGGACTACAACTACACATTCCTCTCAGGCCGATGCTAGGCAGCATCACGCGCGATCTATCAGACATGTTAACCAAGCTACAAGGGCGAGACTTTGCCTGCGAGTACAAATACGACGGACAACGCGCCCAGGTTCATTGCGACGAGGCGGGCAAGGTGTCCGTCTTCTCTCGCCATCTCGAGAATATGACCGAGAAGTACCCGGATCTCGTGTCTCTCGTGCCCCAGATCCGGGGCGAAGGAGTGTCCAGCTTCATCTTGGAGGGCGAGGTGGTTGCAGTCGATCAGGGCACGGGGGATCTGCAAGCCTTCCAAATCCTCACCAACCGCGCGAAAAAGAACGTCGATATAGGCTCCATCAAAGTGAACGTGTGCTTGTTCGCTTTCGACTTGATGTACCTGAATGGACAACCACTGTTGGATCGCTCATTCCGCGAGCGTAGAGAGCTCCTGCGGAGTCTATTTGTCGAAGTGCCCAAACGGTTCACCTGGGTCAAGAGTCTCGACGCCACATCCGCGGACTCCGAGGCCGTCCTCGAGTTCTTCAAAAGCGCCACCGACATCAAATGCGAAGGGATCATGGTGAAGGTGCTCGACAACGTCCTCAAATCGGACCTCGAGCTGAGCGGCACCACCGCGCCGCCCACTGACCCCGCCCCTGGCGAGAAACCCGACCCCAAATCCTCTTCGACATCCAGAGCGGGCGGAGGGCGACGCAAAGCCCTGCTGTCGACCTACGAGCCCGACAAGCGCCTGGAATCCTGGCTCAAGGTCAAGAAGGACTACAGCACCTCCTCGGAGACGCTGGACCTGATCCCCGTGGCCGGCTGGCACGGCAACGGCCGCAAGGCGAAGTGGTGGTCGCCGATCCTCCTCGCGGTCCGCAACCCGGAGACGGGCGGCCTCGAGGCCGTCACCAAGTGCATGTCCGGCTTCACCGACAAGTTCTACCAGGCGAACAAGGACAGGTACGCCGAGGGGTCGCCGAACGTGATCTCGCGGCCCAGCTACGTCGAGTACTACGGCGCCCCGGACGTCTGGTTCGAGCCGCAGGAGGTCTGGGAGATGGCCTTCGCGGACATCACCCTCAGCCCGACGTACCCGGCTGCCATCGGCCTGGTGAGCGAGGAACGCGGCCTCAGTCTGCGGTTCCCGCGCTTCCTCAAGGTCCGCGAGGACAAATCCATCGACGAGGCGACCACCTCGGATTACTTGGCGTATCTGTGGCGGAAGCAGTCCGAGAAGAGTAGATTGGAGGGGGAGCCGCCCGCACCAGCGGACGATGCTGACGAGTAGAGAGAGATCCACCTAGGACATAGACATGACCTAGAACATCAAACCGGCTATTTGGCGTAGATGAGATGATGACCTTCTGTTTTGGGTATGAATATATACGAGTACAAACAAATCTACTCCGTAGGCACGAGCCAATTCCAATCAAAACTTGACTCCCTCCAACCTCCCCAACATAAACAGCCATAGCCATAATACCTAGCTAGGACAAATACTCGACAAGGTAACTCCAGCTAAACACCCAATCTATCCCAAAATTCCTGGGCTTTCACCTTCCCATGCTAAAAAAACCCCCCAAGGGCCCAAGCAAAACCAACATCACGTGCCCGCCCACGGGCGCGCGTAGATCACCAAACCACCCTAACCCGAACAAAGAAAAGCTCGCCGACGGCCTAAGGCTAGCAACTTAAGCCCCCCCCATTAACCCCAAACTAGACTAGCGCCAACGCGAAATCAGCGCGACAGCTTGCTCCTTCACGCGTTTGCGGCTGACGCGTTGATTACTTTTTTTTTGTTGTTGGTTCCCGTGCCGTGGCCTGTCTTTTGCCTTTCCCCGACAACGCAACACCGAGGCAACGCCCTCGCCTACGAATACGATGCTCGGCTGGAAAGGAAATCCTGAGCAGACGTCATTTGTTTTTTTAAGGCTTGGGTGGGGGGGTTTTAGTGGGCTTTTTCCGTCTTGTCTTTCGTCTGGTTTAATTAATGTCTGCGAATGGGTTCGTGGATACGTCATCGATTTTCGAACATGTAAATTCTGGGTTGCCTATCGGATTGATTGATTGTTCTTGAGGTTTCTGTCTCTGACACGCGAGAAGGACTTCTCTTGAAGGTTGAATAGTTCATCGTCAGTGGATATGATGAAAGAAAAAAGTTATCCTGTGGAAACTTGGAGGCCATGGTATGGTAAGGAAGGCCGAATATCTACCGATTGATTGGTGGGTCACATGGTTTTGTTTTTCGCACACAAAGGAAAATCATAACCAGGGATCCCTTAATCGTGATTGCGACACAAGGAAGAAAATGATATGGACAGCAGGGATGTAATTTCAGACATTTATAGCCCGGTATGGTTTCATCGAGTTAAAAGGGCAATATTCAAGCAGAGAAGGAGCAACACAGCAAAAGGGGGTATGAGACTAGGACAGAAATAGGGAAAATGGGCACATAACAGTCATCAAGAGTCGTAAGTATTAAGCCCGAATTGCATCCATCATTGGAAGCGGGCATATACATTCATGGACGATGGGGCTACGGTCGCAACTCCTCCCCGAGTTGCAAGACAGTCGTCGGTCCCTTTGAGCGGATTTTGGGGCTATCCGCCCCTGGTGGTAGCAAGCTGTCCAGGTTGGAGCGCCTGCGGTCTTTATTAGCCAGCGGGGTCCTTGACGGGCCCCCTGGTGTGCGGCCGCCCCAGGCTGGCTGTGCTGGACTCGGCGTCACGTTCACAAAATCAGCAAAATTGAATTGTTGGTTCGGAGTGCCGAAGCTGGGAAAGACACCACCCCCGAGGGTTGGGGTCAGCGATGGTAGAACGGCATGCTGGCTGGGGGGTGTCGAAGGAGGAAAATCTCGGGCCTGGGGCTTGCTGACACTGGCTGGCGTGGGAGAGTTGGCAAGGTATAGAAGCAGATCGGCCCCGTCCTCATGGCGTAGATTTCGTTCGTTGCGGGACGAACGGATGTGCTTGGGAGGGGGAGTGCGCGGGGGGGAGGAGCCCACCATGGAGCTTACAGCTTGGAAGCTGTGGACAGGAAGATCTGGATCATTATCGTCCTCAGACGGCGGAGGATATGCCGGCGATGAATATTCTGGAATCGTAGCTGAATCTGGCATGAAAGGGAGGTGGAGCTGCCGGCCTGCTCGGTGTCGGTTGAAACCCGGAGACGATTCAGGCAGATGATATGAAGCCTTCCAGGAAACTCGAGGTGCCTTCACAGTCTGCTCGGTGATTGAGTCCGACCGTAGACGTTTACGACTGGCCGACAACATCGGCTGCATCACTCGAGAGTCGAAGGTTGCTGCATGTTTGTTGCGGGACGACCTGGGCAGCTCCTTGGAATAGGACGGATTCGGCAAGGGCGGCGGAGTCAAAGGCGTCTCACTACGACCGTGGGAAATGTCTGACGAGGAATCCGATGGCTTGTCACTTCCCAATGAAGCCTGTCTTCCTCCGTTGACGTTGGGGTCAATAGCATGGAGTCGACCATTCTGGTACTTGACCTTGGCGAGGCCTAGACGATCTTGGAGGTTGAGGGACACCTACACACAGGAGAAAGCATTCCGTTAGTTGGGTGTCTAGATAATGATGCAGAGGAGCCGTCCAACATTGGAGCTGGTGAATCACATACTTGGGCAATGTCAATTTTTCGAATCGTTCGCTCAGCGGTGGGCGGATGAGTGAGGGCCATTGTTCCGTAGTAGTCTTGACGACAGCAGATGCACCGGGGATTTGCTTGCAGGAAACAGGATTGGATGGGGGTGGTCACAGACCACTCGGAGGCTAGTGAGGATGGAGAGGGAGTGAGCCTGGAGTGATGACAGCAGAAAGACAGGGCCCCAGGTAGGTAATGTCCAAAGCAAGGCCGGCTTGTGACAGAGTTTCAAGCCGGAAGAAGCAAGGCTGGGCTGAGGAGTGGAAGTCTGGGAAGTAGAAGAAGAGGGGACGAAGGGCTGAAAGAACAAGCAAAAGATGGAACCCAATTGGAGGAAGATCGATCGTGTAAAGCCCAGAGAAGTTTAGTCGGTTTCGATGTCGAAGTTGGTTTAGTGAGGAAGTTTAGTCCGTAGTCCGGCTTCAATTGGAGTGAGCACCAACAACAACAACAACCGAAATGGATGGATGAAAGGACTTCTAGAAGCTGCAAAGCTTCTTGTTGACGGACAAACTAATGGGAATTTTGATCGAACTAATGAATGAATGCAGTCGCCGTTGCAGGTGAGAAATTTGCACTGGAAGATCTCTGGAGTCAACCGTTCTGTGTCGAAAATTCAAAAGGGAGGAAAAAGAGAGGTTTTTTTTGGAGAGCGGGTGGATAAGCGCCATTCATCCTCCATCCTCCCAATGCATCATCCCTTGGCTCGGCCTGGCAACTTGTAACTTACATCAATACAACACAACCACTATCGTCAACCAGCAAGTCTTTTGTACTCTACCTGCAATAAACAAGAATAGTGACTGGCACTTCTCAATTTCTGATTGTCTACATTGAACAGCACTGCACAAATCACCGCTTGGTTAACAACATACTACGTTACTGGGCCTTTCTGTTGATTCGAATTCATTCTGCCTACCAAGAAATGCCCTTTTGAAGCACTACTGAAACCCGATGTCAATCTCTGAAGCAACAAGTGAGGATATTTGGTCAATTCACAGCCAATGGTACAGTACCCGTTGCGACTATCGGAATGTTCCAGGACTGCAGCCGTCGCCAATCTGAGCAGTTCAATATGCTGAAAGAAAATCTTCCGATCTCTCCATCCATTCATTCCAGTTCCTCCCTTCGTTCTCCCGCCGTCTGCCTAGATACATACATGAGTAGACTCTACCTAGATGTCCAGCTGTCAACCCCAGGCTGCAGGCCCTCTGCTTAACCGGGGTAATTGACCATAACAAAAGTATGCTGATGCATCGATGCCAGAGGGCAAACACTGTCTGGTTGCCATGGCCTAGCCGCTGTCTCCGGCGCCCCTCCGCTCTTCAGGTCCCTGCCGCACCCACCGAAGGGGTTCTATGCCCTGCGCTCGGTTTCAGATCATAGCCATCTATCAACCTCCGTACAACGGAAGGGTCCGTAGAAAAGATCTAAGGGTCTGGAACTTGGTAAATCCCTTCTGATACACAGAATAACAACAAGAGTCGGTAGCATCCATCATGGTGGCTGCTCACTCCCCCGACGGGTCCCACTGTCTGGCATCTGTGGTTGAATTTGATATCCAGCATGTAGGGCTCCGCGCAGTGGCACCTAACATTCTCCTTCAATTCTTATCCTTATTCTCATCCCCGGAAATGTTCTTGCGCCATTGCGGGTTTTCCGTAGGCGGAGAATTTCATCTGCTGGTTACTATCGGTTAGGAGTTTACACACCAGAAGAGTTCTGTTCTGCTGGGGCTCCGGAATATGAATCGTCCCAGAAGAAAGCAGGGTTAAGGCTGATGGAGACATCGGGGGGGACTAAGGTGGTGGAGTGCACCCTGTTGTCCTGCAATAATCAATCAGGTCGAGCTCTCACGGCAAATGCCCCTAGGGAGGGACCCAGATCGGAAGAGCTACTCGGAAAGCAAACGGGGAGAAAGAGTACGGAGTACGGGGGCACAGCCGCTGGGATCACAATGGGAAAGAAACAAGGAACTCGCGAAACATGACGTGGACCTGGTCCGGAACATTGGATTTTGCGAACAGCAGCAGTAGCACCACCATCGCGGAATTGGAGCCGTCTATCAGCGACTTAATGATCGAGCAGCTGTCACTATGGGAGCTTCACTACAATCCATGTGCATATAGAGGAAAGGCGGTAGGGCTCGATAGTAAGAGCAGATTGTTCTTTGTAGACAACCACTTATGTTGTGTGCACACTTTGATAGCTGAGGGTGGTGAGGGGAGATGGAACAACACAACAATGGGGCTGTTTTCTCAACGGCATGATAAGGGACAAATCTGTCGTTAATTAGGCCGTTCACGGTGGGCTCTTCTCGACTTCTTTGAGACTAGCAGGACCAAATCCAGGTTCTGGGATGGATCTAGTCTCAAGGCTCCATGGAGGCTGGAGCTGGGGGCGCTCCTGGCGCCAAGCTCCCTCTTACCGGCAGGCGCCATCCCGTCTAAGTTGGGTTCACCAGCTAAGGTGCGGAACCGCAGTAGTGACCCGGGCGAGCAAAGATGCCTAAGTTACGAGTCACGACAGACGGGATTTGCAGAAGAGAAAAAAAAAACAAAAAAACAAAAGTAACGCTCCAGGAACTTGAGCAGTGCGACATCCATGTCTGGAGCTGAGTAGACAAGACTTTAGAGACGATGTCGTTAGTTAGCCCTTGTGTAAGTGGGGAGGAAATCAGGGGAATAAGATAGGGGGATAGCAACTGTCTCTTATCTCGCTGTGAGACTTTGAGGTATTTAATAGCTTTGCATAGCTACTCCGAGGAAGAGAGGGAAAAGGGGAAGGGATCCAGAACCTCCCTCCCTTTCTGCGGGCTGCATCCTGCATCCTGATTGTTAACATTCTGATTGTTCAGTACGAAGTAGTTACAGTTGAGTCCAAAGGTATGTGCGCCGAACGGCAGCCAAGAAATATCAACCACCATCAAAACACCTACTGCCGTGCCACTCAAACTGTTCTGCCTGCCGGCGTGGTACGTACAGCGCTAGCAAGGAAGATCCGAGATCCCTGCGATTACGCCGCCGCCGCCGCTGCTGCTGCTGCTGCTGCTGCTGCTTTTGCTCTTCTGCGCATCACGGGTTACCCATACCGACCGGCTCCTGCTCAGTCAGGCCAAAGCGATATTTTGTACGTACTGTACTCGCTGCAGAGTACATAAGCCTTAACTGGCCGACCGCTCTCGGTTCCTATATCGATTCTCGGAACGGTAAGATAGCAGCAGTTTGCGTTGCTACCACGGAACTGCAGCAAGAGGCTGAGGATAAGACCGAAAGACAAATATAGCAGACGATCGTCTAGCTAGGCTCCACCGGACCGGGATGGTGAGACGGTGATGTTAGGAAGACAGCGAGTGGTTAGTTAACTAGTCCACCCTCCACCGTAGTTTAGCCTGGTAGAGGCCACTATCTCACGTTCTTAACCATTCTTCCTGCACTTCTGTTCCCTCCCCCTGTTGGCCAGTGGCATCTAGCCTACGTAAGACACCCTTGTCTATTCGCAACGAGCCCCCTCTGGCTGCAGCTTGGCTGTAGCCCCTCCTCTCCTTCCACCACCCCCCCACCTTAATCGCCGATGGCAGCAATTCACTTGTGATTAGTATCGCTATTTCTGATGGTCTATTATTCTCCATTCTCCTTTAATCGGGGTTATCGACCTTGTACCCATTTACAGGGGCACTTCTCGGTCTCGGTCGTTATCGGCTTGCATCCAGGGACCACCGGGGCGGAAGGGTCAACACCAGGGCTCAAGGGTCTGTGGTTCTCTGCAATTCTGCAGCGTGGCACTGAGGATAGCATGTCGAGGTGAAACAGACGGAGACAGCGAGTTCAAACCAAAGCCGAACAAGCTTTTAGCCGTGGTAACGGAAAGGGAATGGGATCTGGCTCTGACCGGGAGTGATTCAGATAACCCGGTAGGAGATTGGCCGTTGCAGTTCTTTATTTTTTCCTTTTCTTTTTTTTCCCTCTTTGGCTTATTTTGCTTGTTTTGCTGGACCATTTTGCGTGTCTCACATACCAATGACATAACTGACTAGCACAATGGCTGGCGATTGTTCTCTTTAGTTTTAGTTCCAGGCACTAATCGACCCCATCCGGCTTTTCCACTTCTCTCACTTCCAATCTCTTTTCTTCATAGTCTTACTGCGGAGTACTAGTATCCCGTCAATACTGTCTGTTCCATAATCCATTATTCTCCTTAGTTCCTTTCTTACCCCCAAGAAACCCAAGAAAAAGAGAGAGCAAGAGAGAGCGAGAGAGCGATAGACGCAACCTAAGCACCAGTTTACTTACCAGTTCCATTCGTTGATTATCACCTAATTTCCCCCTACTACTTTTATTTCTACCCTTATTTTATTTTTACTCATATTTTCATTATTTTTATTATCATTATTATTTTTCTGTTGGCCCTCCTTTACACCAAAAGTCCCTCCTTCCTTGGTCAAGCCAGCCCTCTGGTCTGCCTCTTGTTCCTAGTTTTTCCCTCTTTTCTCAGCTTCTCTAATCTTTTCCCCTCCCCGCCTTTGACTTGGCTAATGATTTCATTCTAGTTGACCCCATTGTTGGTCCTATCTCCCCTCGTTTCTTCTTTTCTTTCCTGCTCTCTTTCTCTCTTTCTTGTCTCTCGCTTGTTCAATTATTCTCCAAACCAACTGTCAATTTGTGAATTTCCATTAAACTTCCAGAAATTCCAGTGATTGCGGGGTGCTTATTCCAGTGGTTGATCAATCGCAACCGCAAACGGTTGCTTTTTTCCTAGCTTGTTGTCGGGACAATCACCGAACAGCGCAGAGCAGCAGCGTGTTAGTCCACGCAGGAATCCCAGCAATTATACCCAGTTTGACGACAGCACATCGGCTTGGAAGATTGACAGTCGCTCGTTTATCCCTGGCGAATCTCTAAACCTCTCATTGGATGGTCGCGAAAGAAAACATCCCCCAAAGCAGTGAAAGCAGAAGAGACAGACCGGCCAGCGCTGCTCAGCCTCTCTTTCCCTTCCCAGTATAATTCCTCACCCTCCTTCTAGTCCTTCGACCCTCTTGATTCAGCAACAATCAAGAAAGATCGTCCACCATGCCGTTATTCAAGACGCTACGTCGACGCTCCAAGGCTAGCTTCACTACCACCAAGTCGCCGGAGACTAAATCGACCGAATCCCAGTCTAATGGCGATGTAACTTCGGGGCAATCGTCATCAACGCTTGAAACAGCTTCGTCCAGCTCCCTCACCCCTCCTTCTTCGATCAAGCCTACCTTGTCTTCTCCCAACCTTCCGTCGCTGAGTGAGAGCAGCAGCACACCCAGCGCAATCTCACCCCTTGCCGTGCCGCCACAACGACCGGGCCCCCTCACTACTTCTTCTTCTCAGCGGAACAGCGCCTATGTATGTGATCTCGTATCTGCGCGAGGTAAACTTACTTACTGATGGTCTGGGATCCCTATTAGTTTGGTAGTACTATGTCTGTGAATGGAGTAGGACGGTCGCCCACGCCTTCTTCCCCTTACGCACCCCGCATCATATCTGTCTCGGAAAACTCTTGGGTAAGTGATATAACCTCTGGTGGACCGTGAGTGGGCTCGAGGTCTGACTTTCGGGGGACTATTCATAGGTGCACCACAAGGTACTGCTTGTTTACGGTCAGGTTGGAGATCCGCGACAACATCCGCTGGACGGAACTGTCACAGTCTACCATCACCAGGATAGCTTCCCGTCGACCTCATGGCCTGTTACTTCTTCACACTTCAAGACTTTGGTGCATCTAGTACCTGGTCCCAATCGACTGCGCTTCGAATTTGTGTCGAGCAAGCATTCGTCCGGTAGCTCGCACCAATCGGTTCATTCATCCTGGATTTGCATCAACTATCTCCCACTGGTCAATGCTCCACCTTTGCAGTTGGTGATACTGCTCGGAAAGGATTCTGATGGCACCTTCGACACCCCGCCAGAGAAACAACAACGGGATGGAAATGGCCTCGAAACCGCTATTCAAAAGTATCGGATGGCAGCATACCTGTGGCAAGCATTCACCGGGGAACAAATGTACCGCAACAATCTTGGACGGCGCTGTTTCCGGCTCGAGGATGAGTGGCAATTGGGTACGTCGAGTCGTCGCGATACAACTACTGGCCAAATGCGAAACGAGGCCAAAATCCACGTTGTTCGGACCGAGAAGACAGTCGCGGAACTTCGGGACCTCAACATTGCGCAGCAGCACGGCTCTGCTACTCAGAAGGATGAGCTATTCCGGATCGCGAGAGATGCCGTGAAGGACTACTTTCACCTTCAGCCAGGTCAGAAGCAGTATGTCTCCGTGTTGCTTCTCGACTCACACTGGGACACAAGCTCTCAAGTGATCACTGGTCATGCGGCCCTGGGCTCGGACTCCGGAGACCTCAAGCTAGCGATCTTCGGCTCCCATAGCCTCCACAGCTACCCGTCCAATATGGAAGAGGTTGTGGATGCCTTCACTGATTGCACCAGAACAAACACCGACTTTGTAGCTAATGATTGCGGAGAGGCTGGATCCAGCTGGGAAGCTGCCAACATCGGTATCGGAGCGCACCTTCATGAGGTCGGTCACCTCTTCGGGTGTCCACACCAAGAGTCGGGCATCATGCTTAGGGACTATGTCCGCCTCAACCGGTCATTCCTCACACGCGAGCCATTTTCCACCCGAACGAAGACCCAAGGTCTTAAATTGTGCTTACCACAGGATGAATGTGGCTGGCATCGACTTGACGTTCTGCGGTTCCGGTTCCATCCCTGTTTCCGATTGCCCAGCGATGCTCCTATAGGTTCCGATGACAGCATTCAGGTTTGGCCCGTCGAAAACGGCAAAATTGTTCTCACGGCTCCATCGGGAATCGCGTTCATCGAACTCTATGCCGAAGGTGACAACGTTTGCCATAACTTTATTGAGTATATGAACAGTGAGTCGAGTAGCAACGGGCTTCCAAGGCAAATCACCGTGACGGAGACTGAACTGCGTCAACGCGTCTTCGGCAACGATAAGGAGAAGAAGAAGAGCGTCAAAATGATCATCTACTCTGGAGCTCTTGGCAGTCATACGGTGGATTCGATCAGTACTCTGAAATCGAAATTGTCCCTGGTGAAACTACCCAAGAGCCATACCGGCTACAAGGGTAGACAATTAGGACTTTCTCAGCTGGAAGGCAGCCAACCCGAGCAGCTGTTGTTGGATTGTGCCTTCATCTCGACCAAGCTTTTGACATCGGTCCGGATCTACCACGGTGCGGCCGTCAATGGACTTGAATTCTTCTATGAGGATGCAACGAGTCAGCTCTTTGGCAACAGAGAAGGGAAACCTGGCGGTGATGATTTCGTGCTCGGTAAATATCCCCTTATCCCACTTAATAGACAGGCGCTAATGAAGAAACCAGATACTCGGAGAGGGGAGATTTTGCTCGGTTTCTACATTCGGGCCGGCCACTGGATTGACGCTATTGAGATCTTGACCAGTCAAGGGAGGAAATCTGGCATGTTCGGGAATGCCCAGGGAGGCTCAGGGTAAGAATAGCCCTTCGCGTGATCTCGTCGCTTTGGATTGCAGGGCTTTGGGACTGACAAGTTGGCATTAGACACACTTTAATACCTCCTTTGGGATACAAAATCGCCGGAATCACGGGATCCAGTGGGTCCTGGATTGATGGGTTCTCACTAGTCATCATGCACTGATTTGACATTGTGTGATGACCATGAGATTTCTCACATTTCCTTGCTTGGGTTTGCGGGCCCAGGTTACCCGAATGGAAGGGCAGCTGGGTCCCTGCGACCGACCGATGCAGTGCCCCAATCGCCGGGTCCGTGTCTCGATTACGAGCGACTGTTGCTCCTCCGAATACGTTTCTTTCACGCCTTCAGTTCGATGAACAACGCAGGATACCCATTTGAATGCGTCTTTTCTTCACCCTTCTTGATTTGTGTCTGGATGTGCTTGCAAATTGATCTTCTAACTACATACCCGAGGCGGTGACCCATGTTGATCCCGCGAGTGGCACTATCCGAGGTTTATTGCATACTCCAGCCCCATGTTGCATGTTGCATGTTGCATGTTGCATTATATCTGTGCATGTAGAGGTGCAGATCATCCGACGCTGTGCCTTTGTGTTTTCTTCTCGTGCCGTGTGGTTGACATTGGGCGGCGCCCAGGAGTTTCTGTGGCCCTGATTCTGTTTTCTTTGTTGTTAGTGTTCTGCTGCCTACTTTGGCTGGAGGGAGGTTACTGGGCTACTATAGGCCAGTACGCGGAGAGGAGGTATCCCATGAGAAAAGCAGGACTTAGAATCATGGGTGTTGATAGTGGGACATACCTGTTAGGAGAACATAATTGACGTTGGCCCGAGGGCTCATAGATAATCACATATTTGCTTTTTTTCGGCTGTTTGATGTAGATGTTACAGCTTCCAGTCCAACTTGTTGCTTGGTAAGATTGAATGTGTTGCGTCAATGACTAGGTAGTCTCCATATCATCCATTATGCAGCTACTTGAACTCGAACTAGCTCGATGGTGTCCACAACATACTGGACCGTATCACAGGAACTTCCAAGGAAGTCTACCTACCTAAATAAGTAGCAGTCCCGGTTTACTTACTTAGTACCTTACCTATGCAACCATTGGCGCTCTCTCCCCCAGTTAAGTACCTGCCCCTCGGGGAGGATCGTGTGCAACCTCAACGACCACGAGATAATTCCGACTCGTCCCGGGGACTCAAACTGTTATGGGGGGAGGGATCTTAGTTTCGCACGAATAAACTTTGTACTGTACTCGAACTGATGCAAGCTTCCGTTCGTTCCATCCATGCATGAGGAGGACTCGACTTTGCTGAGCACAAGCACAAGCATACCCCCCGAGGCCTACCGTGACTACTACTACTATTACTGTAAGGTACTAGCTAGACTACCTTAGCTCCTTCCCTTTTCTTCTTCCAGTGGGGAGGGTTTCACGGTCTATCATGGCGGGGAAGACTACCTTACCTTGCTACTTGCCACGGGTTGAAGCTGAAGGAGGGAGAGCAGCCAGCCGGTGGCGAGAAAGTGGTATTAGTATGGCGTCTCTTGCGCGATTTTGTTTTACCTTTGCTTTGCTTTGCTTTGTTTGGATTTAAAGATGAACTATGACGGCGTGATGCGAGGTTCGACGATAGGGTACACACATACATACATACAGACATACATGTACACAGTACGCCCGGTGGGCCATTCTGCGGGAACTCCTAGAAGGCAGGGATCAGGGATTGTCTACTGCACTGTACATCTGAGGTGCTGTATTCCCGGGATCATGAATGGAACAAGAAGGAATGGGAATGGGGGGTGGCTGATGGATGGCTGCAGCTAGCTCAGAAGCAAACAAACCACCACCATCACCCACCACACGCAACCTTACCTTGTGATCGCCAGCCCCTGCCACCACCACCAAACGGTCAACGGCCAGGCACAGTACCCTCTGTCGACTTTCCCCTTCCGACAGTACACACTCCCCTCCCCGTATCCAATCTCACCGTTGATCTTGGGGTTCCCACCGCTGCCACTGCCACTGCCACTGCCACGGATACGATACTCCCATCCCCCCGGGTTCCAGATGTCAGCTGCAAGATGCATGAGGGAGAGAATGGCGAGTGTCTCGGGTCTTGGGGTTTGTGGCTAATTGCTGTTGATATTACCTAACCCAATCCAGTGGGTTTCCCCTCAGTAGCTGTACGAGGCAGGAGGGGCACTGGAAGGGAAGCAGACTACCTTAGATAAAGTAGGAAGCTTCAATGTCACCCGGCCTGCCTGTCTTCTGTTTCTGACTTTCGGGCTCCCTTCCGAAGAAGCACCTTACCCCCCGACGCCAATGGTTCCTTGGGATTGAAGGAGGATGAGATGGGCTGGTCCGATCTTTGGGGAAGGAGAGGAAGGGGAGGAGGATTTGATCAGATTGTGTGTGTGTGTGTGTGTGTGTGTGTGTGTGTGTGTGTGTGTGTGTGTGAGATTTATCTGAGATGGAGTTCCAGTACTGTATTCGGTTGGTGCTACGCTAATACTGTAGTGGTAAACCACGTTCCAACGATAAGAGGGGCGGGAACGGATCTATAATCCTTAACTCCTGATTGGGATCTAGAAGTGATGATGAGGATACTTACCACTGTAAAAGAGGGCCTGGGCTTGGTGTTGAGGAGTTCCGCGGGAGCTGTATACATGACTTCATGAACCGAATCCGAATCAAGGTTGCTACTACTCCGGGTTGGGTAGGTACCTGCCGGTGGTTCGTCCAATCTCATCTCCCTCGGAGGTCTTTTCCTGTCGGCCACTCAGGCAGAGATAGACCTTCTCCGGGGCGATGGTTGATGAGACTTGTACCTAGATTTGTGGTGGCTCTTGGCTGGTTGATGGTTCCGTGCCAGGGTTCGTGGGGAGGAGGTGTCACCGTGGATGGTGCTTTTGACGGGTTGAGGTAAGGGGGGTATGATGGTGTTGTGTTCTGCTGGTGTCAACGGGGAGTATCTTTGCATTGACGGTATTTTGGGGAGATAGTCTTGCTTGGTAGATTTGAAGGAGGTGGAATCTTGTGTGTTGTGAGTAGTAGGATGAGACTCAGGTATACCTAACTTGACCGGCGTCAACTACAACTCGCCGGTATTTCCACATAGCGGTTTCAGGTCAGGACATGTTTAATCGCGAAGAGAATAATAAGATACTATAGAGAGGAATCTATAAGCAAAGCATGATATTATGTTGGTCATTGAGCATTCTGATTTCCACAAAACCTGACTAGTTGTAATCCAGAGGATGAATACCATTCAGGTAAAAGTCAAGTACTGTACCTTTCGAAAGCTACCTACCATATCATGCAACAAGCTCATAGATGGATTGGTTATTTCTCTAGCATGGTACAAACAACGAACACCGACATATAATAGCTGCACCAGGCTGGTGAGCAGATATGGAAACCCGAGTCAAACGGGAAGCCCCTACACCCCACGACCCGACACTCTGGTAAGCTACGTCCGTGTGTAGAGATGAGGGGGCAATGGAGATGCCCGGGGGTGGGAGGAAGGAAACAATAGTACCGTACAGATATTACTTTACTTCCCGTTTCTGCCCTTCTCTCCCGGAAAAGGTACTGTATGTACCTGTACCTGTACCATGTTTCAGACAATAACTGATTGTCTCCTGCATCTATGGTAATCTATTCCTGTGTACACAATCTTTGCTTTCCCCGGTCAAATGGCTCCGTTGAAAGATAAGCTGGACGGTGGTAGACACTGGGTGCGAAGCTGGACTGGTTGGACTACTATGTGACTGTCGATATGGAAGATGATAACCGATCTAGTTCATGAAGAAGATTCCATATCCATTCCACGCAAGGGACGTACAGTACAACAACCAAGAGAAACAAAAATACAACGGTCGTGGAAACCCACCACAAAACCATGAAACACACAGAGAGAGATAGGTAGTTACTGAGTGATACACAAGAGATTCGATTGCCTCGTAGTATTGAAAAAAAATGCCAAGCAGGAAAAGGAAAACCGAACAAGTCCCTCCCAGGGGTAAAGACACAACAACGCTAGTTCGGTTACTATCAGACGCCACAGTGGGAATTATTTTTGGTTTTTGTGCTCTTGTCTCTCGGGTGGGAAGTAAGATTATTCGAAATTTTTTTTTCCACTTCTTACATCAGTATTAATTTAGTTTGATCTGTGATCTGCAGAATGTGGGTTTCGTCTATGATATCATTGATGAGAGAAAAGTGTGTAACTACTATGAGTAGTTACTACGAGCATCAATGCACTGTACAACTATACTTAGTGGGATTGTTTAGCCTACAGCAGAAGGGCTGAGTCTCTTAGTAAGCAGCTGGGTGGTTAGTAAGCCGTTGTCTTGCCGATAGTTAACTAGTTAATCAAATGGCAAAAGGTTTTTTGGGGAAAAAAAAAGACTGTTGCCCCAAAGGGACAAGACAGGTAGCTTACTTAGACTTAAGTGCAAGTGGAGTTAATAAAAAGTCAAAGAGAGATGAACATGTGCTAAGTTAGTCAAAGTGTAAGTTTTTACATAGCACCGCTGCTGCTGCTGCTGCTGCTGCTGCTGCTGCTACTAACTTCTTACTCTCGACGGAAGTACTCTGCGTAATTGTTCAACCATGGTTTGATATACTCCGTCGAACATCGCCCCTCCCCCTTCTCCTCATCAATCTCGCATAGCATACCTCTTTCCAGAAGCAATGGCAACACAGACGAGCGGAAACCGCCCAACAACATACAACGCCGTATGTAGAACTTACCTATCTGTTGTCTTGGACCTTTTCTCCGCGGGAGGGTACGTACGTCGCCTTAGAAGAGAATTCAGAACATTGCCCCCCCTCATTCTTTCTACATAGGACAGGTGATTTCAACACCTTCATTCGAATGAGGCGAAGATAATCCCCCCCTCCCGTCCCAATCCCGACCACCACCATCACCACCACCACCACCACATCCATCCCTCGCCCCTCGGAACTATCCCCGTACGGATTATTGAGTTCATCTTGGTGATACTCAACGGTGTTTCGGGGACGGGGATGGTTAGATGCACCTGGCAAAGAATCCCATGCCAAGCTAGATAGCATTAGGCATCTCCGTTCTTTGACCTTAGGTACGAGTAACTCAGCCTGAGGAAGGAGGGGCGAGGAGGGAAGCAAAACGGCAAGCCACCGCAACCACACCACCACCACCAATCTGTAGATCCCGCGTATCAATCCATAACATCTCTTTTTCATCGTACCTGTCACCACGCACTGCACCTTAACTGACACAACACTCCGCAGTCCACAACCCCCCAGAACTCCCACGACTCATGATAAGACACACACATACATACACACGCCTACACGCGGCTGCGCGCGACCGGGATACCGGGAGAACCTATTTAGGCCAACCCAAACCAAACCAACCCAACCCAACCCAGCCGGCCCTTGACCCTTCTTTTCTGTCTTCTATCTCCTCTCCGGGGGGTAAGAGGATCGGGATAGATTAGATTTGACTTTCCTAACTCACTCCCCAGCTCAGCTCTTTCCTCGCCGTCTCTCATCATGTTTCTCTTCTTTGTTAGTACGCATAGTTAGTTAGTAACGGGAAGACTTGTGGTGGCAGCTGCTTCGTCTCGAAGCTGCTATCCCGGTAACTATCTTCCCCTCTTCCTCCCCTCCCGCTTTCTCAGAAGTTTTTTATTATGGTTTCGAAGGTGCCAGATGTCAAATGTTTCAAAATGTCAAAGAAGGCAGAAGGGAAAAAAAAAAGGCGCAACGCTTGATGTAACTGGAACACGAAGACGACCCCTCTTCGAATGCGCGCGCGAGGGGGCGATAATGGAAGAGGGCGCATGAGGTGGTTGTTTTGATTTTCCGGTTTTGGTAATCGTACATACTCTCAATCGTCAAGTGCAGGAGGCCGCTTCATCCTTTTCTGTTTCTCTGATTTTTGTTTCTTGGTGAGGAACAGGGCAAGGTAGTTAATATTCATTCCTTTGGGTTTCATAATCTTTGTTTTGAAGGTGAAGATTGCAGAGCACACGGCTTTGCGTGATGGGGTGGGGATGGCACATCCCATCTATGAAGCTTGTCATCCTTTCCCCGCCGCAATAATGACAAACGCGAATAAAAAGCCCTCGTCGAGTGTACTGTACTGTACATTTATCCCGCTGCCGTCCGACACGGCAGATGAGCGGGCAGTGCTTCTGTGATTTGTTATTCGATCGAGGACAACAGGTCAAAGCCTTACGCGGTAGAGATGCGGTTGCGCTAGGCGGGACGGGGAGATGGGATGGATGGATGGACCTTGGATGGGTAGATGTCGGATGGGATCGATGGAAGGGATGAACGCGGGCGCAGGGTTCAGGTCAGTAAGATGTGTGCTTCCGTCGGATGGTGTCGAGTCAGTGAGAGAGGGAAGAGCTTAACTAGCTCAGCTGAAAGTAAAACTCCTAAGCATCTGTATATCGTGTCCTAAATACGATCCTGTGTGCGTCTGGAGATCATTTTTGAGAAGCAGATGAGAAAAGCGACGGGATTGGCGGGTCGTGGAAGAAGATGGGTTTGGCATTATCATTGTGGATAGAGTGGATAGCACAAGACTCGATCCTTCTACCGGAACTGTTTTGGTTGATGGCTATTCGTGGATGTTGGAGGTAATCATATTGTTCTCTCAAGAGTTCAAATCTCGTGGCCGGAGATGGTCGGTGGTTAGTGGATGTGATGGTTGGCTAAACCTGACTAACTTAACTAACACCTGTTGGTTGCTTTAGCTAGTTAGTTCAGAGGTAGCAGCAAGCAGCAGCAGCGAATTATCTAATCTGAACGAATCATGGGAAGGAAATGCATCAAGGGGAGGAGGGATCATATTCATAATGGCATCAGATATAAGGGGAACAGGTGCGAAAGGATTGAATGTATCTCATGCGCAGCTGCACTCATTGCAACCGCGTCTCCCCCCTCCCCGGGGTTCGCTGCAGCGGGAGATGAACCGGTTGATTAACTACCGGCACTCTGTCAGTGGTAAGCTAGTCGGTTTACTTAATCTTTTTTTCAGTTCTAATTAGGATGCGCGACCGGGGGTGGCGAGGGTGCTTCCAGATTGAGTGGACACCTTGTCTATCTGGCCCAGGGCTCCAGCTCAGGCTGGCTTGCCTACCTGATCGAGAACGTATGATTATTAAGTTATCAATTGCTCGAGTCAGTTCAGTCAGCTTTCGAGAACGGAGGCAACAAAAAAATGGATTACCGTAAAAAGGTACCCTTTTTTTGCCTTCCAATCCCCCTAGCACTGTGCTAGCAGTTTTCTTTTCTTTTCATTTTCTCTTTTCTTTTTCGGTGCGGTCAGTAGAAAAAGCAATTCCCCCCGCCCTCCTCATAGGACACCACCTTTTTACCTATGATTGTGGATGGGTTGAACACACATTCTGTCTACGTTTACTGTACGGAAGTAGTAGTAGTTTCTCGGGCCACGGACGTACGTTATTTGGACCCGGATAATATATGCGGGTTGCAAAGCGATAACTCTTCGAAATGAGTTTGGCTAGCTATTTTGGGAGAAGTCCACCGGGTCGGGGATCTGGATCTGATCATTGTTCGACAGAGAAAAGTTATGATTCACTTGTCATACTCCATATCAAAAAAAAATTATTTCCTACGGAGAATGGAGTTCAATACGGCTCTTTGTTCAGCGAATGGGATGGACCCTTTGCGCGCAACTCGGTGCGCCGGGATCGTTGTTCGCCTTCCAGTACTCCGATATTAAGTAATGGCTAGCTTGGGCTGAAAGTGATGTCATCGAATACATGCTTAATATGAGTACGGAGTAGATGGTCCCCAGTCCAGTAGGTGTGTGTGTGTGGGTGGATATGGTAGTTACTCTCTGTCAGTGGCACGGCTGTGACTGCAGGCAATAACTAGCGGGTGGATGTGGATGTGGATGTGGATGTCGTGTAGTGGTGTGGGAGAACCGTTTATCTTCCATTCTCTGCTTGTCTTGAGATTTCCGTTCCTGTCTCACTTGAGATCTGTACCTTAGTTTTCCGTACATACTGTACATACATAGTACTAATGTAGTGGTTAAGGTACTCTGTGTACTCCGTACAAGTACTGTACCTACCACGATAAAGTGCGGCACACTGCACCTCCAGGTCAAAACTATGATCTCCTTCTTCCCATGGGACATCTATCATCAGACACACACATGCCGATTCCGGCCAAGCCTCCCCGAACTGCACCTCGACGGACGGAGTGTGAGTGTGAGAGAGATTTCCGGTAGGGCTAGCAGCCAGTAGCAACCAAACCTCTAACCTTGTGTGTATGGGTCAGACGTATACCTTACTGCTACCCCTGCTCCTTTTCCAAGGGATCGAACATGCCGTATACGTATACCTATCCCAGCGGTGCCTAGGGGGAACTGTCGAGAACATTTCCAATTGCCTTTCGCACTCGACGCAGTAGGTGAGGCTCTCTGCGCGCTCGCTTGCTTTGCTGATGCCGGTGTGTGTGGTATATATCTGTATGGTGTGCGGGTTTATCAAATCTGATTGTCGCTTCGCTTTGCCGGTCGGGGAAAACATATATATCAAAGCGGTCATTGGCTCTTCCAAGGAAGACTTGCATTCCCACCGCGAAGAGTTTCCGTGCAAAGGCGCATAATCCAATGAGTGGTCTAGATACATCGCTACAATAGCAAGAGTGTAGGTCCTAGCAGTCGATCATGGCTGTAATATGATGCGATCCCGTCTCACCCCTTCCCCACGTATTTGATCCGAGTGGTATGATAGGGGTGGGAAACTGAGCAGTTCGATCCGACGAACCTATTATGTAGTACCCCAGATTAAGACGAGCAGTCAGATCAGCACTGAAACAGTTACTTGACATTGACATTGACGAGCGGCTGCTGTGGAAGGATCGGGACCCTGGCTCAATTGCTGCTTGAGAGATGTTTGCCTATATGTATATTGTACTCTGTTTAGGCAAAGAGTCTGCGCATCAGCATGCATTTGGAGGAGTGGATGGATGAATGGCTTGCATTGCCGATTAGTTAGACCGAGGTTTTGTTGCGACCGAGCTCGATACCTACTGTACAGTAGGGCAGTTTGTTGGGGTCTAGCCCGTTAGGTAAAAAGACGACAATACTTGGGCTGAATGTCATGGTCCAGATAGTGGATCAGCCAATTTCATCCCTTTCATATGCCGTAGGCATTACAATTCCGAGGGGGCGATAGTCCGAGAGAGGCTAATTACATACAGATATGTAGGTGATACTCCACTCAGGGCTATGTACTCAGTAGAATGTATGAGTATGTACTACTTATGTAAGTATGTACTCGGCTACGGAGTATCAAGGAACTATTTGCCGTTCTACCAAGTAGCTACCTCAGTAGGCTAGTAGTACGTTGTTCACCTCATAAATATGAAGGCTACCTATGATGTAACTAATCCGGGGCTCTCCCGCCCTTAGCGGAGACCTGGCCTTGATAGGCCATCAATGGCCTGGCCGACCGGGTCAGTCAATCACTCCCCTTGAATCGGATCAAAAGTCCAACAAATTAGATCACTTGTTCAGTAGATTTGATCTCACTAAGCAATACACTTCATGGGTCCGTCCGAATATCATTTCCTCTTCCCATTCCCCTTAATCCTTCCGTCAAACTTGTCACCTGGGACGGCAACGAACCACTCTGATGCTTCGGCCTTAGTACCTAGATCTAGAGAGAGAGGGAGACGAAAGGGCGGGTGCGGCACGCAAGCACAGACAAATGACGTAATGCTGCCTGCTCCGCCTAGAGGAGGGACACAAGTTCAAAGTACCGTGGACTGTGGACTATCATCCATGGGTCCAATCCATCCACGGGCACCCGCCCGTCTAGGTACGGGTGCCGGACCTTTCGTACATGTTCTAAGTTCTAACCCATCGCACTCAAAGAGTACCACTGCGGGGACTAACCCAGCTCGGTCTGGTCTACTAACTGTCGAAGTACCGGCTAACGTTACCGTCCTAGTCAACTAGTGAGTACTAACCTACCTCACCAAATACCTCCCCGTACTGTCATCCTCAATACACCTTCACTATCACAATACACACTCTCTCATGTAATAAGCTTCTGGGGAGATCCGTCCGATGTGACCCGGAAGCGCTCTTTCTCAGGTTGCTGATTGGCGGGTACCGACTCCAAGCAATCTGGACCGTTAGAAAGCCTAAGCGCACTTACAATCCCCATACAATCCACCCTCAATGCCGTACACAGTTATGTTACAGTATCAGAAAATCGACCCCATGAGGGAGGAAAGGGTGGTGGGTTATCAATGTTTTGCATTCATGTAGAGTCAGGAGGGCATGCAGACCTAGAACTGAGTTGCAGCATGCTTTGAAAAGAAGGAAACAGTACCAACCAAAAAAAAAAGGTTAGCTGCAGAAAACACGCAACGTAGGGAAGTATAGTACCACCATATGTCTGTGCTTCTAGGGTCGAAGCATTGTGTCATAGCCATCATCTCCCCGTTGGATACGGTTTGGTTAGAATATGGTTCAATGTTTGACCCCGTGCACGACAGAATTAAGCTCCCGGTCCAGATCCGACTCCATCACTCTCCATCCTAGGCGAGGTCGGACGTTTCACTTGATCAGGACAAACATTACACTTGGAGTGCTTATCCACCCTGCCTTACCTACTACTACCTCTCTCTATACTCGGAACTCAGTTTCCTCCACTCGAGTCGTCTGCATTGCCAACCAATAACGCGATGCTGCTTCCCTCTCTGTCTTACTACGGCTCTTTTGGGCAAATCTGCTCATCCCTCGCAGCATCGGGACTCTCGCCACGAGTCATTCGGCTGATAGTGGATGCAGATTGTGAGACCGATCATAGCTTAGGTGTCTCCGATTTGATATTCTATCATCGACTGATCCGAAACCGATGTGCAGTGGAACGCTTCGAACTTTTCCCCCCCCCTCTTCTATTTTGGCCTTATAGTCGCGCGCTCGTGCCATCTAGCCCACGGCCGTTTTTCAAATTATGATTGAAAATCCATGCTCAGCTTTTCAAGAGGTCAGTCATTCTTCAGGCTGGACTGTATACCTGCCTACTTAGGCAGTAGCTCGGCTTTTCGCTCTCTTTTCGACTCTCAATTGAGTTGTCGGCTCCGTCCCCACTGCAACGGGCAAGAACGGAGGCTGGAAATGGGGTCCATCGCGGATGGAGGAGGAGGGGCATTGGGAGCAAGCAGTAGGAGAATGAAGATGTTTCTAGATATCTGTTTCTCTCAAGTCTCGGGACAGTCTTGAGGTTGCTTAGACGGAGGGTGTCCACTGACTGGGGGTTTCCTGGCCCTGATCCCGACCTGGGATAGAATTGGAACGGGCATGCTGCACCGAACGCGATCCCCGAAATCTCTTTGGTATTCTATCGCTTCCCGGCCACATTGAAAGCGCTTCGGGTCAACGTGATCCTACCGGTAATTTCCATGGCTTTGGGACTCCATACAAGCTCCATTGCCTTGTGAGTAAGTAGTCTGCATGCAAGTCCACCGGAAGAGACTTTAAATTTATGGCTGTTGGAGTAGGTTTGGTATCGCCAATAACCTTGAATGTGTACTACCAAGAGACTCGAATATCCACGACTGCTACCACTAACGGCAGTTACTTACTTTGTACCATGCGCTGCGGCATGTGGCAGGTAGCTACTCTAGATCCCGAGGTCGTCGTTAGTGGTCGTAGACCTTTATTTTATTATAATTTCTTTTTCCATTATTTTGTTCTTTTTGTTTTCTTTGATTTCAAAGTTAGATTGTGCGCAGCAACCTGCTCACACCGAATAAGTATGCCCTCAATGTGTACATCACTTTCCGCCTGTACAGATGCCTGGCTCACCGCGCGCCTTTGGAAGATAAAGCTAGAGATCGTGGCTGAACCGGACTGCGCAGATAGGGTCTCAGGGAAGAGCAAATCTCGGTGCAACTTAGGGTATACAGGAAGTCAGTTAACGCCGACTTTCGACCGCCCGCAGTATCACGAATCGCAATGGCTCCAGCCCCTGGGGCTTTCGGGAATGACGTAGATCACCTATCATCCAGTGCTCGAAGAAATCGGGAGATTGGAAGGGGAATGGGCCGAATGGCACTCCACAAATCTGGTATAGTTCTGCCGTATAGTTAGACTAAACACGGTATTGAAGCGATAGGCGCAGAGACAAAGGGCGGGCACCAACCTGAACAGTGGACAGTGGACAGTGGGACACACTGCTATGCACGCCAGAGACAAGCCCGACAAGTGCTCGTCATGGAAGGATCTGACTATAGTAGTTTATGCTTGATTTGGCAGTTGTCAGTGCCTTTGCACTAAGTAAACAACTAATGGATATACGGATGTTCGGAACTCTCTTCTCATCGGGGTAGTAGAAAACTGCCTCGCAGCTGGAATCTGCTTGTCTTCTTGTTGCGGGTACTATTACTGCTGCTATCCCACTTCCTGTTTCCCTTTTGAGATATAGATGTCGAGACCCGAGGGAGAGGTACAAGATCTGAATGAACTTTCTAATCTACTACCTACCTACTTCTCAAGTCAGGGTACGTAGTACTAACCATGGACATATACTTATACCTCTCCCATCTATCTGGCTGACAGCGAGTGCATCCGGTATGACACAGTACCGGTAAAATAACAGGGGCTTCGGGCGTTACCCAGCTCAGGTACTGTACCTTGGTAATACCACCGGAAATTACCCAATTACCAGACCGGGTCCACTCCCACCCCTCACAACATCCCCACTGATTCCTGGGTCTTCCTCTGTTTGAAAACCAATCCTAGAAAACCCATTTATCCAAAAAAAAAATTGTATGGAACGGCAGCAGTAGAGAGTAAGAGAGAGAGAAAAAGAACACCGCAGAGGACGCGCACATCAGCGAGGAAAAGAACTCCAGACGAGATCTGTAGTGAAAGGGACGAGTGGGCAAAATAAGTTTCTGGAAGGTTTTGTCTCCATACCTTTTCACCTTTATGGATTTTTATTCAGGAAATGTATTATTTTTATTATTATTATTATTATTCTACTTCTAATTTTCTCAAACTGCATTTTAGAATAAATATTCTTTTTTATCACTCAACCAACCGTTATTATTGCACGTCACCACGTCTTTTTTCCCATGTGGCCCCTTTCTCTTCTTTTATTAATAACTATCACATTCTTTCCACAAATCCTCCGAGTTCAAAAAGTCTTCTTGATCTCTTTGGACGGTTGTTGGACTTAGTGTCAAAGTCCTTCAGATCCTTACCCTCGCACCATCCATATCCACCCTACCCTACTATATCAATTCTTACTGGGGGAGCTTCGTGTTACCGTTTGGTCCCAAGCGCTCTACCCTCTTCAATCCTCCTCTCTCTCTCTTCCTCTTTTCATCTCAGTCCTCCTACTCCATACTTAGTAGTACTTATTTACTACAGAGTACATTACCTCCTCCTACTTACACTCACTACTATTGTCTTTTCCTGTCTCCCCCTCCCCTCCTTTGGGTCTTCTCTCTTTCTCTTTCTTTCTCACACACACTTTCTCCCTCTCTCCCTCCTACTCCCACCCACACCCACACTCCAACTATTTCCACCACCATTTGTACAGTTGCTTCCAGCATACCTATCCTTCGCCTGCTCTTCTCGAAAAACCTTCCCTCTGACAACATTTGGTGCCTGTTCTCATATGACCTGACTTATCTGAGTAAGGAGTCTGTTCAGCTATAAATCCGATACCTTCCGGGTTCCGCTTCTCTTCAGCAACACTCGGACTTTCCCCCTCAGAACTGTTCTCCGCTCTTCGCGACCCAAACCAAACCAAATCAAACCAAATCAGACGAAATCAAATCAAACCACCCCCCCCTCCTCCTCCCCTCCCCATTCTTGCCCGTCCATCCGATTTCAAAACAATTATCTCTTTTCCCCTCTTGTCCGTGGTAGTCTTTGGGATTGCAGTCAATCATTCTACACCTTGCGATTTGTGAATTGTGATGTGATACCTTAGAAGTCGGACTTTCGCCAACCACAAATCCACCCAAACGCTTCTTCTAGCCACTATTCTGGCTTAAGTTTATCGGGACAAACTTACCATTGTCTCCCGATAATACCACCCACGGCGCCGGACTGATAGTCGCTTCTTGATCCGAATGCCACCTCAATCTACGATCGCCTCGATTTTTCCCCTTGAATTCCATATTCTCGATTAATTTACCGGGCAACATACAAACAGAGACACGAGGACGAAGATTCAAACACCCCAGAAAGCAACTTGACAAGCCAAAAACCCAGGCCACAATCGAAAGGCCTTAATTGCGCCGAACCGCTTGATGATGTTTCGCAACAGGTATGTCGGCGCGGATTATTGAACGTGGATGATGCGTCCTTTTGGGCTGCGAGTTGTGCTCATGCTTATCAATTAATTCAACCAAACAGAAAGAACTCCCAGAAGCCCGATGACGAACTCATCACGAGATTCCAGAAGACCTTCCAGGATGTCGTCCCTCCAGTCACCAGCCGCAATGCCGCGCGTTTTGGTCAGGTCCCCGTTGGACCGATTACTCCCGCTAGGTGAATACACTGTCCCTCGCCCACGGAGATTCAGCATCTCCCGCTGGAATTCCATTGCCCATCGGTTCATGAGAACTCGCACCAGAAAACACAAGCTGACCCAACAAATTAATCACAGATTGAGTATGGACGGTGATCTGAAGCCCAACGATATCACACCGCGAGCTACACACGACATGCGCTTCGCACAATCATATGTCGACCCTAATGCAGTATCATATATCAACCCGATGAACCCCCATGGGTACTATACGCCGAACTCTGGGGGGTTGGGAGCTGTGTATCACAGCCAGGCGGGGGACTTGCATACCCCTGGCATGGGTTTAAGCATGATTACCCCCCTGTCACTTCCCCAGCAGCTGTCTGCAACCACCATCAACGCCGATCCTGCGACCATGGGTCTCGAACACTTCAACCCGCATTTTCTTCCACCCCACTTTCATACTCCACAACCATTTGCTCAACCGGCGACCTTTGCACCTGGTGCATTTGTTCCAACCGATACAGGTTATGATGCCATGGACGAATCTGTTGACGGAATGTCTCTAAATGATGTGGATATGCAGTGTAATGCTACCACCCAATTCGTCCCGTCGGTGATCCAAGACGACCAGCTCAGCATCCACAACTCCGGCGAGAGGTAAGCTAGAACCCTTCCATTGGGCGAGACGTTAGATCTAATTGGCGCAGTTTCCGCTATCATGTCACTTTGCGTGCACCAACGGCTATGATCAACCACCAAGCCGAGATACCCGTCACATATCTTAACAAGGGCCAAGCATACTCAATATCTGTTGTCGATTCGACGCCGCCACCGATGACCGGGCAACCGTTGAAATACCGGACCTTCATCCGTGTGTCGTTCCAAGAAGAAGAGCAACGAGCTAAGCCAGGAGCTTGCTGGCAACTGTGGAAGGAAGGACGAGGCTCCAATGAGGCGCATCAACGCGGTGGCAAGCTGCAGGCGGTTGAGTACGTTGATCCGACCCAAGGAGGCGTGGAAGACCCGAAGAACCGCCAGATCCAGCTCGAAAGTGCATCGTTCGATGGGTTCTGCGTGACTTGGACTGCGAATCCGACGACCGGAATCTCGGACTGCGCCATTTCCGTCCGCTTCAACTTCCTGTCGACAGATTTCAGTCATTCCAAAGGCGTGAAGGGTATTCCGGTCAGATTGTGCGCGAAAACCGAGATGCTTTCGCCGGATGAAGTAGCGGCCGGCTCAGCCAAGGAGCCAGAAGTATGCTATTGCAAAGTGAAGCTCTTCCGCGACCATGGAGCCGAGCGAAAGTTATCCAACGACGTCGCCCATGTCAAGAAAACGATCGACAAGCTTCGACAGCAGATTACCCAGGCCGAGTTAGGAGCTGGAAACTATGGCAAGCGGAAGCGTAGCAGCGGCTCAGTCGCGCTCAAGGGCGGCGACCCTCGTCCTGCCAAGATCACAAAACACAAACGGACATGGTCCATGAGCTCACAGGATGGACCCGGCAAGATGTCACTGGAAGATGATTTGCATGCGAAACTCGCGCTTATGCAGGACATGTTCACTTCGACCCGGCCGGTGAGCATTTTAGGACTGCGGGGAGAGGAAGAGGATGATCCGGATCTATTCCCGGTTGCTTTGCCGGAGTCGCGCGAATTCATCAAGAGAGAGAACAGCCGCAGCTCTCGGTTCAGTGTCGATGGAGCGTCGTTGCATGCCGTCTCGCCCACCAGCAGCAGCGTCTCACTAAACTCACCCTGCCACCCGCCGAACTCGCAGTCCAACCTCTATTACGACTCGGGATATCATGGCTCCATGAACAACTCCCGCGAAAATTCGCGCCCTTGCTCAGAAGCCATGGGTGACAAGGTCCTGTTGAAGCATCCGATTAAAGTTCAGAAGGTCGCGGGTAACGATAACCACGTCCCTGTGGGGTATATTGAAGCAGTCGACATCGATCCAACCTACAGGCCCCCAACCGAGCGGCCCGTGAAACCAAGTAAGTTCCGCAAAATATGTTCCGTGCTGGGCCACTTCGCTAACTTGGAAACCAGTCGCATGCTTTTACGTCCGATTCCCGCGGAATGATCAGCCTCAGGATGATTATTACCGGGCCGTCTACCTGACGGAACGCACTGTGCGAGATCTCATGGAGAAGATCTCGATGAAACAGCGGATCGATCCACGACGGATCGTGCGGGTGCTCCATGTCAAGCAGAATGGTCTTAAGATCATGGTCGACGATGATGTCGTCCGTGAATTGCCCGATGGGCAGGACATGGTGGTCGAGATCTCCGAGACGTCCACCTTCGAGAGTGCGGCCGCAGCAGGCGCCGAAAGCGCCAAGAGCGTTGAAATCAAGTTGAGCTATTAATATGTCTTAAGTTGACGGAGACATTCAAGAGCCTCTCAAAATCTTCCGCTACGTAAAACCTCGTCTTTCATCTTCAATTTTCTTTTTTCCACCTCTGAATTGCATCAATGCCTTCTTGGGGTGGTCTTTTGACTTCATTTCCTTTTTCTCCCTTTTAAGGGCGCCTGGTGCGTGGTGAAAAGGTACATTGCATTCATCGTTGAGTGATATACTTTTGCCATTTTCTTTGGCTTCATCGGAGTTTGGGGGCTATCTTTTAACTCACTCGTCATTCATACTACCCTCCATGGTGGAGGGCGGGGGGGCGTTGTATCAGGGAATAATACACGAGTTCCCTAGCAATGATACCCAGGCATTTCCTGCATTTTGAATTGTTTTGTCGCGACTCTGTGCTATATGGTTTTCATGATATCCTAAGCATGTCATTTCTCCGTCAACGTCTTCTGGGTTTGTTTTTCATTTTGGGAATACACGACCTCGCATTTCATCTGGTTGAGATTGGTTGGCTTGCCATGTTTCGAAGATGTGGTTGAGGTATGAGGAACACGAATAGATACCCTGTCCATTTTTGTCGGAAGTATTTTATCTGTTTTAATCGTTGAACAATTCCTCTGTGTGCGATCTCCACTCTTGCTGTTTTCTGGAAGATGAAAACAGCTGTCTGATTGATTTTGACTTTGACGCCTTGACTTCGAGGGGTGTTCTACTCCTGGAATGATGGTTCTCTTATTATCATTATTATCATCTACCTGACTGTCCTTCCCTGTGTTTTCTTGACTTGCGTTCTCCTGTTTGCTAGACAGGGTATCATCATATATGCCAGAGAAAGAAAATAACGAAAATACTATACATGGGACCGAATGCTCGGAACGGACGGATGTCCACCGTCTTCTTTTCTGGGTGATTGCAGTTTGCAAACACCAAACAATTTAGGGCCATCGGGATCGAAGGCCCAAGAGGCCGATGGGAGGAATACCGGGCGTCCAGGCCAACGAACAGTCGGGAGATCAGAGGGGAATGGAGCGTCGGTTTAGATATTTTCTAATTTGGGTATAGATTGAATTACCGGAGGGGCCAGTCTACTGACATGGCGGGCGCCTCCTTTATCTTAGGGTAATATTACCGTGCATAGTGTAGTGTAGTGTAGTTGTAGTGTCCAGATTCTAGACTCCAGCAGTTCAGCGGTCTCCATCGGTAAAACCCTCCGTGATTACTTCTTAGTTTTTCGGCAACCTGCGACAGCGACAGCCCGATGACATCATAGCCCCATCCCCATTCCCCCTTCTCCCCCCCCGTGTGATGTGGGGCTCTTTTACCCTCTCCATCGGACCATCACCCGGTCGGTTCTGATAGCGTGTGAAACTGGGGACGTTTAACCTAAATCGTGAACCTCACGACAAAACCCCGATCAACCTTTCAAGTTTCAACTGTCTGCTATTCCGCAACGAGAGGCTGGGGATTTTGCCGGACGGCCACGCCGGGCAACTTTTTTGCTTTGTTTTTGTGTGTTGATCGGAATGTTCGGCCCCGGATGCCTACCAACGAGGAGTTGAGATCGAGAAATTTGTGGTTATATTCCATACTCCATACAAACCCGGCAAAGTCTTTTCTTTAAGAAAACTTGGAAACTGGCTGCAACCTTCTATTCTTTTATTTCTCGGAAGAGGGAATGTGGACCTGCACTTCTTTCCTCGCCCTTCCCCGCCGCCCACTATCGCTGTGCTCTTGATTCCGTTGTGCTGTTGTTGTTGTTGTTGTTGTGTCCGAATGGTTCGATGCGTTTCTTTCTGCCCTGGTTGGGGTCGTATACTTCGGGATCCGGGGGGTTCTCTCGGCTATTTACCGACGGTTGAGTTATAGACTCTCCTCACCCCTACTGTAAGTTAAGGTACTGTACTAGGTAAGTACGTGTTGGCGCTTGCTTTTCGGGACTCTGGGGGTTGTTTTCTATCTACCGGAGTACGTACGGAGTATAGTACAGCAAGACCGGGAGGGGACTTTGCCCAGGAGGGATCTTTTGGGGGTTGTCACGGTTTGGATTCTTACTTTTTTTTTGGTTGTGTGTTTCTGAGGATCGGGATCGGATCGGTGGGAGGGTGTTTTCGATTTGCTTGGTGAAGCTTGGGTATGGGTTATGCGGATTGCCCTGACCTGAACCTCCCGGGGAGGGAGGGGGTGAAGTTGGGGGTTGGGGAGCTAGTGACTTACTTGCTTGCTTGTCTACTTGCTTAATTGAGGGGAGGAGAGGGGATCAGAGGGAGGGAGGGAGGTTGATTGGTGAGTTTGGGCTAGGTTGTTGTGCTTTAGTCTCTCGTCTTCACACTCCCCCCTCTCTCGCTTTGTCTTGCTAGGGGGGGTTGTACGTGTGTGGCTTTGGGTATGTATGTATGTCTGTGTATGTCTGCGTATGTCTGTGTATGTACATCCAGCAAAGGACTCGATCTAGACTCATCCATGCTCCTGAAAGCACTCATAGCCCTAGGTGTACGCTGTACAGTACCTACTCCGGCCTCAGGTCACTCGACTAGTCGACTAACTTAGTGGCCGTTGGGGGGCCAAACTTAACCGAGAAGAAGAAGTATAAGAGATAAGGTACGGAGTACGGAGTACCGTAACCAAAAACCCATCGAAACACAGATCCGTCAATCGGAAGGCAGGATTTGAGGCTGTATACCGAGTTAAAACATGGGAAGTGTGGATCTCTCCAGCAGAAGTCAATCTTAGTTCCTCAGTATTATGATGGCCCAGAGTCAGCTGGACGGTAAGGCTGAAATTGAGGTTGAGGGGTGGGGAGGGAATCGAATGGAATCGAAGGTTTTTTTGATTTTTTTTTTCGGACAGTCATTGGGAATTTAAGAATACCTATCTTACGGGACTAGCTAGACGATCATCGGGGACATTTACTTTCAGTAAGTAGCCCTGCGGTTTCAATGCATGTCGTCCTCCTCGGTAGCTTGCCCAAGGGCTTTCCCTTTTTTTGCATGTTGAGTGGTCGAAAATGAGGTTCTAGACCGGCCCCCCGTCTGTAAACAATCGGTGGTTGATGGATGGGCTTCGGGTGCGGTGTGTACATACACACAAAAACAAACACTCGCGGAGCCACTAACTGGTTGATGCACTCTTTAGTCCCGAATCCGTCTTTGCTGGAGTGGAGAACTTTTTTGCGGTTTTAGTGCATGTCTCAAGGAGGGGACGCGGCGCGCTAGAGTTGTTGCGGTTTGCGGTTGCGGTTGTGTTTGCGTTTGCTGAAGTATCGCTTGGACTTCTTGGCTATCAATCAGTATCTACTCTACGGAGTACGGAGTACTCGTAAGATGATGTCTGGACTAGCAGGACTGTGGGACTGGGCTGGCTGGCCGGCTGGCTGGGTTACTCGCCAGTTGTTGGGGGAGACCACAGAAGAAAGGTCGGAGATCGGGGGAAGCTTCCCGACTTGATCGAGTCGATCCCAGAAGTTCATCCAGGATATGCTCGCGGGTACCGTATTTTATGCACCTTCCTGATCGAAGTTCGGTGGAGGAGGAGGATCGGTTCGAGATGACCCCGGTCCATAATGGATGTGTCTTAGCTGCTAGATCCTTGTAGATGTAGATTGTGTGGCTTTCTTCGCTTTGATTCCTGAGGACGGACGCCAAATGGGTTGGGGATGGGGGTTGGGATTAGCTATGCGACAACTGGACACTCTCACTGTGCCGAGGATGTCGGTGACGTCACCTCCAGGGCTGTTCTCCTTCTCCACCTCCCCTTCCCGTCCTCGGTACCATATTGGTCAGTGTTTTGATTTGGCTTTCGAAATCCCATAGTGTACCACACTTTGACGCGAATGTTGCTGGCACCGGTACCGGTACCGGTACCTTATGGATTTCCATTTTCCCGCTGGATCTGTTTCCATCATCCTGTCCCTCTTCCTGGGTTTCGAGAAGACAAATGGAACAACTTTTGCCGGGCTCAAGCGTGTATATGGATCGACGGATCGCTAAGAAGCGAATCCGACCCACTGCTTATCATCTGTTCCAGACTTTGAGCGCCGGCGGTTCAGTCCAGCTAGGTTTTCTTGTTTCTTTCGGGTGGCCCCCTCCCCCCTTCCTTTGGGGACGGACACGTACTGTATCCTAGGTAAGTACCGAGTCCCCGAGCCTCCATCCGGGAGTGCTGAGAGGACCAGACAAAGCCAAAAGAGAAAGGGCCTTTCCACCAATCGCTGCGCTCGGAAACGATAGTGCCGATCTCGTGGAGTAGCACACTTTTCCTACTCATGTACTGGTATGTGTGTAACTCGTAAACAAATGCATCGAGGGGTGTTGCTGTCTCGATTTGGGCATAGGTCTAGTTTCGGAATTCTGCGTTTGGAGGGCGCGTCTGGTTCGATGCGAGGGGATAGATGATCGTGTCTTTTTTTTTTTTTTTCCTTCTGTTTACGGGGTTGAAAATCTGGTTCGTGTGAGAGGTTTGAGGGGAAAGGGATCAGAGCGGACCGTGTTGGTTATACTGTACGAGTACTCTAGTTTTATCTTCGCGCAGGAAGCGGAAGTTCGTTTGGGGACTATTGGGACTAGGGTTACATGTATATGTACACACTACTGTCGATACAACGAGGAGGTCTCACATCCAGATGATAATGGTAGTAGTGCATTGGAATGGGAATGTGTTCCCTGAGCGAAATCCGGATTTTACTGCTATGTACAGTCGTACTCCTGTACAGGAAGAAAAGAATAGAAAAGGAAGGTACTCCGCAGATTGAATTCGCAAAAAAACCCAGAACCCAAAAAAAAAAAAAAATTCTGTTCGGTCTGACACGTCCCTCCTTCCCCCTCCCCCGATCTCTCTGTTGTCCGCTCCTCCTCCAAATTGTTTCTCACTTTCCTAAGTCCCGGGGTGGGAAAAGAGAAAAACAGATGGGAGCGGACGAGGGAAGGGGAAATTCCAGGCCCCCCCAAGAGGAGCGAGCGAGGCAGCTGGACCTGAAAGTGACGTCATAAACTCGGTAGGGGGGAGGAAATCTGGCCCTTTTGCACCTCGGAAATGTACGATGTCGTCATACTCGCTCTGCTAGTTCCTGTCAGGTTCCTTGGAAATCCGGACACAGTGCGCTGCAACCCACCGATTTTTTTCCCTCTGGGAGTGGGCTCGGTGGTGCTTGGGTCTCGGCGGCTGACTGAGAGAGAAAATTATTCCCCACTCCACATACGGATCGTGCCGATGTGTGAGGGATGCTTTTTTGTCTCCACTTGTGGTAATTTTGCTCCCAGTTTAGCGCCGTTTGGTCTGCAGGAAGGGGCGTATTGGCGGTATTCCAATTACATACCGTGCTTACGCCTTACGAACGCCGAACCGCTGGGCGGTGGGTATCGTTGGTATCAGCTCGTATTGTCTTGGCCGGGGGCGCCCAGTGGTGCTGGAATGAATGCCTGAGGGTTCGGGACGACTCCTCATGGAATGAGACATTGGAAATAAAGGCGTGAAGCAGTTTTGGCTGCCATGAGGCGTGTTGTATTGTGAGGCAAGATCGCGCTAAGTAGGGGTAGTGATCTTGGAGTAGGATCTACTCGGCAGTCGGAAGGAGTAATCGACAGGGGAACAGAAAATCAACTAGCCAACTAGTTCGTGGTGAACCGATCAGTCAGCCGGCGCCTATAGATTGTGTTGATTATTCTTTGCTAGGGCTGCACCTCATACATCCGAAGGGGGGAGGTTATCAATCTATCGGAAGCATCGGACACGAGGTGGTCGCTTGTCCGGGAACCACAGCGTCGGAACTCAGAGTAACTTTCTTGTCAGGTGGTGGTAACGTTCCTGGCGGGTTTGGCCTGCAGGTACCGGAGGGGGTAGGTCTCGTTAGGCTTTAAGGTTGATTTTAAACGTGCGTAAAGAGACGTCTGGGGGGAAGGGGGGCAGAGGAGACCGTTTTGCCACAGGAGATCGTGGACTGTCAGACTCTTCTGCTCGATCTCTGCTCGATCGTCCATTGATTGGTCGATCGGTCTTGGGGATAGTGACACCTGCAGCCGTGGGGACGGTAGCTTATCTGCAATAACCTCCGCAGCTAACGTTGCTGATCTATCGCGGAAGCGATTGGATATGTCGTCAAGAGGGAGATTTGTTGAGGAACAACGACGAACGATTCGAGGTCACTGGTCATAAGGGTAGGGGGTGAAGAGAGGAACGATGGTGCTGTATAAGAGTGGGTCGTTCCCGTTACTGCAAAGTTCTGTCACTCGGAATAGCTTCAAGCGTTGGGGTTGAGCTCCTGAAGGTGAGCATTTTGCTGTGTGGCGGCGGGTTGATGCATACCCTTTCTTCGGAAACCACCCGCCTTCAGAAAGGCTGACAGAACCATGAAATGTGGTTCTCGATCACTATTCTCTATCGTTCTTCTAGTGTTATTATCGATCGAGACGTATAGCACTCACATTCCTGGGGCCGGAACAAAGAAGGCAGATCGGTTGGACCTCAGGGTGATGGGAGCGGTGCCGACAATCGACCCCATGCATCCAGCCGCCAGAGCTGATACCCAGCCAGCTCGAGCAGCTGGACATTCTAGACCGATCCAGGCCTGCCGTTTCTTCGTGATACGAGATTAGCTTGAAACCTCGTTGCGAATCGACCAGCTATTCGCTAAGGAAAAGCTTTCCGGGAAGCATGAGACGCAGATGGCTGCATATTGTCATGTCATAGCTGTCATAAATAGTGGGGATTAGCGGCGACGGTAAGGAGGGGAAGGGAGGAAGGGTACGAAAAGGTACGAAACTGGTGGACAAGTTGACGAGTAATCGGGGAGAGGTGGTATTTTCTTGCCGATTGCTCCGAGGAGCTTGGCCTGAGCTACAGGGGGGCACGTTGGCAGAATAATCCGAGCAGAGGGCAAGACAAGATGAGACAGACTCACCAGCCACCGCTGACGTACTGTTGGGTACTGTTTGGTTCTTCTGTTCGGCAGTGCCTGGTGGTTCCCCCGGTGGTTCCTCGTATAGTGCCAGTGGCAGGGTTCTTTGACCAGTTTGAGCTTAGCTGCCGTGGAGCTCGGCTGCTGTTAAGCTTATTCTTTCCGATCAAATGGAGAATTACTGTACTGTACCCCTAGAATTAGAATAGAGGTATAACTTAGGTTTCATCCAGTGACTTGTATCACCGAGAAGTGAAGTATAAGTAAGCAGAGAGTACTTTTGACCTATCGTAGAGATCACCTGCATGTGCACTGACAATGCCTTTGACATCTGCAAGTGCTCATTCTATAATTATCTCTGGATTGCATGCATAATCGCTACCTGCTGGTAAATGCTTTAAATGCTGCAAGTACTGTTTCTCAGTGCAAAGCGCTGAATGCACTGTAGAGACCGCAGTCATCCCGTACATCTATACATTCTGATGCGGTTTCAGTCTTCTTGCGCTCTTCTCCAGCCAGAACCGACATTGGCTGCGTGTCTTGGAGTGAATGAAGGCATGTCTCTCACTGCTGACTGGCTATTGGCCGCCTCCCTCTCTTTGTGATACTCCCTGAGCAGAGGTGCTTGGTGCCCCTTTCCTAATTGGGATCACCACAATAACACCCACATGCACATTCACTGCGACACCTGACTTGCTGCTGTTGTTTATCTTCTCTCTTTCTCTCCTTCTTCGTTCTCTTCATCCTCCATCTCTTCTTTCCTCCCGCCCATCCCCCGTCCCATCACCTCTCACGCTCGCTACCTCCATCCACACTCGTTCCAGTCTATCTCAGCCTCCAGGCTTGAATCTTGATCACCTCGCTCGTTGACTTCATCCTTCTCTCGACCGTAAACTTCCCTTTTTATCAAAATGCTCGCCCCGTTCAAGTTCGCGGTCTTGTTGACCATCGGGTTCCTTGCGACCCTGACTCTGGCTTCCGGTAAGTGCCTTCTGACCACCTTTATCAACGGTTTTAGCTAACACTCTGCTAGAAACCTTCGGTGCCGTTGGAACAGTGCACGACGATGAGTCCTTCATTGCCATTCCTCTTGGTAAGTTATCAGTCACAGAAAGAAGCCTGAAGTCAGCTGTTCTGACTATTCTACCCCCGCAGCCATGCATGAGCACGATCCCCGCGACGGTATGTTTTCCTGACTCGTTCGTCCAAAGCCCTCAGCATAGATTCTAACTCCCTTCATTCTCATAGTGACCATCATCAAGACCATCTGTGAGACTTCGACCTCGGTGATCTCCACTACTGGTCCCGCGAACCCACCCGCGACGGGCACTCCTGCCAACCCCACTAGTCAGGCTTCGAGTCACTCGGAGACCCAGAGTGTTCCTCCCACTCATCCCACTACTGTGCCTGGTACTGTGGTGCAGCCTCCTGTGACTTCGAAGCCCGAGGGAGTTTCTCCTACCTCGGTGCCTGGCACTACTGGACAGACTTCGGCGCAGCCCCCCGTGACTTCCCAGACCGAGGCAGCTCCCAGCCCAACCTCAAACACCAAGGAGACTGGAAGTCTGCCCAGCACCACCTCTCACTCGGCTTCCCCTGTCTCGTCTAGTGTGCAGGACGTCACCCACTCTGCTACCACTCTGACCACCACCCACGGTACCTCCTCGGCCGCCAGTGGAACTCACACCACCGCGCCGCCTTCGAGCGAGGCTGCCGGTAATGGTGGCCTGCGTGCTGCTCTTCTGGCCTTCGCAGCAACTTTCGTTATCTTCTTGAGTATCTAAGGGGTCCTTTCGATGCTCTAGTGCTATTTCATCGGTGGCTCGTACGCTGGGGGACTCGGGCACGGACACCCCGTGTGACTGAGCCTGATTCCCCCTTGCTGTCGGACATCTGGTGCTTCTATTTTCTCTTTATTTGTCTCATGTCGGGACGCAAGGCGTAACGTTTGTCGCTCCCAGGATTATTTCTGCTGCCACTTGCTAGTTGAAGCGGTTGGTCGCCGCCTAATTTAATTTGAGAAAAAAGTCGTCAGACCTGGACGTTGCTCGCACAGTAATTCCTTGCTACCATGGGTATCTCCTAAATAATAAACATACATGGCCTAGGCGTGTCGTCTCTTAGAAACCGTACTGATCGGTTGACGTACTCGACCAATACCACCTCGATCATGGCTACCCCTCCGTTCAAGTAGCTGTATGGCGTTAGGAGGGTGCAGCTGTGAAGCTGCAGACAGTTGCTTGACGTCAGGATCGTTGTCTCAGTAGCCACTCGCCCCCACCTGAAGCCAATCCGATCCAAAGGGCAAACTCGAGTCGAGAAACCTCACCGACCCCTCATTCATGAGGGGTTTATCCCCAATGCACGAGACTAAGACAGCCTGCCTGCCTGCCTGCCTGCCTGCCTGCCTGCCTCTACGCCTACGCGTCCGAATCCCCAATGGCATCCAGCTCCTTGGCCAGCGTACATATGCGACAGCCCTCACCGACCCGGTCGCGCAGCAACCGCGCGGTCGTCACCTTGGGGCCGACCGTCCTCGAGGTCGCCGTCGAAATGTCCTCGAGGGTGATGGTGCGCGACGGCGAGAACGGCCGCGGCGTGTGCACGGCCGACCGGCTGTAGGGGGTGGTCGGACTACTGTTGTTCGTGGACGGCGAGGCGGTTTGGTGGATGTGCGAAAGGTGGAAGACGTGGCCGCAGGCGAAGCCCACGAGGATTTCTTTTTCTGTTTGACATGATGAGAAGTTAGCATTCTGCGTTGGTTTGTTTTTCCCTTCTTTTGTGTCTATTTCTTGGGAGGGGGGGGGGGTTGGTGGGTGAATGGGGAGGGAGGGTATGGTTGTTGGGAGCTTTTAGGTATAAGGTAGGTACAGGGGGTTGGGAGGGGGGGCATATACCATTAGCGCGGAAGGGGCGACTACACCCTGCGCAACGACCGGCTGGGGAGGCGGTAGAGGAAGATATGGAAGAAGCTGATGACTGTGTGGGTCCTGCTGCTGCGGCTGCTGCTGCTGTTGCTGGGATGGTGGTGTTGGTGGATTTTTCAGTGATGGTGTCGCTGGTGGCGGCCGCGGTGGTGGCAGCAGCAGCAGCAGAAACGGTGGTTCCTATGGTGCCGGCGGTGACGGGCCGCTTGGAGCCTTCCTCCTCGATGATGTTGAATTTGATGCCCCGGCGCTGGCCGCGGCGCAGGGTGTCCATGCCGACGGCGACCTCGCTCTGGAGGACCTTGGCGGCGCCCTGGCTGATGCTGGCCTGGAGGTCGTGCTCGCGGATCATGCGGGTGAGGCCGTCGCGAAGCCCCTCGATCTCGAGGCCGCTCGGGATGCGGCGGACGAGCTTGATGGGGTCGATGGCGGTGCCGGCCTCGACAAGGAGACCGTGGATGAAGCGCGGCTTGTCCATCGAGTAGTCGAGGAGGTCCTCCCAGAGGTCGGGCTCGTTCTGGGCCTTGGCGAACTGAATGGCCTGCGAGACGTCCTCGAGGTCGGCAAGGATGAGGTTCAGCGCGCGTTTCGTCTGGCCCGTCTTCGAGAGCAGGTAGATGAGCTCGAGTGTGAAGTGGCGCGTCTCGCAGATGTTGACCGCCAGGTCGAAGGCGTACGCCGTGCTGGTCTGCAGGAACTCCATGAGCAACGGCCGGTCGTAGTCGGCGAACAGCTCGACGGCCGTGTCCGCGAAGTTGTCTACGAGCGCCTTGCCTTCGTCCGCCGCGAGCTTGCTGGCGGCGTCGCGGATGTGGGCGAAATGGCCCCGCCGCGGTTTGGCGACGCCGTGGGGCAGGGATTCGCCGCGCCAGAGGGCTCGGAGGTAGAAGTAGAGGTAGAGAAGCCGGTTGGCGGCTTGGAGTTGCTCGACGACGAGATCTGGCCGCACGATGCCAGTGTATGCTTCGCTCACTAGTAGCTTGATCGGCTCTGCTGTGAGCTCCTCGAGCTCGGACGTGGGGGCCGACTTCAGCTGCTCTTTGGAGACTCGGATGAGGATGAACGCGGGAATGTCGTCCGTCAAGGTGTCGAGGAGACGGTGGTCCCGGATCAGAGCCATCGCCGTGTCGGCGTCTTGGAGGCGGATGTAGCAATGGAGCGCCTCGCCATAGTGGCCGCCCGCCAGGTACAACTTGGCCAGACACTTGGACAAGATCCGCCAGTCATCCGTCTCCGTGGTCAGTTCGCTGAGTTGCTCCTCCACCGCTGTCGCAACATTGTTCGCGTCGAAGAGGTCGAACGGCCACTCGTCGACCAGCTCGCTGAACTTGGGCCGGTTGTGCTCCACGTAATGACTGAGTATGGTCTCATAGAGGTTCGCAGATAACGGCGGGCGCATGTTCAGGGGCAGCACAGGGGAGATCTCATCCCACTTATCCTTTTCAACGAACTTCCAGGCCCAATGCTCCCATCGGTGTGTAGTGTCGAGCGCTTTCGTGCAAACCTCGGCGGCTTCAGGCCACTGGTCTTGCTCGACCAGCTGCTCGATCCACAGTTCTCCAATGCGACGCTTCTCTTGCTCTGCGGCGGATGCGGTCGTTCGAGCAGTTGTGGTGATGACAGAAGCTGCATCGTCGATGAACGATTCCCCAAAGCTTCCTTGGGATATCGAAGGCGTTCCGGGTATAGTGTCGTTCATCTCGCTCCCGGACCCGGCTGCTTCGGGATGTTCCTTGAGCAATGTCCATGCTTCCTCGTATTTCTCATGTGCGTCCAGCCAGGCCAATCGGTCCGCAAGATCTCTCTTCAACGCAACCACGCAATCATACGGGCTGTGCACCAGGATCTTGGGTCCAATGCTCCCTGCCATGTCCTGGATCTCTTTGGAAAGAGGCTCCTCCGCGGGTACTCGTCGTGAGGCAAAAATGCTCGGCGCCCTACTGGAGCCCTTGTCGCCACTGCTGGTCGTACTGCGAATACTAGCCCCAGAGTTGAAAAGCCGCACCGGATAGAATGTAGCATCCCAGAGACCGTTTCCTATAGTCTCTAGAGCTCCCCGCTGCGAAGCAGGTACGCTCGTTTTCCATGGGGGCAGGATACACATGTGGTAGTCTGAGGAAGTGAGGGTCTCAAAGCGACTCGTTGAAAGGCTATCGGCACTGAGCTCAGTCTCCGTTTCAAGATCAATGATTCGAAGCTCTGGCTCCAGGCCTCGAGGGCGACGACGCGTTCCAGTTTGACGACCACCATGCTTGCTGCGGTCGTCTTCGGATGACTCCTGTTCTGCTTCCATGTACGCAAGGACGACTAGAAGTTTTGGTGTAAACAAGGAGATCCCAGAGATGACACAGTCGGTCCGTAGAATTCTGGTTACCTCCACCGATCCAATTTTGTGATCTCTGTTATTCTTGCTTGGTCTATCAGGGTATACCTCAATGACCCAGACGGTACCGCCCCATCCCACGACCAGCTTTTCCACTTTCTCTGTGACGATTGTTGGATGGGTCGGTGCCGAGCTTTCAGTGTGAGTTACGCCTCCCTTGGTTTGCAGGCTGTCATCAAGGTCCAGGGAGTTTTCGTCCACCCACTCAGCGTGTGCTTTCCACACGCTGACCATTTCCTCCCAGCCGGGACGGTTGGGACGATCGATATGGCTGATGCGCTTCCAAGCGAACTCCGCGTCAGACGAATCGAGGTGCAGGTTTGATCGCATGATTTTGATGCCCTCCTCGTTGACCCACACAACATATTTACCCGACAAGGACCACTTGATCGTGCTAATGGCACCTTCGCCTCCGTGCAACACGGTGTCCTTCCCAGTGTTGGCCCCGAGGCCTATCGACCCAAGCCAGCTCGAGGCGGCGGCCGCAGCGCCGCCCATGGTCGTCGAGTTTGTGCTCACCCCGACTCGGCCCCCGACAGTCAGGATAAGATCACCCGCCCTGCCTCCCGACAAATATGTCCTATCACTCTTGTACTCCGGCGACAATGCGACGGCTTGAACGGGTCTCCCGAAGTTCCGCAAAAGGACGTCTTTCGAATCGAGCAAAGATGCAACGCAGACATTCCCGTCGATGGAGGATGTCGCGATGTAGATTGAGTTGGAAGGCGTCGAAGGGATGGCCGGTTGGTTCGTTCTTTGTCTGCCACGCAGGCTAGCGGCGCCGGAGGATAATTTGGAGGAGGCGTAATCTGGGTCATCTGCGAATCGGCCAAAATACTCGGGTCTCACGTTTGGTAAAGGAGGAGGGTAGGGCGAGATGGAGACTGAGGTGATACTCGCTGAGTGCGCGTGGTACACACGAAGAGAACGCAATTGAGGAACCGACAGTACATGCTGCGGAGCTTGTCAGTGTTCGCATGATCCCGACCCCGGACAACGACCAACTCACGATGTTTCCATTATGCGAGCCAATTACCTAGACGTTCACTTAGCATGTTTTCTTCTTGTCAGCTCCGGTGTACGATCTTACCATCTTGTCCCCAGCAGCTAGGAAGGCGCTTGTTGCATCTCCGTTGCGATACACCGCCCCGAGGTGCTTGGTCAGGTACGCATACTTGAGACGTGGTTCTTCGTCCTCGTCTTCATCCGAGTCGTCATCGTCATCGTCATCGTCGTCGTCTTCCTCATGGTAATCATCTCCAGCTTCGGTTTCGCTTTCTGTTCCTTCGTCGTTGTGACCGTGGTCCGTCTCGTCCAGCTCAGCAGGCTGGGAGCGGTGTTTCCTGTCCTCGGATGTGGTTCGGCTAAGGTGAGAGTCGGGAGGGTGACCGTCCTGGCGGACAGTCCCGGTTGCCTCTGTCGCGCCAGGCGCGTCCATGGCGAGAGCCTAATGCGGGAGCTGTAGCTCTGCTCTGTGAAGACTGGGGCGCCTGTGTAGGGGGGGAGAAGCATCCCAGATTCCCAGCCCAGCCGCGGCGGTCAAGTGGTAGACGGAGCTAGAACCCGGTCGGGTCGCCCGAGGAGTAGTATAGGTAATACCCCGATCGGGTTAGTCGCAAGCTAACCCAACTGCATCATCATCATCATCTTAAATGCTTCGACCGCCCTGATGAGTAAGCTCTTCTCTCCGGTTCGCTCATCATTCAATCAATAATCGATCGTTGTCAAACAATCAAGCATTGCACTATCAGGCCACACCCACACCAAAACCGTCGCAACGGTCTGGTATGGCACTACTCACTACTTAGCGACACAATCCCGGTCTCCCTGGCTCTGTCATCAGCGGCGTTAGCATGTTCGCTCGACCCTATTATGTCGGTTCCATGAGTTATTGGCCCTCGGTGGCTGCTAGGTTTACGCAACAGCCCCGAAGCCAATATCTGCAAGCCTCACCTCTCTTGGGCGCTCTTCCTCGACGCAAACAGACCTTCTCTACACATGCTTCTCTCGCGCAGAAGCAGTCCAGAAATGGCGAGAATGCCGAAGAGCAACTCCAGTTCGAGGGTCCAAAGCAGCGAAAGAGGAGCAGCCGGACGCCAGCGGCACAGACATCGCTGCGGCGGGTTGCCGTTGAGGCGCAACGGTCTAAGGACGGAATCCTATCGAAAGCCCAACTCAGGGAGCAGGGGTTATACAAGGTCAAGGTATTTTTTCCAGCCCTCCGGCCCTCCGTCTTTCCCCCACCCCCGGGTTCATGGTATCGCTAACTTTTATTTAAATCTCTGGTGCATAAAGACAATCACCGCCTACGCCGTGGCCGAACAATTCGACATCCACCAAGTGCGCGAGATTCTCCAGTTGAAAGGCTATGAGCCGGACCCCTACGAGACCGGTCTGTATCCGCAGGTGGTGCACGTGCAGGTGCCGTTGGACTCGATCCGGCGGGTGAGCAACCCCAACGCGTCGGACCTGGCGCCGGACGAGGTCGGAGATCTGTTCGTCTTCCCGTCCGGGACGGTGGTGGCGTGGTCGCTGCCGGAGGCGTTCACCTCGTTCCTGGCGACGCGGACGCTGCTGGCGGCCGCGCGGGGCGCCCACGTGGACGAGCTGGAGACGGAGGACCTGGAATACGTGGAGGATCCGCAGCGGGAGAACAGCAGCATCAAGGGCGACACGATCGTGCTGGGGACGAAACCGGCCCCGAGCTTCGGTGCACGGCCGGACAACAACAACAACAACAACAACAACAACAACAGCAACAGCAACAGCAACAGCAACAACAACAACCTGGGAACGGCCTCGGCGCGGCGGCAGCAGTCGGTGGATACGGTGCTGACCAAGGTGGCCTTCTCGTCCGGGCTGGCGCGGAGCACCAAGCTGGCCGTGCTGGAGTCCCTGCTCTCCAACTACTTCGAGTCCACGCGGCCCATCCCCACCCTGCTCTCCCAGGGCTCGCGCCTCCCGTTCACCCGCGACTTCATCCTCCGCAAGACGGGCCAGCTCCTCAGCGTGCGCGCGCAGCTGAACCTCTACTCCGAGCTGACCGATTCCCTGCCGGACATCTTCTGGGACAGTCGGCATGAACTGGGGCTGGAGGGGTACTATGAGCAGGTCGGGCGGGCGCTCGACGTGGGCATCCGCATCAAGCTGCTGAACGAGAAGATGGACTACGCCCAGGAGATCGCCAGCGTGCTGCGGGAGCGGCTCAGCGAGACGCACGGCCTGCGCCTGGAATGGATCATCATCCTGCTCATTGCCGTCGAGGTGGGATTCGAGGTCCTCCGGCTATGGAAGGAACGCGTCCACGAGCAGGAGAAGGAGAAGGAGAAGGAGAAGAAGCAATCCAACGAAGCTGGTTCGGACTGAGGGGGCCCAGCATTGAAAACAAAACCCCCTCAACTCATGTACTGTACATACATTATGACAATCCAACTCGACTACTTGCGATACCCTCAACACGGACTCCACTCTCGTTGTACAACTTTGCGAATATGGCGTAAGACATTTTCTCCTAATTGCATACAGAAGTACTCGTACGAGTAAAATGGAACACCCGCCAGGGTGGGTGGATCATCGCAAAGAACCATAGCAATGCCGCCTCCTTGGCCCAGCGCACGGCCCAATGAAGCAATGAGCTATTACCACACTGGACGAGACAGAATGGCATCAATGATCAAAGAATTGATTAGTAGATTCGTAAAGAAATTCACGGTAAAGTAAAGAAGCTTCAAATACACACAAAATAAGAAAAACGAGTGTCCGAGGTCTTTTCGTTAAATCTCGCATTAATGCCTCCAGAAGAAAGGAAAATCCCATTCCATCCCATTCCGCATACACAAAACAACATGAACAGAGAGGTATTGTGGAGCACAACGGAATCAGAATAGCACAGGAAGAAGAGAAAAAAAGGGTAGAAGAACAGAGTTTCGTTTCGAGAAATCAGATCAGATCAAATCAACATTCGAATAAGGGACACAGAATCTTAAGAAGGAGGTTTCTCAAATCCACAAAATAGCATAAATCTCAAAGTTCATTTCGGAAAAATCCACACATAAAAGGCATTCAACAAAAACGAAGGGACGACCTGTAGAAAAAGAACTCCGTAAATTGGCAAAAGGGCATATTTCCACAAGTCCTGAGGGGGTGGGTGGGGGTTGGTCGTACATGGATTTCGTTTGCAAAGCATCAAATCATAGAATCAGGTTTTTTTGCAAGTTCGAAGAGCGAGAGTCGGTCGTCCGGGATAGACACGGAACAGGAAAGGAGCAGCAGCGAAGCAAAACATTTTCTTTTGTCACAGGTAAAAAATCAATCGAAGTGGTTCAGAAACGAAGTCAGAGGTTAGGGGGGTGGAGGGGTTCTTCGTGGGAAACATTGTACACATATGTTCGGGTCGTCTCGGTCTTTAGATAGGTAAGGGCAAAAGGCAAAGGGGTCATATCTTATATGCATGGTTCCAAATCGTTCAGTCCTAAATCGTCAAGAGTCTTGTTGCACATGGGGCGTTAGCCTGAGGTCATCGCGTCGTCAAATTGCTGGTTTGGTCGTTATAAATTCACCTCGAGATCGTGATCGTAGCTGTCGTCTGTATCTTTTTCAATCCATGAAGAATTCCTTGGTCACGGCGTCGGCGGCTTGCTCGTCCACTTGGAACTGGAAGAAGAAATCGTCACCCATGGCAGGCCCCGAAGGATAGCCTTTCGCGGGGAAGAGATCCATTCCGGTCTCGAAGGTCGCCGTGTTCACGTAATCGGGGAAGGCGGCCATGTCTGTTTCAGTCAGGTCACTGAATTCTTGCTTAGCGAACGTCGCAGCCGATTCTTGACTCATGAAGATATCAAGCTCGGAGCCAGCGGACGAATCGGTCAGAGTTGGGGCGGAATGCGGGGAAGAGAGACCATTGGTGACTGAGCCGGAGCCATCGGTGTAGGTACACGACTCGGGATCCGACAGGTAGGGAAGGCTGGAGTCGGACATCAATCGGTGCAGGGGTTGCTTGATCGGCGAAGGCAGCATTTCGTCCTCGGTGGTAGGGCTTAGCGATCGGTGGCTTTGGGCCGGAGACGGCTTGTTCCCGGTGCTGTGGCCTGGAGACGCGGGCGGTGTGAAGGTGAATACTTCCGGAGGCAGTGAGTAGTTAGGGTTGCTGAAAACCGGCATTTCCTCCGAGGGGCTCGACCCGTGAAGGCTCATACTTTCGAAGACATCAGACGGAGGGGTGCTGCGCGAGGAGTCGGAAGCAGAGGAATCAAAAGACCCCTTTTCGGCGATACGCTGACGGGTTCGGGCTGCTTTGTCCTGTCTCTCATCCATCTCGGGCCGATGTTTCTTGGGACGACCACGCTTCGTAGTCTTGCGCACGATGCCCTTGTAGCCACCAATGCACATACCACGCTGTCGGTGTCGCGTCAACGCATCGTGTCTCGCGAACACATTACCGCACAGGCATTCGTAGGGCTTGTCGCCGGTGTGAATCTTCGCATGCCGTTTCAGATCGTGACCACGGACAAAGCACTTGTTGCAGTGGTCGCATTTGTATTGCCGATCCCCGAGGTGGGTTTGCACATGCGATTTGATGTTCTCTTTGCGGCCGAAGCGACGTCCGCACCCGGGGTGCAAGCATACCCATTTGCCGTCTTCGGGGTCCGGGCCGTGGATATAAGACGCAATCTCGTCGATGGTGACACCGGTTTCTTTGATTGATGCCTGTACGCGAGCGTCTAGGTTGAGACTATCGATAGTTGCGACCCGCGGCGAGAGCTTTGGCTTGGCTGCGGTGCTAGGGGTTGCGCTCGGGGTCTTCCGGTGATTCACACGGTTGGGGGTCGCAGGATAGATCGGGAGCTTCTGTGCCTTTCCGCTGCCATCCTCAGGACATGGCATGGCGGCGAGCTCTGGTGACGAGGCGAAGGACGACGAGGCTGATGACGACGAGGCAAACGGCCCTTGCGACAGACTCTCAGACTTAGGAACTTCGATGTTAGAACCCTGCTCATAGTCAAAAGTATCAAAGGTATCCACTTCAAAAGATGCTGTAGTAGGGGGAGAGGGCATGTTAAACTTCTGCTGGGAGAACGTAGTTCCGACTACTCCTTGGAGAGACTTCGCGCGCTGCATGTACGACGCCTGCGCGGAACCGGACACGGAGAGGCTTTGCTCCTTAGTTGGGGAAGGTTGAATGTCCGGATTGTAGTGCGCAAGGCCCACTGTTTGCTTGAAGGGGGTGGCCGCAGGTGTGATCTGGGCATATTCTGCACGACTAGTCAGAGCCTCGAGCCATATTGAGACGGACAAATATCTTCGGGGACTTACGTCCGTTGCTAAGCTTTGGCGCATGCACTGGGTGCGGCTGACTGATGGCAGGTGCCGCCGACAGTCGTCTTGCGTCCATTACCATGGCATTAGCTTGTTGCTGCTGGAATGCTGCAGCGATATTGTTCTGTTGGTAGACATCCCAAGCTCCATTGTCCAAGATTTGGCCCTCCAAGGACGCTTGACAAGACAGTTTCGCATCCTGGAGCTGCTGCTGCTGTTGCATGAGGTTGAGCGACATGTTCATTGGTTGGCTTTCGACCTTGATAAAGTTTGCGTTCATGTAAGGCATGTTTGGTTGGCCTCCTTGGCTTTGACGAGCGGCGAAGGATTGCAAGTCTTCTTGAGGGAAAGCCTGGCATTCAGCCATCATGGGCATGGGCGCGGGATGGTGGGGGAAAGTTGGCTGCGCGACTTGGAGAAAGCGGTGGTCTTGAGCGGGCGCCAACATGGTTGGGTGCTGTTGCGGTACTGTTACATTAGTAGTGATGGTACCATCTTGCATGGACTGCGATCGCTGAACGCGCATAGCGCGCGCATCGAAGCTTTGGCCTCGACGATGAGCGTGAAATCGGTGCATTGCCTGTGCGGGAAGAGTTGGAGGTTTAACGGCATCAAGAGCGGATGGCGTTGAGATCTGTCTCCGATGTTGACGATGTCGTTCTTGATAGTTGCTGTGCGGTGCAGACAGCATGATGGGGAAAGAACTGGAATCTTCGCGCGCTGGTCGCAATTGTTGAGCCGATGACTTGACCGACTTCTTCTGCAGGTTATAAAGGTGTAAGCCTGCTGGACCAAAGCTAATGCGCGAGCCATAAAAACATCATTCAGCATAGGAGTACCAACCTCTTCGCAGCGCTAGCCAGAAGGCTGGGCCAAGCAGATGGTAGTAAACCGCCCTGGAATTGTGTCAGTCGGTGATCTCTTGTAGAAAGGAACTCACGCGCGCAGAAGTCTAGGTGTTTAAGCTAGGGCAGGACAGATGGAAGAGACAGAGAGAGTTTCAAAGTATCAAAGTAGACTGTGCGTCAGATCTATGCAAAGTGGGTTCTGGCGGTGGTCCTTCTAGATCGTCAATGCAGTGGAAGATGCAGCCGAAGCAGCCTTCTTTTTTTTGTAGGTTCTAGAGCTTTCCTGTCGCGATTGCGAAACGGTCTTGAAGCTCCGGGGTTAACGGAGGCAGGAAGGCTGGGGGAGAGACAAGACAAAGGATGTCTAAGGGTATTTAGAGGTGGGAACCAAGGTAGGTGGATGGAGATGATGAAGCTATCCCGATCCACCGACCACGGTTCAGATCAACAAATGGCGGCGTTGGCGTAGCAACGCGGCTGGGTTGAGGCGTCAGGACAACCAGCGCCCCTTGGCATGGAAGCCCGCCAGTGCAGTGGATCGCGCCCTGGTCCGAACGCACTTTTAGCACTTTTAGCATCTTTAGGCCGTAAGTTGATCGGGCCCTGCAAGGAGCCGGTTTTATCTGTGATCCTGGGTGTGTTCCCCTGCGCGATCCAGAGTTCCAGACGCCGGCTGCACCGCGGTTCAGCTCCCGATGGCAGTTCCATCCTGTCGCGGATCGAAGCCGCCTGTGGGCAGTGAGGGTTCGAAACGTTATTACTGAGTACTTCATTGACGCTCCCTATCTCTGCAATAGTTCTTCAAATAATTGACGCCAATCCTCCTGCGCTTTGAATGATCATGAGTAATCTTGCAGCTGAGGCAGGGTGAGGGGGGGGGGGGGGGGTGAAGGAAAGAGGGAATGCTGACGGTGATGACGATATCATTTGTGCTTCGAAACTGAGTGGAGTGGATAAGCTGGATAAGCTGGATATCGTTTCCGGGGCTTTTGCCGACGGGAAGATGCCCCCAGCGGACTGGGCGCCGGACCTTTCAGGCAGCAATGACGCAGAGCCTGGAGAGAGAGGCTGGGGATCGAGGATAGTCACATGATAGTGATCCTGATCACCTGACTGTGAGTACCCGGAGGGCGGATTATCCGATTACAGGAGCACTAACCTCGAACAGGCAACTCCAATCCACGTGATCGCACAACCGATTTTAACGAACGGCCTCCACCATAGATATTTCTCCCTCACGATCGTCACTGAAGGTTTAGGAAGACAAGTCTTGTCGAGGTTAGTTGAACGCCCCCTACACTTGCCTTGAGAGAGAGGCGATCACAGGATGTTCATCCTCATCCATGCCCCCTTTCTGTATCCCCTTCGTTTCAGCTCGCACTGTGCAAATCTTGTTTCTGTGTGAGATGATTCGGGAGGCGAAAAAGAAGCCTGCAGGATGATGAGGGGATGAACATTTTTCTGGAAAAAATCTCTTTTCACAGAGGCCGTCCCCAAACGAGGCACAAGAACTAACTGTCGCCCTTGCTATCAGACCTTCATCAAGATGCAGATCTTCGTCAAGACCCTTACGGGTAAGACTATCACCCTTGAGGTGGAGTCCTCCGACACCATTGACAATGTCAAGTCCAAGATCCAGGGTGAGTCTATTCGGCAAAAAAAATGCGCTATTCATTTTGGAAGGACAATATCCACTAACATATCCCCCCCAATCTAGACAAGGAGGGTATCCCCCCGGACCAGCAGCGTCTGATCTTCGCTGGTAAGCAGCTCGAGGACGGCCGTACTCTTTCGGACTACAACATCCAGAAGGAGTCCACCCTCCACCTCGTGCTCCGCCTCCGTGGTGGTGGTAAGAAGCGCAAGAAGAAGGTCTACACCACCCCCAAGAAGATCAAGCACAAGCACAAGAAGACCAAGCTCGCCGTCCTCAAGTACTACAAGGTCGACGGTGATGGCAAGATCGAGCGTCTTCGCCGCGAGTGCCCCTCCCCCGAGGTATGTTTGCCCATTTTTTCCTATCACTCTTCGACCCAGTTGACTAATTTCGTTCCTCCAACACAGTGCGGTGCCGGTATCTTCATGGCTGCCATGCACAACCGCCAGTACTGCGGCAAGTGCCACCTCACCTACGTCTTCGACGAGTCCAAGTAAATTGGCCTTTGACAAGTCGCCTATCTTTCGCTCCAGCTGGATGTGCTTCGATTTTCCCCGTGGAACTAGGACAGTGAAGGTTGCAGGGTTGGATATGTGAGGTGTATGGGACGTGTGCGTTCTGATCGTTCCATAGTGATCTTGAGACAAATCAAATTGAAAAAAAAATTCGAAAAAAACCCATCTAAGCTATGTAATCCTTAAAACTATGTAGAACTCGTGTATATGTCCAAAAGCAAGTCAAACCACACTATGTCCTTGTCATGTGGTGCATCTGTACGGGGCTTCACTGAAAGCCTTTCTTCAGGTTGTCGTACTTGCTCTCCGGGTAGGACAGTGCGTTCTGCGACTGGTCCAAGGACGAGAGCCCGCCCACCCCTTCGACAAACGTTCCGATCAAGCTGCCGTCCGACTTGTTCGCAGTCTTACCTCCCTTATCCCCGCTAAGCTCCCACCACATCCCACCGCCGAGCTGCTTCTGGTTGATATAGTTCAACTTCTGCTCTCCCACGGCGACGGTGTCATACGAGATCATGGTGCGGGCGCTGGAACTGTAGCTCCAGGACGCGCCAATGCTGGCATCCACGTTCTCAGTGGCACCAGCCTGGGGCAGCGCTTTGTAGTCCCAGACACCATTCTCCCAGCTTCCTCCTCCGACGCCTGAGAAGGCGGTGCCGGGTCCGTCGGTGTTGGTGAAGGCACGCCCATATAGGGGCATTCCCAGCACCAATTTTGCCGATGGCACGCCGCCGACTTGGATGTAATAGTTCACGGCCTCATTGGTCGAGAAGGGGGTCGACGCGGGCTTGTCAGAGGAAGGATATATATTGGCTTGGTGGCCCGCGACGGTGTTCCAGCTCCCGGCGTAGTCGTACGCCATCAGGTTGTAGAAATCCAGATACGGCGTCATCTGGGACAACTTGAGCTTGGTGTAGTTGTCCGGTCCTGTAGAGAGTCAGATATCGGAGACTACCTTCCTCGCGGGACTATGGTTATGGTTAGTACTTACCAGCAGGGCAAGCGATGGTCAGGTAGAACTTTCTGCTGGCACCCGCGGCGTTGTCCAGCGTCTAGGGCAGTTAGCATACATCATTCGTCCCTTGAAGCGATGCACTAACCTCACGACATTTCTGAAGGAGCAAGACCATGTTCTGGGCCTCGGTATCGTCTGCCTGCGTATCAGCAATATACCTTGCACGTATCAGGAGCATCGAAACCAACCTTTTGGGTACTCCCAATCAATATCGATACCTGCAAAATATATCATTAGTAACTCTGACATGCAGCCAGGAAGACGAGGCTAAATACCATCATATCCAAGGTCTGTGACCAACTTGGTGGCCGTCGTAGCGAAGTTGGCCCGGTTAGCATCCGAGGCGGCTGCGCCAGGGAAGTTGGACGAATAAGTCCATCCACCAATAGACAATAGCACCTTCAGCTTGCGGTTCTGCTGCTTGAGCAGGAACAGCTGCTTGACGCAACCATAGACGTTGGTGCCGACGTCGTTCCACGAATCAGTGGGATAGTGCTTCTCAATGTCCGACCAGGTGTCGGAAAGGTAGCTGATGATGCATACGTCAGCGGGGTTGTTGTAGCGGAAGAAGTGGGAAAGATAAATAGCAGTTGGCAACTCACACTTCACCAGTTTCAGGGCGAACATTGGCAAAGGCATAGAGTATATGGGTCAACTTGTCCGCGGGGATATCCTGGGGATTGTAGTTGCGTCCGTAGATCGCCTGAGGATGGATCAGCATCGAGAGTACATCCCACATTGCGATAGGCAGCAATCTTACCCAGTTGACGAAGTACGCCACCGACTTGAGCCCGGAAGACATAGCTGGTGTTGTAGTATTTACAAGAGTACTTGTGGAGTTATGATGCAGCGGAGGCACTGTCTGATTGTCTCCGAAGTATCGGAACGAGAAGATGAGCACAATGGTTAGGATAACCAGGAAATGAATGGATGCAGAGAAGGCCATAATCTGCAGGACGAGTTCAACTCTTAAATAGTGCTTGAACTGTAGCCTTGCCAACGAGATGGTCGTTTGTTGTAGCCTCCCGGGGGTAAGCAGTTAAGGCGTTCTACCATCAAGTGTGACGTTGGTGGATCGTGAGTTTTGGCAGCCTCCGGGGATGATCCCGCTACGGACGCCTTGGCCTGGCGGTTTAGTTGGACGGTTAGTAACCAACTTACTTTACTCTACCTACCCTACCTACCAATAAGTCATGCCACACAAGCCCGAAGACCATCCCAAGGTTCACTAAAGGATTCTAGGTTTGAGATTCCACTACCTTAATGCTACCTGCCCCGTCCCCGGTGATGAGATGCTGCAACCTTGACTCCCATGATTCGCCCCTCAACGACTTCGAATTTCTTTGATCGCCGTCATGCGTCTGGATCATGATGCTCAGCTCATTCGGTCCATACTTGGGCAGGCGGCTCAAGACCCCGAGCCTCGGACTATCAGATTGGGAGTCTTCCCCTCGAGGATCGAGCCTAGGTCCGGGTTCGCATGACAGATAGCCCTTTTGATCCCCATCACTTGAGACTCTGTGAAGAAATGTGGCCCTCGGCTAGATACGCTTATTCGTGATAACAACCCGGGGTGCGAAACTCAAAGTCGACCACGCGGGGATTGCAGTATCGCATCTTCTTCAGACAGTGCATCCGTCACAGTTGGCAGCATGGCAGAGTCATACAGGGCATGACTGCAGCCACAATTATACAGCATGATCGAGGCATAAGGACCCTTGAAGAGGCTAGTTTGAGGATCTGATTCATTTATTGCGGGCGTTTCCAAGAAGAGCTTATCGATGGGCCCTGCACATTCATGCTTATTATTTTGTTTACTTTTAGTTAGCTTTGGATGCATGTCGTCACCCGATCCGCCAGCGCATTTAGATAAGCCGGCGCAGGCAAGCCACTTTGCTCCACCTGCCTAGCCACAGTTGCACCGCCGCCGGATAACTTAGACACTTCTATTCTTGGAACTGTTGATTCGATCCCAAGTCCATACCTCACTTCTCTTCAGTGACTGAGTCGATACCGTATGATTTGATAGGAATTACCAGTGAGAGTGTATTCGTGGCATGCTCACGAAGCGAGGGCAGCACTCGATCCGTCCTCCGCCTGCCTTCGACATCCACATTGGGACTTGGATATATCCCATTCGATACACCGACGGCGACGAACCGGCGTGAACGAAGGGCCACATGAATGCCAAATCTGGTATTTGGCTCCCAGACAAACAGACTTCCCCATTCAAAGCCCCAAAATCGAGGGTCATTCAACTTCGAGGACTAATCCGGTGACACACTAGCATTCTGTATCCCAGTGACCAGAGTAGAAACACAGTGGCTAAACCCCAATAAAGGTAACATCCCTCGCGAGTCGCCACTCACAAACCAACTTCAGAAAGAGAGATATTCGTACCTGCTCAAAGACGTAGTCCGTCCCCCGACGCGCGCGCACTTTTCGCCTCCCGGTTGAATATAAAGAGACCAGCCCCCTGTGCATGATGCATATCTGGGAATGAAGAGATCGATCTCAGCAGCAGTGCAAGGTGCATCATGCATTGAGGCAAACAACAGGGGTTCCTTGCATGAGGGCATCAGGAAGAAACCACCGACGGCAGAATGGTTGAGTACAGAAACAGTGACCAGTGACCAGTGACCATGGACAGGAAACAACGTGGCTGCCACACCCTACCTACCCTCGTGGCCATCCCAACCTGACCTGGTAGTACTGTACTCATATCAGATAAGTTACTCCCATATCAAGAAAACACTAACGCCCTGACGACGTCTTCGCAAATTCTGCCCCATCAAATTCCCACCGACCGACAGCCCCAACTCCATCCCAGCTGTAACCCGCTACATCATGGATACACACAACATGACAACAAGCAAAGCAACGGGACGGGAATAAGTGGATATCTCCCTCACAAGTACTCCGTACGACCTCAGCTGAACCCTCCACCTGCCCGCAGCCCAGCAGTGTCCATCAACCCCCACCCAACCCCATCCAATTGGCCACATCAATATTAACCTCCATTCCTTCAGCAATCAGCATCCATCCAGTAATCTACTAGGTATTTTTCTCAATTTGCACGGCCACACATCGGCTGGCATCCCCTCCCAAAATCCAATCAGAGTGAAAAAACAAAAATAAAGCGCAAGGCACCATGCATCATTCCCGTGCTAAAAAAAAAATCTTTGTACTCATAGAAAACGGCAGCGGCACACGGGTGAGTCCACCCCATTCTCAGCCCTTTTTTTCTTGTGGGGGTTGTCGACTCTGACTCAAGGATCAGGTAAGTATTCAGCTGGGCTGTTCGTCTTAAGGTAATCCCCGACTCCACGGTTCAAATGCACGTTCGGTATCTCCGGCAGAGGAGCTTTACAGATAGTAAGCTACTGTACATACAGTCAATGGTAAAACACCAACCCCACTGTCCAGCTCTGATGTTCGCCCAGAGATTTTTTCCGATCGGAATCGTTTGAATCCGCAAATCGGATTAGCCATTAGCAAGATATTTGGCCGGTTGCTTGTTTCAGGCTCTGGACTGTACCAGGTACGAAGGTACCCACGGTAGATGATGGATTTGATGCTCTCATGATGCCGCTTGAGTTGCACTGTACTGTACATCCGCTGCGGGTGTTGTCTAGTGTCCCATTCCTGAACAAAAAGACAGTCAGACATGGTGTTTCCCTATCCGTCTCCACTTCTAACCGCCGGACCCACTGAAGCGAAACGGAGTTTGCCGTCGGTTGGAAAATGTACAGTAAACGATGTCACCATCTAACTATGTAGGGCACTCACTATACAGTGGGCTCAGCATATTCACCAGCTTGTTCTGGGAAGAGCGAGACGAGTCACACTCGATCTTTGAGTAGGTAGATATACTCCAAGCAGAAAGAATAGAAACAGAAAAGAAGTTATGCAATATAGTCGGAGTACAGGACTGTACATCGAGTTGAAAACACATCCATCCAACCAATTCACGTCTAGCGTAAAGCATCACATCCAGGGATATCATAAACCGTCAACACATACTCAAAACACGACAAGAAGAAACTGAAACCCAAGAAAAAGGTAAGCCCAAACATTCCACACATAACAGCTTTTCCTTCTCGAAACCCATCGATTGCAAGCGACCAGCGCCGAGCAACAATAGAGAAACATGCATCCAGTGGACGCTTTCCAACCGGTACTGTAGTCCCGTGAATAACGGCATCATCGTATCCATACACCACTCAGACTCGCTGCTCTATCGCAGGCTTTGACACACAAAAAATCTCACGGGTGAGACCGAATCCATTGAAGGATTGTAGGCAGAGAAGGGTCGTCGTTGAGCCAATGACCTGCCCGCGTGTCGGCTGCCCGCAGATCAGCCACCACGTGCTGTTCGGTCACTTGAGCCAGTTCCTGTGCGCAGTGATGGTCAGTCAGACTGGATACTACCCTGAATTGCATCAAGATTGAGAAAGGAAACTCACCGCATGGAACGTGTTGCTGGCGTTCTTCAACTGAGCCGCGTGCTGCGGTCCCGGCCGCTGTCCACGCAGAATGTTTTGGCGGTTGATGACCCATCGTCTGGCGGCCGCGACCTTCAAGTAGATGCGATGCGCCTGGAATCGTCTGGCGCTAGCGTCAAGGATGACCCTGAAAGTGAGGTTAGAGTCTTGGCTAGGCTACTGAGTGAAGGGGAGAAGTGGTATATCGACATACCTCCGCAATTCCGCCTTCTCGACTTCGACGTTGCCGGCATGGGCTGGCGTCGCGCAAGGGTTGTAGTTGGATGACATCAAAGCCTGCGCAGCAGCCAGACCGTCTCGGATCACTTTATACCCCTCTTCGTTGAACTCATCTGCCGGGGCTTGGACATTCTGTTGGGAGATGTGCATGAGAAGAGTCCGGTAGTCGTTGATGAGCTCTGCCACTCGGAGGGCGCGAGCTTGGTTGACTGCGACACCCGGATCGATTAGCCTCTCTTCTTCTTGAATGGTGTTATTCCTTCCACGCATGGAACGATGGCAACACTTACGTCCGTCAGCCATGGCAGTAGTGGTGTTTGCGATATAGTAGCCAAGGAATGGCAAACGATTGGATCTTCAAAAGACTAAAGGAACCAAGTGGATTCGGCCACAGTTGGACGCCTGGCAGGAAGAAGGCCAAAAGAAAGGAGCAAGCCAATTGACTGAGAGCTCGAGGCGAAGAGGTCGTTGGGCCCAAAGGAAGAAGAGCGTTGGTTTCAGATTCTACAGTCCCATGGCTGAGGAGGCGATATCCTTTTAAGCTTATTATCCTCACCATGGTTTCAACGTCGCAATGGGGGGGGGGATTGCGCTGGAAAGGGGATCATCATCATCGTCATCCACCCACCGTGGCTGGCTGCACGCATTGGGAAGCCGATGGAGCAAGGACAAGACATCGCGGCGAGAGATGGCAGCTGGAGAACAACAGCCATAGTGGAGCAACGGCAGGAGCCAAGCCCATGAGAGCCATGTGTCGGAAGCGCTTGCAATGTCTGGGTCTCCGATTTGGAGCGAGGGCTGATATCTAGTCTAAGCGTGGGGACTATGCAGCTGGCCCTGGAACAGGAACCCAGCCCTAGGCTGATGGGGCTTGCATAAGATCATGCATACTCCGTACTTGGGGGGGAAAGAAAAAGAAAGGATACATCCGACCCAGAAGCAAGAATTCGGCAATATCCACATGAAAAACCGATAGTGGAATTTGAATTGAGGCCCAATTGACTAGATGGAACCTGATTTTGAAAAAAAGAAGATGGAATTGTAGAAAAGAATACTACAGAACCCGGATTCAACCCCACTTGTTTGTTGTGGCCGAGCGAAGAATTTGGTATGACAGAAACACAATAATATCACAATGGGTTACCGGGTTTAGGTAGACAAGACACTAGATCTCGGTAACAACCCGTGCAGTCAGATTTGTGCAATGTGCACAGATACACTGACTCGGTGGGGAAAGCGTCATCGTGGCATGTTGACTAGTGAAACGGTGGTGAAAGAGACTCCAGCTGGAGAGTCCTCGCTTCCTTACGCCACACTTCCAGTAGTACAGACCCAGTCGGAGTCATCACACTCGGAGATATGGTTAAGATGGGATAAGTGGCTGGAGCAGCAATGGCTCAGGAGTCAGGACAAGATATCAGCCACCGACAACCGTTGGCGCCGGTGACGGAGTCAACATGTATGCATTATGCGGAATAGTGACAACAATAATAATAGACTTGCCAGACAACAAATGTGCGTGATAGATGAAGAAACACAGAGAGTGAAAACTCAATGGGCAAGCCACATCTCCAGCTCAGCCACACACACCGGGCAAGAGCTGAAAGAGGAAAAGCAAACCCACGCACCAGCCTCAGGCTCGGTCTCAACTCGACTATCTTCAATTCAATTCAAACATAATACGAGTAGATTCTCCGACTCCCCATGCAGATATCGTTCTCGGTGGCAAAAACATCCAAGGCACAAGAGCTTTCATGTAAGCTCGAGCGTCGGCCACCTCACCGACAACACCTGCATTCTACGCGATTCTTACTCCATGCCCCAGTGTGATGCTACTTGTAATCAACTCCCGCAGCGGGGCCGCTGTCGTCTGCTCTCCAATATTTCATCAAGCCTGTCATCTTGCAGCAAGGGCCTCAGGTCTATCACATTGACTCTGACCCCTGCTTCCAAATCGCCACCGTCTGAAGAAACAAGCGGGACCTCTAGCTTCGCCATCTCCGACTCCGAGTAAGCGCCTGCACGGACGTCTGTCCAAGTTTTGAGATCGATCGGCAGTTGACAAGTCAAGAGGAAAGACCTAGGGAACACATCTACCAGATCGGGGGTTGGCGAATCAAGTTCCAATAGTAGCGTCAGAAAAAGTAGTATTCATGGATCGTTTGTCTCTAACAACAATGGATGCTTGCTTCCTCAACTCAATTAGTCCTTCTCGCTAATGGCCTGCAGCCGCTCGTCAATCTCGTCCTCTGTCAAGGCACGGAAGCTTGGATCTGTGCCCTCTTTGCCATCAGCCCGAGGCCCTCCGACAATGCCGATCTCTAGCTCATGTTTCTTGAAGTCGACGCTCAACACATTGCTCAAGGCGGTGATGCCCAGCTCGACCACCTCCTCCCAGCTGCCCTCGGCATAGTCCTTGTTCTTCAGCTTCTTCTCCAGGTGATTCAGCGCCTCCTGCTGCTTGGGGCCGGATGCGGTCGCCTTGTACCCGACATAGTATCCTGCCGGGTCGCACTTGTAGAGTTGGGGCCCCTTCTCATCGTCCACGGAAATCAGGGTCATGGCGACGCCGAGCGGGCGCATGTAAGCCTAAGCAGATGATTGGTATCAGTAAACGTCGCTCCCACAACCCCAGAGTGAGACGATCAAAGCACGAACCCGTTGCGTGTAGACCTGGTTGATATTCGCAAGGCGCTTGGCAAGGACATCACAGGGCATCTCGTAGCCGTACTTGTATCGGAACTCGGCCGCCTCTCCACGGGCACGGTCAACACTCGCTCTGGCATCGGCGATGGAACCGGTCATAACACATCCGACGGAAGGAGAAAGCTTGAAGATATGCGAAACGGAGGAGGGGTCGATCAATTTATCCTAGGATATATGTCAGGCCATGCTGTGCCTGCGTCCTCAGCCCCACCATGGAAACTTACAGCGACCTTCTTCTGGGACAGAACCACGGCGCAGTTCTTCCCCCTGACACCTAATGAGGTGATGTTTGCGGAGGTGATGGCCTTGAAGGCATATTCTAAGCGCCGATGGAGGTCGATGGTAAGTCAAGTGTTCTCGGTGACCGTTGGAGCGCCATCGGGGTGGGCCGGAGGGAGAGGGTTCATAACGGGCGATAGACTTACCAACTTGATACAGACGACCCTGGTCTGAGAAGATGGTAATGTGTCGATCGTAGGCGCTTCCTGTTCACAAAAGCTGTCAGTCAATCGATGAAGTCATTCGAGCCAGCACAATCGGAAGGGATCTGTTTTTACCAGACATGGCTGCGGCGGTATATGTATCTCACAGATTAGATATTCAGAGCCGATCGAGAGGAAGGACTGAGAGCAAAGAGAGATTAAGATGTGTAATGGGGAAGGATTTGGGGGAGGGAGGATAAGGATGGAGGCAGAGGACGCGTGCCAGAGGGTGCCTGGCCGAAGCTCTAAGCTTCGGGGCTCCGTTGAGTAAGCTCCAGTCACCGCCTTCCCCGTCTCTGTCAATTTGCTCTGCCACCAATACAAAGTACAGTACATTTCCTCCCAGCAACCACACAGCAGCGATACTATAATGCTTTCGAAATATACAGGCTTGATATCAAGGATTTCAGCTCTTTCATATGAAGGCTTCTAGGTATATACGGAAAGTCTATACTAACAATACATCACAAAAGAAGAAACACAACACCGTAGATCCGACAAAAGACCGCTTTTGTATGGTTGAACCAGGTATCTAGAACTTTTGAGCTCAAAATTATAGAGCTATGATAACCACCATATGTGGACGGAGATGAGTTGTCATGCACATGAAGTAGCAAAGCACAGAGACCAGTCTGCACAATTTAGGTTGAAGAACAACATATAGCATCAAGTGACTAATCACTATCGCTATCACTGCTGCTGCTGCTGCTGCTCTCGTCCGAGGATGAATCTTTCTTGGCCGGACTCTTGGTCTTGTTCTTGTCATCGCTGTCGCTGTCGCTGTCGCTGTCGCTGTCACTGTCGCTCTCGCTGCTGCTGGAGATCTCGATGATAGCGGTTCTGTTCTTCTTCTTCTTTTTGGCCGGCGTTTGGTTCTTCTTCGCCATCCGTGGGGGAGGCTTGGGCTTCTCGAGATTGAACAGGGCACCGGTGACAGCCCAGAGGATGAGCTCAGCGCGCTGTCTCTTCTGCAGCCTCTGTAGTTGCGTAGCGTCAAGGCCCTCGGTGCCTTCCAGACCTTCAAGGTTCTCTTTGCCCTCCGACAGAAGCGTCCGGAACGAGGCGACGGCCTTTTTGTGACTGGGCTCAGGAGCCACATCAGTGCTCTCCTCGGCTCCATCCGTCTTATCCTCCTCAGCTTGCGTCGTCGACTTCTTCTTCTTCTTTTCCTCCTCTTCCTGCTCCTCCACCTCCACGTCGGCCTTGACAACCTCTTCCGCAATCTCCTTCAAGCGCAGCTTGGCACCCTCACTCTTCAACCCCTGCAGATACGCCAAGAGCGCCGCATTATACCGCGCGGGGACCTGCTCCAGCGACAGCACATGCTTGAACAAGTGCGTCTCGCGGTTCTTTTGAAACTTCCACGCCGACCGGTGGTTGTGATAGAGACTGAGGTAGGAGAGGATGGGCGTCTCGTGGATTTTGACGTCAGCAGCCGTAGCGGCGGACTTGTGATCCTTGTCCTTGTTCTTCTTCTTCTTTTCCTTCTTCTTTTTCTTCTTCTCCTCCCCATCTCCTTCATAATCCATCTCCTCCGCAGCGCCGTTTACCTCTAATTGCTGTTGCTGCTGCTGCTGTTGTTCCGATCCATCGACCTCCATATCCTCCGCCTCGGAGTCTCCGCTGCCATCCTCCAGCTTCACGTCCGCCGAGAACGAGACCCTCTTCTTCTTTTTCTTCTGCTTCCGCTCTTCATCCGCAGCCGATTTGCCCTTGGTGGTAGCATTCGCCTCGTTGTCGTCGTCATCATCATCATCATCTTCTTCCAGACGTCGTTTCTTCGATTGCTTTTTCGTGTCGGCTTTTTCGCTCACGGAGTCGTCGCGCTCGTCCGTGCTGGTTTTCGTGGACTTCTTCTCCTTCTTCTTCGTCTTCTTCTTTTCGTCCTTGTCCTCCTCGACCTTTTCGTCCTGGTCCTCCTTTTCCTTCTTGGATTTCTTGTCCTTCTTCTTCTCCTTCTTCTCTTCCTTATCCTTCACCTCCTTGACCTTAACCTTAACCTTCCCCTCCTTCTTCTTCGCAACAGCCAATTCAGAAGCAGCCATAGCGATCTTCCGTCCCAATCCTAATCCTAACCCTCAATCTTCAACTCCTTGAAACGAGTACCGAAAGCCGCAACCAGTATCAACAATAAAGTCCCGTAATTTCGACCTTCCCCAACACAAGGATCCGTGTCGCGTAGCCCTCAGGATTCCGATCAAAGCAAATCACCACCCAAAATTGGAGGTGGGCACGTTGGGATCGTTGAGGGTGAACTGAAGTTGTTGTTTGCGTTGGAAACTTTTTTGGGGGGGGGGGCGGTGGAACGGGGAACGGAGGGAAATTTTCACGTGAGGACTGCGTAGTTACTCCGATGGGGTTGTTCTGCCCACCCCATCCCCCCAGGCGGGCTATTAGGTAACTTAGGTGGTAGGCTTCGTGGCTACAGGCCAGGATGGAATGGCTCCAGTAAACGAGAAGGCTTGTTGTTGGTTATATTCCATGATAAGGGTTGCTTCCCAATGCTGCTGGTTGTTGGTATTGTGTCGTACTGTGTTGTACAGTACAGCGATTGATCTCGATGATTGATCTCAGTTTATGCTGAAGATAATTGTCTGTCTCTTCGAACACCGCAATCATCGTCGTCATCATCATTAAGCTTACAACGGACCTGTGTATGTACATGTACAAGCTTTTGTTTGCTGCTGCCGTGTCACTGTCATCCAACCCAGTTCATAAAAACAAAAACAAAATCCGAAACCCCCCAATGATATCAACCACTGAACACGATGAACCCATGATCCCAAGATGAAAACGCACAATACCCCGAGAGAACACCCCCAGCCGCCGGCAAATCTAGCTAGCCCTTGAAGGTCGATCGCAACCAATTTCAATGCAGAAGACAAAAATGAATAGAAGAGAGGCACAGGGTCAGCTGGCACTCCCGCTCTCATTCCCATTGCCGCTCGTTCTCGGATCTTTCCTCTCCCGTCGGGCTGTCGGTTCCTTGGACGCAGATGCCGGTCTGCTTTCTTCCATCACGATGGTGGAAGTAGTCGCAGAAGTAGCAGCTTCATTGGCGGCGGCCGCCCTTCGCCTCGCCCTGTGTTTGTCACGCGAGCTCCCGGACCCGGTGCTTCGGCGTTTCCGGGCCGGTTGATAGACGTCGTTGAAATTCATAACGACGCCAAGAAAGCGCATGTCCACGTCCGGCTGGTATGCGAGGTCGCCCAGAAAGACGTTGAGCCGGGATCGAAACTCGGCGGAAAGGTCGCGGAGACGGGCCTGTAGGGATGCGAGCATCTGATCGTCTGCGGAGAGGTCTCCGTGGTCGGCGAGCGATGACGGAGTGCCGATGTCGTCACCGCCTAGGTTGGGAGTGAATGCTGCCAGAGATGGGGACATGGATGAGACTGAATCTTTATGGGCCCGGGTTCGTCTGGAGGAGGATGAAAGGACGTCGCTGTCAGTGAGGCCCCACCGGCCTTGGGCGGTGCGTGTCTCGATTTTCGCGCTCAGTTCTTGTCTACGCGTGAACTCGGCGACGGAGAAGGAGTAGAGGCCGTCCACGGCGTCTTTGTAGGCCAACATGACCTTGAGGATGTAGTGCAATTGGCTGAGGAAGTCCTCTTCCTGGGGAGTGGTGGTGGTGGTCTTGGGTACAGCAGGGGAGCCCAAGAGGCCCTTGCGCGTGATGGATTCGAGATATTCCTTGTGGGCCCCAATCAGGTCGTCCAGTGTGCAGCCGGGCTTCGAGATAGATGCTTGTAGTTTATCCCAGCTGGCCTCGATGACTTCGAAGAGGATATAAAACTGAAGCTGACAGACAAAATGGATCATCTCGGCGATGACACATCGTGCTCTCTTCCAGTCTGAGCCGACCTTGTCGTTGACGCTACCTAGCACGCCGCGAGCACCTGTCATGCATCGACGCCAGGTGCTTCCCAGGGCGAACTCGACGCGCTTTATACGCCACAGAAAGTTGAACACTTTCAAGTACTGGCTCGATGCATATTGTGTTATGACCACGTCGACTGGAGCATCAACCTTGTATTCGAGTGTGAAACAGTCCCAGCCGCTCTCGCCATGGCTGTACTCTAACATCCGAGCATCCAGCCGTCTGAGCACGTCTGGGGAGTCGTACTGCGCGTTGGAAGCACGGATTGCATGTTCCAGTTGCGCAGTCAACGTATGTCTGTATTGCGAGTGGGCTGGACGATCAAGATTGGACGCCAGCGATTCCATCAACAGGGCAATGAAATCACCCTGGCCCAAAAGCATGTACTTCTTCAGCGCTTGAAGGTGCTCAAAGAGCTTGAATTTGTCGTCCATGAGGTAGATCAACCGCGCCATAGTTGTCTTGTGGGCTTCGTCAATTGATGCCTCGAGACCAGCCGTATCGCCATAATGCAGTTCTTTCGAGGTTTCTTTAGAGTATTCTTCCACCCATCCAGAGTTTCCACAGTCGTAGCGGATGAAATTCAAAGACTTGCCGATCCGGAGGATTTTCTGTGCAAAGTCCTGTGTTATGATGGATGGCACCATTTCTTCGGCAAGCGTGTACTTATCGTCCCAGACAGAAGTCGCGGTTCGACGCGGATCTACATTGGGTCTGGATTCCGGCTCGACCACAAAAAATTCTTTGTATGGATCCGAAAGCTCACCGTCATAGATCCATGACCGCAGCATGTCGTAGAAGGGTCGAGTCACATGGGCGAGAAGCTTTTCCGCGAAGTCACGTACGAAAGGGTCTCCGTGAGAGGTTGAGAGACCGTGGATCAGCGAAATCAGTTGGCCGCCTTTCTTGTCTACGAGCAAGATATCAGAAAGGTATACTATCATGAAGAAAGCCATAGTACTTACGCTGTGCCTCCTCGACAATCAGGTTCATCAACCGTAGCGCCATCGTCGCGTCCCTTGTCCAGACAACACATCGCTTTAGCGTGACGCCGCTGGCGGCCGTGCTTCTGGGATTGTTAGGGTCTGGTGGTGAAGCCAAGGCCCTTCGAATCTCTCCTTCCAAGGTAGCGACTAGACCCAGATAGGATTGAAGCTTGTTGGCAAGGGCTGCTTGGAGGCTTTGACTCAAGAGTCCACTTGTCGGACTCCCCACGAAAGCCGATACGCCGCGATACAACAGGCACGGCTCGGCAAGGGAATTTAGCAGAGATATTATAGGTACCGGCACAGAGGGAGGCAGATTCAAAATTGTCGAGGATTCGAATTGTAGGTTCGAGGAAGATAACCCTTGCAGATTGAAAGGAAGGTCACGGAGCAGTCGCGGTTCCTGGGGTGCATCTGATTTTGGTCGCTGTTCCGAGTCCGCCTCCGGCTGCACACCTTTTGGCTCTTCGAGAGGATGATCTCGTACCCCTGTATTGGCACGACTACGCGTGACCCGCACATCTCGGGATCTTGCCGCTGGTGCAGAGGTCTCCGGCTCCAACTCCGGCTCCCTCTCCGGTCCCATCTCTTGCTGCCGTCTCAGCGCAGCTTGCCGTTCGATTCGCGCGGGGATCTGCGATGCCGAAGAGCTGGCAGCAGGCCCGTCCTCGTCTGAGATTTCCGATACCCTGGGCCCGCGGCCCGGGTTTATCCTCTGGTTCTTGAACAGGGGACTTTGCAGGTGCACCGGCTCGAACTGAGGACTTCGGCTACCACCCTCAAACCCCTGCTCTTCATCGTCATCCGTGCTCGAGAGTCGATAGAGGAGATAGAGGATCGCCCACTTTTGAGACAGGACCGGCTGGGTCAACAGGCGCGAGTAGAGATTGGAAAATCGAACTGCTTGTTCGGGGCTGTCGTTCTCACGCAGAAGTTTCCGCTTTATGAGGTCCACCGCGTTGTTGACATTCTCTCCGCCGGCTAAGCTTCCGCGGCGATTGACGCCATACGTCGTGGGACCGGACGGTGATGCTAGGTCGCTCGAGGTGGTGGTGTAGGAATTGATGATGATCCACGAGCGCTCGAGGTATGTTTGGTGTCGTCTTTCTTCAGCTGCGGCCAAGGCCTCCTCCGCATCGCCTTCGTACTCGCCCCGAAGATCCGAATGCGACAACGGAGGGGTGAGGGAGTCGACGAGCTGCGAGAGCGCGTCATCGATGCGCCGTGGTCGTGCGGGTTGGCGGGCGGACATGGTTGGTGGTATGTTCAGGGTTTGCCTGCTATGTGTCGTGGCTATCTCTGGTCTGTTAGAGCCCACAGGTATAAATGCAATAGTCCAATAAACTATTCACTCGGGAAATAGTTGGGGATCGGCCTGAGGACGCGGCGAGAGGTGGGAGGTATATGCTGCACGGTTCCACTTTACTGGATCGTTGTCGAGCAACGCATGGCGACCTACACCAGTGTAGGCAGCCGCTTCATGAAATTATCGCATGAAATCCAGGAAACTTGGAGGTGTTGAGGAAAGCGCATTGGAAGGCCGCCTCGACCGCGTAGAAGGAACATCCCCGATGGGGGTGAGTGTGTTTGTGTTTGTCCGGTTTGAGTGGTTTGCCGCGTCCCGCCAAGCCCTCCCTCACTGCCCGTCTGTATACCTAGTCTATAAGTTACGGAATACTCATTCATCGACTCGTCATGAAATTGGGTTTTTCATAGTCAGTCGGTACGCTTTCTGACATGCTACAAGAGCACATTCATCGTACAGCTAGACCTACACTTGGCAGGTAGCCAGCAGAGCGACTAAGAACTACACTACGAAAAAGTACAAACTCAGGAGGCAGATGGCTGGCTGCTTTGAGAGTAGTTGGCGAGGAGAGAACCAGGAATCAAGTCAAGCCAATTCAAGTCAATTCAAGTCAATTCAACCCAATGCGTGGTCTGTCGAGAAGTAGATGACTCAAATAGAAATAGCATCCATGTTATTGTCCCCTAGTAAGACACGCTAAAAAAGGCAGCAATCCCAAACAACCCTAACGTTAACCCATGAAAAAGAAAAGCCCCCGGTAACCCCGAAGAAACCCCTTTTTAAAGCAAAGCAAAGGTAGAAGTAAATGAAAGAAAGAAAGAAAAAATGTAAGAATAAAACAGAAGCATGGGACACAAATAGCCAACAGTACAGAGCTTAAAAAGAAGCCGGGCTGGACTGGCACCGATATGGCATCTGCTCTCTGCAATGTTCAGTGCGGTCCAAGAGCTAATCATAGAATAAAATCAATCGTGTACACGGCTCATTATCGTCGGAGCCCCTGGGCAGGAATTGGCGGCCCTTGCATTCCCATTTGGCTTGGGATATTATAGGGGTGAGCATCAAATCCGGTCGCCATGCCGTTCATCATTAGAGGGCCGAGACCCTGGGCTTGCGAGACTGGGCAGTCTTTATGCGCAAGCAATAAAGTCTTGAGGTTGACAATCTCTTCCCGCAACTGAGTAACAGTGGCGGTAAGTGCATCGTTCTCAGAGGTGAATAGTTCAACCTTAGCCTGAAGGTTAGCGAGCCACTGCTTCTTTCGTTGACGACATTTCAGTGCCGCGACCCTGACGCTGCCTGTTAGCATAACCGTTTGAATTGGACGACAGGTACCAGAAAATTTAGCTCACCTGTTCCTTTCCAGGAAGTTCTTTCTCTTCTCTTCATCAGTCATCTTCTTCGTGTCTGCCGTGCCCTTCTTCTTCATATCGTCCTCATCATCATCCGAGTCACCGATATCCGAAGGAGGTTCGGTACTACCACTGTTACTCGTTTTAACCTTCTTGTTGGCACCCTTGGGTGCATCCTCAGCCTTGCGCCTGTTGTTCGCGGCGGCACCAGTCTTGGCAGCAGTGGCCTTCTTAGCCTTACCCTTGGCAGCAGGCTTCGTTTGTTCGCCTTGCATATCAGAGGCATCACTTGACGACCGGCCGCCGTGGGCCAACCCATTAATGTTCTGCGAGTTACGTCTATCAGCGCCAGCGTCGAGGGATTGTTCATTGGACTGAATGTTCTGTGGCTGAATTGATGTCTGGTTGGCAACAGGGAATTGGTTAGGGTTTGCCTGTCCACCCTTGGCTAGCATGAACAGTCCATTAGCTGCATCAGCAGCATCATGGTGACCGAAGGGGTCGGCTCCTGCTGGCTGGCTTGGTTTGATATCCATGTTGGAGGACTGTGATGCTGGATCGGATTCAACGGCTGGATTAGACGTGGGACCATTAAGGCTATTCTTCTTCGCAGCATTCAAAGCAGTCCGGTGGAACTCGATGGTGGATGGCGTCGCACCACCACTTTGCAGCTGTTGAAGGAGTGCCTGGGAGTTTGGACTAGGGGCAGGGAACATAGAGCCTCCTCCACCAGGAGTCAGGCCAGTACGGAGAGAGGATTCGTTGGGAGTAGGGAATCCCCGGCCAATACTATCGAAGTAATCATTGGAGCCGGTCGGGCCTGCGAGCATGGCTGGGCTAAGAGGCCCAGAGCGCAACGAGTTGGACCAGCCGTAGCCACCGCCGGCTGAGGTAGTGCCAGGCAGGGCAGGAGAAGTGAGAGCTGCAACAGGAGGAAGTATGGATTTGCCTGGCGTTTCGCCAGAACCACCGCCACTGAAGGACTGCTCGAAGGGGTTGGGTTCCAGAGAAAAGGGATTATGAACCGAGTTGAAGTAGTCGGGGGTATCAGTAGCACTTGTTATGGCTGGTCGCGGAGGAGGCGCCAACGAGGTTTGAGAGTCTACATCAGGCTTGGAATCTTTGACATCCGACGACGGCGCCCGGGAGTCTGTCGCTCAAAGGAAGATCGCGTCAGTAATGCAGCCAAGAGGGTAGATGAAGCCCAAAGCGCGACGACAATAGTCAATAGGTCAAGGGTGTGATGATGGAAGTGATGGTTAGGATGCGAACGACGATGTCGTGTTCGCATCGCATGGACGGGTAGGGATCTGAAGGGATCTGATAACGATAGCCATCGATGACGCCAATTGTGAGGTCATCCCGATGGCGAGGGCGTTGAACAAAACATTTGAGGAACAGTGGCGTACAACCAAGCCCAAACAGGCCAAGACTTAACAAGGAGAGCATAGGGAGAAATGCAGAGTACAATAGCGATTTTGCATAAGGCAAAAGGTAAAGGTACTGCGAATCCACGCGCACACGGAGGATCAAAACCCATCATGACACACACACACACACTCACTCACCTTCGCTCTCGAGACCAGCTTTTTTCGCGTCCATTGGCGATGAATTACGATGCGAAGGATTATTCGGCAAGCTGGTCGAAATAGTCGTAGCGACGACCGCAGACATAGTCTCTGAGGGGGGTGATGGTCGGTATATTAAAAGCGAGGGAGTCGGCAGGTGACTTTTGGGGGGGGTGGGTGGTGGACGGGCAGGGAGAAAAATAAAAGAAAAATAAGGGCTAAGAGCGAGCGGATGAAGTGGCAAAGACCAGAACAGATGGCGACGACTAGAACAAGGATAACAGATACAGGTAGAAAGAAGAGAAAGCAAGGCCTGACGCCGACTCTCTGGTCAATCGACTTGTTGTCGTCCGGTTGTTCAGTCGCGAAATAGAGATTGGGGATGGGAAGTACTGTAGTTCAACCCGAGGAGGGTCACTGGACTGGCGTAAGTAAGATGATAATAGTAGTAGTTGATGGTGGTAGTATGAGTAGAAGGTGGAAAGGGAAGAAAGAAAAGTTGTGACGTAGGCAGGCCCGGAGAAGTTTTAGTTTTAGGGGAGGGGAGGGAAGGAGGGAGGGGAGGCGGTCGAATGTCGTGAGCTAAGCCTAGCCTAAAATGAACTCGACTCGTTTTCTCTTTTTCTCTTTTTCTCTTTTTCTTCGGTCTTATTATTATGTCACGTCCGGAACCATGCAACCCTGAACTACAAAAAGCCCACGGGTACCAGCCAAAGTGCAACCCTCACCAATAATGAAGATAATTTGTTTCTTTTCGGAGATTCTCTCCTTTTTTTGAATGGATACTTGCTTTTTGCGGTCATCCTTCTTACAAGGTTCTAGGATCTATATCTACTCAGCCGTTCTTTCTGGAAGCTTTTTTTTTTTGGCCTTCCCTCTTTTTTCTTTAATACTGTATCTGTCTCCGGGCAGATTCTTCCAAAGCCTTCGGAATAGATTATTGATAGCCAACGGGAAGAAAAGGAGACCCAGAGGGGAAAAGGACCAACCGAAAAAAAAAGAAAGAAAAAAGTTGACTAGACCAGGGAAAAAAAAATTGACTGGATGATTATGCAGGCGAATGCTGGCTGGCCCTTACTTGGACAGAAGAACTTGGGTCTTGGAGATGGTGGGCTCTCGGGAACACTTTTCAACCAATGTGACGAGCGGAATCCGGGTGGACGTGATCGTTGAAAATGACGGCGGAAAAACTGGCGAGTTTAACAACCGAGGACAAGGTCTTTTTCCTGCGCTTGCTCGCTGTTTCGGCCTCGGGTTACAAGAATGTTGCTTCGCTATCCAGGGGTAGAAAATAGGTTGGGGGGAGGTAGGCACAAGAAGTGCAACCACTTTCTACATAATTCTTAATTTTCTAGTTCCGTACTACGAGGTGCAACAAGCAGGCCAGAACTGACTGATGACTGACTTGACTGCAGTGACTGTGGCAGAAGCAGAAGCAGAAGCAGAAGCAGAAACAGCAGCAGCAGCAGCAGCAGAAGAAGAAGGGGGGTTTGATTTGGCAGCAATGGATGAGATCACGGTGACGACGACAGGAATTTTTTCTTCGATGTCCAACTAAAGTCCGCCCCACTTGGCTCCCTTAGTTCAGCCACTCACGGGCCCGTTTGTGAGCCCCCGCCCAGGCGAACGAATCACGAATCGGACGCTATGTTTGTCCGGCTGCAGGGCGGTCAGGATCTGCGTCGACTCAGTGGTCGAGACTGCAGTCGAGGGTGACATGAATCGCCGGCATGAATGGATGAATGGCTCATTGACGGCCCTCTTCCCAGGGCTCAGGATTGGCTCAAGCAGGTTATGCTTCCACACCACCACCCCCCCGGGACCCCTCCTCTCCCCTTCCATCTCCGGCTCCAATTTCAACTTAACCTGTTCTGCTGGTTTCAGGGGGAATCTTCTTCGGAACGTTGAGTGACACATCTTCTCCATGATTGGATCGTCCTCGATGACGCAATGCTCCGGAACGTTCGTCCCGTGGATTTTATCACGTGATACCCTTGTCGCGGTATCTCATTGGCATCGAAACCGGTTCGGTAGGAGTCTCTATTGGGTTGCCACCCCAATCTTTGGATGGCTGATCGGACTCGGCCAGATGGTGTGAGCCTTCCATGCCGAGGAGGAAAGACTTGGGAGGAGGAGTAAGTTTGGAGTTCATTGTGTCTCTCCACATGGAGCCCCAACAGGCCGGCCAGAACACACCTATCGATAGTCGATAGTCGATAATTGATAGTCGATAAGCCGATCGCTGTCCAAGTTCTTGCTGTGAATATTTTGTGGCCGTTCATGCTCAGCATCGTTCTTGTGGTGTCCACTTTAGACTTTTCCAGGTGGCAGGCACCCTCCCAAAGCCGGGTCTCCAGGTGCGGGAGGCTTATTCCCCTTAGCTTCCCCCAAAACGGAGCACAGGCACGCAACTGCATTTTATGCAAAGGAGAAATGAGCTAGCAAGGCCGGATAGCCCAGGGTGCATGATAGATCCATGGCGCGTGTTTTACCGAGTACTCATCCATCTTACATACATTGTATGGTAGACTCGGCTATAGGCATTCCGTGTCAAAGTGGGAACAACACCAATTGACACGGATTGTTTTCCATAGACTATTTTGGGGGCAAACACGTGGATCCAAGTTAGACGATGTCCAAAGATGCAGCCAGTGGTTGTATTGGATTCTCTGGTGGAGGTACGGAGTATTAAAAATGACTCTAGCACCGGATCTTGCAATCCGCCTATAAGAAGGTATCACGGCTAGTCCATCATTCAACAATTGTACCTCTAATTCGCGATTCCATTGAAGCTATCGGCTGAGGCGAAAGCAGTCTTTTGCCATTTGACCTTGGAGGGAGGTAGATCATGATGCAGTCGGACATTATCAACCGACGTCCAAGCTACACCATCGCTCATGGACTGTACCACTTCCAGACCGGCTGAGTTGGAAGCACTGTACAGGTACAGATACAGGTATTGCGAGATAGAGCTAGACTGGCAGTCTTCTTTAAGGTTCATGCTATCTCTGTTTTAGGTTGAAACATGAGTAGATTGAGCAATATAATATGTGATCCACGGCATGTAGAGCCTCATTTTACGCGGAGGATGTTGTGGTGATGAGGTGCTCCGTGCTTGCCAGCGCTACTCTATTTGATGCACAATGCACTAACTACACTTGGAATCACATTCTTCTCCAACTGTAGACCTACCAGACATCTATGCAGGTTGAACCTCAGCTTTATTGCCATCTATAATATTTCCGCGGCTTGATAGCATGAGTGTGAATGATCAAGTGCCACTAAAGAGGGTCCCAAAGAAGACAAGGAGTAGACATCCTTTTGTATAAGCGATGCAAACTCCTGCTTGGCTAATCCCGATGCTGACTGAACGTATCATGACAACCGCATCACCGATGAGTGTTGAAGGGATTCCAGGCAATATGGGGCCACTGCATGGACTTGATCGCAAGACCGTTCAGGTCGGAGTGTACTCAAAAGAGAGTTTCCCAAGACCACTGGGCAACCGGCTGCTAGCCGTTGCAGAGGGACTTGATCTCCGACACATTCAGGGGGTGTGTCAATCTGCGGAAGGCGTCTGAGATGGGGATGGACTGCATGTCGCGCGGGGGGAGGGGGGGGTGATTCGAAGCGATAGGGAGCGATAACTCTATACAGACTACATAACTTGATGAGTGCGCGGGGTTGTTGCGGCGCCTGAGGCAGAAGACAAGGTAAAATGACCCGTGATGGCTCTAGCACGTAGCACGTGGCACGTGCCGCTTGAGCAACTGCTGAAAAGAGCTGAGACAAGAACCGCCTGCTGTCTCTGGCGCTGTACGACTCTCGCGAACCATTGTTGCTGTATAGAAGTACCTTCCAAGTGGCCTGTCAATTTACCTCCCTCAACTACTAGTTAGCGTGGGGTGACGCAGCTCTTCTTACGAAACTTCTCGAAATCCCACCGACCGCCTTATCCGAAGGTTTCAGGACTCTGCGGGGAACCCGTAAGTTACGTGGTAAAGTCCAAGCTCCAAATCAACACTGCAAGTCTGTCAAGCGCTAACTAAAGCTTACTCCTTTTTTACCTCTGTTCTCCAGACCAGATACACAACCAAAACCATAGTCTTGAACCTTTCCCTATTTTTCGACCCCCTACCATGTCCTCCGCTGTCGTGCATAGCGACGACCTCATGGAGCCCACGCTCCAGTCGGTTGTCAACCAGAAAACCTTGCGCTGGATCTTCGTCGGTGGTAAGGGAGGTGTCGGCAAGACTACGACCTCCTGCTCGCTTGCGATTCAGCTGGCCAAAGTCCGCAAGTCCGTTCTGCTTATTTCCACCGACCCCGCACACAACCTGAGCGATGCCTTTGGACAGAAGTTTGGAAAGGAGGCTCGACTGGTCGATGGCTATACCAATTTGAGCGCCATGGAGATCGACCCCAATGGCAGTATCCAGGACCTTTTGGCTAGTGGTGAAGGCCAGGGAGATGATCCTTTGTCCGGGATGGGTGTGGGCGGCATGATGCAGGATCTGGCTTTCAGCGTACGCTCCGCGCCCCATGGCGTTTGCGCGCATGCATCACGGAGCTTACATTGGCTAACGATTGGTTCACTAGATCCCCGGTGTTGACGAAGCCATGTCCTTCGCTGAGGTCTTGAAGCAAGTCAAGTCCCTGTCCTACGAGGTTATCGTTTTCGACACTGCGCCCACCGGCCACACTCTCCGCTTCCTCCAATTCCCCACCGTCCTCGAGAAGGCTCTCGCGAAACTGTCGCAGCTGTCCTCCCAGTTTGGCCCTATGCTCAACTCCATTCTGGGCTCCCGTGGAGCTTTGCCCGGCGGTCAGAATATCGACGAGCTGTTGCAGAAGATGGAGTCTCTCCGGGAGACGATTAGCGAGGTGAACTCCCAGTTCAAGGATGCCGACCTTACCACCTTCGTCTGCGTCTGCATCGCTGAGTTCCTGTCTCTGTACGAAACCGAGCGCATGATTCAGGAGTTGACCAGCTACAACATCGACACCCATGCTATCGTCGTCAACCAACTGTTATTCCCCAAGCAGAGCAGCGCGTGCGAACAGTGTAACGCACGCAGAAAGATGCAGAAGAAGTACCTTGAGCAGATCGGGGAACTCTACGAGGACTTCAACGTTGTCCGGATGCCTTTGTTGGTTGAGGAAGTCAGAGGAAAGGAGAAGCTTGAGAAGTATGTGATGACCTAGCAGTGTCCGAGTAGCTCAGACACATTGAAAGTCGATGCTAATTCAGGAAACAGGTTTAGCGACATGCTTGTGAACCCATATGTTCCCCCGGAGGGCAACTAATGGATGCAGAACGATTCTTTGCATGATATTTTGCTGCAAGTATGCCTTTTGTCTGGATGAGTCACGAAAAGATCATAGACAGTAATGCAAGAAGCGTTTTGGTGATTCTGAATATTGATCTTCCCTTCTTGAGCTGGGGAATTGTACTAGCTCAAGAGGTTTGTCTTCCGCATCAGCATGTTGATTTGGATCTCTGTACTATGACTTTACCTTCTGCCTGCAGCTCCATCTATACTCTTCGATAATGTTCATTTCCTTCGCTTCGACCACAAAATCTTAGCAATCTCGATGAGCAGCCTGATGTCTGAAGAGTCTTGAGTGTCAATGTGCCTATGGCCCTGGGTCATGTTGCTCACATGTGAGCTTCTTTGCTGACATTCTACCTACAACTGAACTTGATTCATCTTGCAAGATTCCTGCATTTAGGAGCAATGGGACCCCGCATGGCTGGCTCGATCACTGGATGGCTGGGATCTGAAGAAGCCATGAAGCGGTCAGCCGTTCGATTGCCAGAACCCGCGTGCTTGACTCACCGCATGAACGAGATGGAGTAATCCAGATCCTAGGCGTTGCCGTGCTGCTTCGACCAGCATCATGACGAGGAGGATAACTTGACAAGTGTAAGAGGCTAAGATACCTAGTTCATACAGCGACTTCTTACAAGAAACCCCGAGTAAGATAGTTTGAGAACAATATCAGGTGACGCCAGTGTAAAAGGGAAAGCAACTGCCCCTCATCTGTGTCCACTGAACGCCATCGTCAGAAGATGCAATCACTATCTAGACCTCTATCGTACACCCACGGGGATCAAAAGCGCCTGGCCCAATCCCTCAGAAATCCCCTTGCCAATCAAACCCTACACCATGCCACAATCCACCTGAAGCGAACTTCAAGTTCCTGGAGCCACTGCACCAGATCCCAAAGCACATGTTCCCAGTACTGTACATGCATAACTGTCCTGTAGCCACCACATCAGAACTGCATGCATGATTTTTGGCGCTGCAGCAACATCAAAGTCAAACAAGCAATATCCCACTTGGATAAATTGAAACAATTCCCACCACGCATAAGCTTATGATTTGTGGGGGGTCGAGTTCGCCTGGTTCATTTGTTTTCCTTGACGGACACAGCCTCACTTTTGGGGCTGTTCAGAAGAAACGGTGTAGAAGAGGATGGTGGTGGTTGGATGGGAAGGAGTGAGGCGGGCTTGCTTTTTCTGTTCGCTACGGGACTGCATTCTAGCAGTGATAGTAGGGCTGTCTTTTTCCTCTCTCTCTCTCTCTCTCTCTTTCTCTCCTCTTTGTTGATATAGTCCATATATGTATATCGGGTTTGTGGCCTTAAGAATAGATATATGCACACATGGCAGTTCTCACACTCGAGAAACGATTGCTACATCAGTTGAATCATGAACCCTATCAGTAGTAGAAACCACAGCTCCACAGCTAAAGTACATACGCAGGGGTGCAGCAAAGCGAAGCATTCACGCAGACAAGCCCAGAACGCATGACAGGGCTAGCGACAAACCAGCTAAGCAACGAGCAAATATTTCCCTTGCATGATCGAGGATTTGGGACCTGCCTATAAATACACAACGGAAGCGTGTGCTCTCCTCATTGTTGGGTTGCGAACATACAATACTTTCTGAAATTGATTCGTCCTTCACGACTACTATACATACAAAAACCCCATATATACCTCCCACCAACAACACATCCAGTATACAACAGCCCACAGAGACACAAAAGACCGACAATGCCACCCCCAGAGACCCAGCATTACTGGCTCCCCGGCTACGGGCTCTCGCGCTCCATCGTCCTCAGCCAGATCCAGTACTTCCTGGGCCCAGCGGCGAGTGCGCGGCCGTATTCCCATCAGGTGTGCCACCCAGCAAGATTTCAGCTTCTCCCAATGATATATGCTACATACATACATACATATTTAGCATGTCCCACCGAATATCCCCTCCAATTCCCAATGATCAACGACAGTTACTAACCACAGATTCCCTCGCCGCAGGGCCGAGACGGCTATCTCATCACCGGCGTACCCTTGACGCGGGTACGTCTTCTCCTGACTGGAAACAGTAACTATCCTGCACTAAGACTTTCGAGGAACACCGTCCTAACTCTACTCCCTTCGGAAACAATATAGGACCAGATCGACGATCTCGCGGCTATGTCCAGGGAATACGAACGGCAGGAGTCGCTTCGTATGGCTGGTGATAGCATTAATGGGAGCTATGGCTATAGCAGCTGCAGCAGTAGCGGGGCAAGTCCGACAGCTCGATGTTCGGGGGGGAGAGAAGGAGAGGAGCCGTATATCAATGAGATTGTGTGGATCAGGGGTGCCGGTTATACTAATGGTCATGGTGAGACGGGTGGGCGACGGCGCGTGAGGGGGCTGGGGTCGAGTCGGAGGCGGGTGAGGTAGTAGATATCCTGAAGTTTAAGGGTGGATGTTGGTTTGTGGGTAGAGCTCTGACTGTATTAGAATGAACAACCAAAAAAGATAGATCTAGATTCAACATTCAATTCCATCATCTCTATAGATCATTCGTAACTGCATAGACCAACCAATCACACGGCATGAGGCAATAGTGGGTTCAATGTTCCCCCGGCATCAGGAGATTCTATCATAAGCGAGACAGAAGCTGAGGAGCGATTGGTACAGTGTACCAGTCAGCTGCTGCGTCCCATCTGTCGCTTCCTTGATCCCCGAATTGCCAATCCTTTACAGAAGATAAAAAGTTGTCCCGGTGGAAACTTCGACAGTACTTCTTTTAGTTTTTTTTGCTTTTCTTCCAGGTCGGGCGTGGATCGTCACACCAAAAAAAGGCTCACCTGAAAGCATGTCGACAAAGAGATACATAGGGGGGAAATAGACAGGTTCATGGGGAAGAGAGACATAAGCAAAAAGAGGTAAAAAAGAAGAAAGACATGAAAAGTGGACCACCTGAACGCCAGCCTGATGCCACTCTGCTTGGTCCCATCATTTCAGGAAGCCCGCCGCACTTCGGCGGGAAATACTACTAACATGGAAGAACCATTAAGAGAAGGGTAAAAGGACGAAATTCTTGTTTCAGAGAAAACTTCAAAGAAGGGTTGTCATTTATTTCGCAACGGCCGCGCTGTAGGATCCATTAGACTATATACTTCAAAGGGTTCCCTCGGATCGAACTTACCTCAGGACTTGTGTCCGGAAGAAGGCACCCTTGGTCTTCTCAATAACCTGCTGGTAAACCGACTGAGGGGGGTGGTTCATGATAACAGTGCCCTCCTTGTAGTCGATCTTGGCATCGACTCTGGTGTCGCGGATCAGGTTGACGATCCACTTCTCACCATCGTCCTGGTTCAGACCCAAACGGGTGGACAGGTCCCTACAGTCCGGGTTAGTCACATCATTTCTTATATCCGCTCTCTCGTAGCACGTACTTGATATCAATGCGCTGGTGGATCTTGCAGTAGCTCTCGGAGATGAGGTGACGGGCGGCCTCAACGAAAGCATCGGCAGCAGAGACGAGGAAGAAGTCGCTCCGCAACACATCCTCGGCCTCGCCCAGCTTCTTCTGGGCCTCCTCGAAGTCGAAATCAACATACAGCGCCTTGACGAAGTCGGTGATGGGGTCGGAGTATTCGTAGCCCTCCTGGCGAACGACCCGGATCAGATCCTTCAATTGCTTCTGGTAGACGCTGGTGCTCTTGTGGGCGCGGTTGCGGTTGGTGATAACGGCGGCAGCGAGGTACCGCAGGATCCAGGGGCAGCTGGTCTGGATGGTGTTGATGTAGGCGGGGGAGAAGAAGAGGTCGGTCAAGACATCGCGAGCGGGGTCGTAGTTGAAGAAGGGGAACAGGGACCAGGTGATCAACCAAGAGCGGTTCTGCAGTTGTCCCAGGGGGTTGTTGAAGAGACGGGTCTCAATAGAATCCTTGACCTTCAGAACCTCCTCCATCGCACCCTCCCAGCTGGTGGTCAGAATCTCCGAGGCGAGCTTACCCCAGGTGGCGGAGGCAACCTTGTCGTTGTCGGTGGACAGGACACGGAACTGGTAGAGGAGCTCAGCAGCATTGCCGTAGCTACCGCAGCTGTACTGGAAACGACCATAGTCGTAGAGGCTGTTGACCATCTCGATCGTGACACCGTGCTGCTCCTCGAGGAACTTCAAGTTGGCGACCTTGTCGCTGCGCAGGTTGCCCACGACGCTCTCATCCTGCAGGAGCTCGGTGATCTTGGCGCTCTGGTCCTGGTAGTGTTGCAACTTGGCGAGAACCTCCTCACGCTTCTTGATGAACTCTTCGGGGATGGAGTCGGAGTTGTTGATTTCCTTCCAGAGGTTGGCGACGTAGTCGGTCATGTTGGTGTGCTTGAGCAATTCATACTTGGCACGGATGGTTTCCCGGTCGTCATCCTGGCCGCCGGAGCTGAATTCGAGAAGAGGGAAGACCAAGTGACGATCGAGGTAGGGGATCAACTTGGGGAGGAGGTCATATTGGTTGGCGATTTCTTCAGCGGTCTTGGGAGGGTGGGCGGCGGCACCACTGAGAAGGGTCTCAGCGGAGGGAGGGACGTTGGCTGCCATATTGTTATAGAGAAACAGCAGCTGCTGGAGAGTGTAGTGGGGGGGAGGAGGGAGGGGAGGGGAGGGGGGAGGGGAGGGGGGCGGTAGAAAAAAAAAGGAGGAGAAGGGTGGAGGAGGAGGAGATAAAGGAGCAACAACGAGAAGATCTCGAATGAGGCTTCTGGCTGGGCAAGAAAGACAGACTGAGGCAGACAGTCAGTCAAGAGTCAGTGTGCGGCGTCCATCTTTTGCGCTGGCGAAAATGTGGGCGGGAGGGCTGGTTGACGCGCTAGTCTCTTCTGGGCCTAGTCAAAGGTCTCCGCGCCGAAGCAAGAAAATCATCGCTTTTGCTTCATCTTCTTCGAGATCGTATGTTCTCGTCCCTCATCCCCCTCCCCGCTTTCTTCTCTTATTTACCGCTGGGTTGATCTTCGAATTCCTTCAGGTTGGATTCTATTGTCTGATCTTATCTATTCATACTCTAAACCCATCTACCTCCCCTTCCCACCCTCCAATATTTCGATGGCATCCTTCCTCCAGTCTCTGCCGGTGTGCACGGCTGTTCGCAAGCAGTCAACTGCTGTTCCTTTCACCCTTCACAAAGCCTCACAGTCCATTGTCTCCCTGGGACCGCGTAGCTCTTACTCCACACTATCTTCCTCCGCTAGTCTGACTTCTGCCCGTAAGTTTGCAGCGCTTTCCGTCTAGTTCCATGCATCGGGGACAGTAAGCATGCATAGCTATTGCTTCTGCCCGGCACACCAGATAAACCAGAAAGGCATTGCATGTATACTGATTCCATCCCATGGCATCCAGCCCGCCATTCCTCTCAGCGCCTCAATGTCCGTTCCACCTCCGCACAGCAATGTCGCACCTTCATCGCTCAACTGAACCGCCGCCAATCTCAGACGCTCAAGGAGAGCGCGCCGACGACTCCGCAACCGCCTGCTAACCTGCAACTCACCAACCTCCCCTACTTCATTCGCCGCACCGCCTCCAACCTCCTTCCTGTATACGTTGACACCAAAGCCGGCGGCACCAAGCGCGAAACCAAGTTGCAGAAGACGGAGGGTGATCTTGATGCGTTAAGATCGGATCTGGCACAGTACTTGGGTCTGGAGTCGGGCGACCCTGGCGCCCCCAAGAGCCCAGAGGTGACAATCAACCGTCTCAACGGCCACATCATCGTCAAGGTATGGCGCAGCACCTGTTATTATTTCTCACGCATGGACCTAGCAATCGGACTGACGCAACTATCATTACCAGGGCTGGCGGAAACGGGAGATCGAGCGTTTCCTGACGGAGCGCAACTTCTAAGCCTATCAACCAAATGACCTGAGATTGGTTTCTGGATCCTTCTCGCTCATTCCTCAAAATACGAATGTCAATATCTCCTTGTCCACCACAGCTTGGCCCAAAACGACAGCAGCACTAATAGCACGCTATCACGTCACAAGCAACTCCCATCGACCCCCGGAGCGTCAAGGATCCAAAAAGAAACAGATCACCAAAAATTCAGGGAAAATCAAACACCGTCCCCATGAACCGAGAATCCACTACAAAGATACGAGTGGGAGAGAGATGACACTCAAAAGCAGAATATTTATCACAAAGGGGGAAAAGGGCGAGCGAGCTATAAGCGAATAGTCCGCTAATGATGGTTGGAATTTTCCCTTTCTTCTCGGTCAACTAAAATAACCACCTAACTCTTATCGTCGTCGAACCATCTCCCATCGTTTTACATTTCTTCCTCCTCTTCTTCTTTCTCTTCGTTATCCGATTACACAGTGTACTATTCCTCGCTCTTCATAGTACTTGCTCCAGGTGTTTCGTTTTCGCATTTCCCTCTTCGTCTCTTTTCTCCCGTTGCGAACTACGGAGCTATCTTCTGGCTGTTCTGTCTGTCATTTTCTGGCGTGATGTGTGTGCTCTGTTTTCCGTCTCCGTTGTGATCTCCACTGTATTCTCTGTCCAATGATCTGAACGGCTTTGGTGTTTCCACATTAGTCTCTTGTGACATACTTAGTAATTTTTTTCGATGAAAGACTCGGGTATCTCTTATACTTGTATTGATTCGAATCTATAGGGTAAATGGTATGGCATGATTGGAGCCATCGGTATTTTGGAGCGGTACGTGCGGACAGACCGTCTACGCTGGCGGTGCTTCCATCATCAAGGTACGCGCTCAACGGAATCGCAGCTTTCCCCGGAGCTACGCTTCGAGTCGATCCTGGGCCGACCCACTTCAAACACTATATATGGTGGTGATTGTGTTCATTTTTTTTACGCCCGAGGGTATTGAACATTGTACAGCGGTAAATCACACAAGATACACACACATTGTCAAGTCACGCCTTTCAAAAATCTTCCCACCGGCGCCAAACGAGGAAAAATTTAACAGATGAGGAGGAGGGGGTCAAGGAGGAAGATCAAAGCTGATGCAGATATAGTTTACTAATAAGTTGAATAGAAGACATGATAGAAGCAGACATCAACAGGGGGCATAACTGAAGCTGGTGCCAGGCACGCGATTCTCGCCACGAGGCAAGTAGCTTGAAACCTGGCTCAAAGTCTGACCTGTCACTCCGCAAGTCGAGCGTAGGTGAGCAATTGCCGAACAACACCCGGATCGATATTGGGCATTAGCAACGCGCCTAGCAAACTCTCCTTGCGCGGAACGATTCCCGAGGGAAAATGCACCGTCGAGTTGGTATCTGCTAGCTTCGACTTTTCTGCGAGCCGGCGAAGGATGGCCAGGCCTCGGTTAATGATTGAGCGGTATGCTTCAGCTTCATCAGCCTGACCTCTTGCAGCATGAGACTGTCGGGTGTTGGTGGGGGGAGGAGGAGGAACACGCTCAGTGCTCAGAAGACATGACAGTCGAAGAAGGTGAATGGCAAACCCGTCCACTGATTCGAGCCACGTTTTGGCAGTAGGGCCATCTGCATACCCTGAAAGAATGTCGGCCGCCAACAAGCCTTGCATGAGGAAGACCTTTCGGAGATCTGCAATGGCCAGCGGTTTGCGGGGTTGATCAGGGATCGGACATATCGCGAGGCCAAATGCACGAGTGAGCAGTTCTTGTTGATTCGAATTGCCCTCGCCAGAGAAGATGGCTCGGAAGAATGTCCGATTTGGTTCATCACGCGCCAGAAGCTTGGCCAGACTGTCAACAGCCGCGGGAGTGTACTTGTGTACAGACGGATTGTATGATGTAAACATGATGCCTTCTGAACCAATCACTGGGCCCGGAAATGGGGCGAACGACAAAAGGAAATGTAGGAGACACAGAGCTTCTTCCTTGCTGGGCAGCTGAATGGTGTGAGCAACGTTGCTCAAATAAGTCACAGTGTCCTTCATGAAATCTAAAGTGTTCTGGTGTGTCCGTAGCAGCATGTTGCGAGTACCCAGGTACCGGATTATCGTTGACATGAATTGGACAACAGGAGGCGTCGACAAAATTGCAAAATTGGAATCTGAGAATGAAAAATTCCGCAGGATAGTCGTTATGCAAATGAGCCTATCAACAGCTCGATCTAATTCGTAATCAAGGCTTCCGAACTCAGGCACGTCAGCCAAAGATGTCCATTCGGACTGACAACCACGAGTCACTTCCTCATATGAGGATAGAAGCATCGAGTCCGAAACCTCAGGAGAATGTTCTGCAAGGAACTCTGCTTGATCTTCTGCGCACTCTATCAGACTCTCTACCAGGTCGTCACAATTATCCAATGAAACTTGAATTGCAGGCTCTGACGAAACGGACGCGAGGGTGTCCAATGCCACGCGCATCTCGGCATGGATTCCAGACTTGATGCTCATGGTAAGGGCGTGAATGTCGATGACCCCAAGCTCAGCAAAAGCAGGAAGATTCGGCTTTAGCCTCGTGATGTCTTCTCCAATCTGATACATCTCATCCACAACTATGGGACCATGGAAGTTGCTTTCAGGAAGCACCATTGGCTTGAAGGGATCTTCGATAGGCTGTTTGAGAGGCATATTAGAAGGCTGATCTACTGGCTCCGGTTTACCGGGAACTGATATCGAGCCTTTGCCACGCTGCGCAGGGGATTGCCCGGGGATTTGAGTGCTAGGATCATGCGGCGTTGGGGGCGGCTGGGATTGACGCGATGTACTGAGGCGGTGCTGGTTCTGTTGTTTGCTCTGTGTTTTTACCGGCGTTGGAGTTGCGAAGCCATTTGCAGCATTGTGTTGTACATTATTCGGACCAGGAGCACTACTAGGGGAGGGGTGCCCCATCTGCTGTGGAGTTTCGAAGCCTTGGACTGGCTTTCCCGCTGGCGACTGTAGTTGCATGCCCGAAGGATCGCTAGGCTGCCGAGACAACGACGACTGCTGCATTTGCTCCGCATATTGCTTTTGTTGGTTACTGAGGAAGGCTTGTTCGTACGCTGCAAGGTTCCGCTGGTAATGTTCCCGAATTTCTTGCGCGGCCATCGGGACCTGCATCGGGGGAAATTGGAGCTGTGTGGCGATAACTTGCCACATATTGGTGGCTGTAATCTTCTTCGACCCTCCAAGTTTCATGACGGTAGCGTAAAGTTGGACAAGATTGATCGGACGACCACACACATGTGGGTTAGGATCCAAAACAAGATTGCGCGACATCATGAACTTCTGCAGGGACCGCATGAATCCTTCTGGGTTCATGGGTTTCGCCATGGTCTGCTGCATTTGCCTGATAGCTGCCATTTGCTGGGGGTTCGCCATCGCGTTCATCCCAGCTGCCATGGGTCTCCCGGCCATGGCAGGATTCATTACCATTGGACGGCCTTGTTGTTGCATCTGCATGGCATGCAGACGTTGTTGCTGCTGCGCGGCAATTGCTTGTTGATAGCCTTGTGGCATGCCACCAAAATGAGCCTGCATTGGCGGTTGCACACCGGCGGTCGTCATTGCAGACGCGGGAGCAAATTGAGGACCCATGCCCGGTGGAAACGGCTGCCCCGGCATGAACGTGTTATTTTGGGGTGTATTCACCCTGGTCGGAGACATGTGTGTCCCTACTTGAGGGCCTGCTGGTGTAAATGGGCTCGGGGAAGCAGTTCCCATCCTTTGGATGCCATGTTGATCGAAGTCTTGCATGATAGGCGACTGGGTCACATTCGGAGATGCTCCTTGTTGGAGATGCTGATACGGAGTGGGATGCGAGGGAAATTGCGGCGCGCCGTTCGAAGCACCTTGATAGCCGGGGAACGGCACCTGGTGAGGGGTTTGCGAACGGGAGGCAGCAATGCCGCCAGGAGCTTGCCTTGGCGACATTGACAAACCATCCTCCGGCCGTGGCCGCTTGGACGGGATTACCTGGTTCGGGTTGTGGAAGCCAGGCGAGACATTGCGAGGCACGCCGTTGAACATGCGCTGGTATTGGGTCGGGTCAGGAGTGGGAGAGGCTTGGAGGAATGCCTGAGAAGGATCAATGGTCGCCTGGTGAAAAGCACCATTGTCATGGTTCGGAAGGTTCAAGGCGTCGGCTGGCCAGGCATTCATGTCGAGTAGTTTTACCAACCCATCTGCGAGGCGAAGCAAGCTATCAGAAAAATTGACACATGGATTGGGGAGCCATCATCAAGCCGCGACGAGGGGAATGGGGATCTCAAAGTCATCATGACCTCCATCAATGGGAAGGAGTAGAGACGATGAGTGTCGATGAAATGATGAGGAGGGGGCAGACGCGTCAAGCTTGGTGCAAGAGCTGGCAGAGAGTCGCGCTTCGCTCTGCGACACGAGCAAAGCAACAGCCACACCTCAGCGTGCAATGAGGGGGCAATGGGGGAGAATGATGGTGGGGAAGGTAGTGAAAAGGGGATCGAATAGGTTTGAAAATATCAAGAAGGAAAATGGAAAGGGACAGATAGGATGGATGTACATACCGACAAGGCTGGATAACTAAAAATGCCGACTCACAAGCGATGGAGGCCGGGTCCCGAACAGCAGTGGTTGGAAAGGGCCGGCGAGAGATTGCGAGGGAGAGGAAGCAGGTCACGGGACCCAGTAGTACTGTTCGGGGAGGGAGAGAGAGAGTTTCAAAGTTCTGGGAGCGCGTACCCGGCAGAGGCGAGAAGACTCGGGAAGGCAGCAACAACCAACTGGTGGCTGAGGGCGGGAAAAGACAGTAAGTAAGCAGAAAGTCAAGTCAGAGGGCTCAGAGCTAGCTTGGCACGAGGAAAGTAAGAGAGAAACCAAGGTCGGAGGGTCTGGACCAGGTGGGTAAAAGCTTCGGGACAGATCAAACAAGAGATGGATACAGTAGACAATAAGATAGCGCTGCACTTCCGTCTAATTCTATGACATGACAGCCTGGAGACGGAGAACCATAGACAGAAAGAGGGAGGGCGTTACAACGTGCGTGGTTCAAGGTAGTTTCCGAGGAATGGCGAAAGGGTGGCCCGTCCTTCTTTAGTGCGTGGCCACAGTTTTGGAGGAGGGAGGGGAGTGGAAGAGAGTGTGTGTGAAGCGTGTGGGTGTGTGTGTGGGTGGGTGTGTGTGTGTGTGTGGGAGCGATTCCAATGGCTGGCACCACATAATGGGCGGGCAGGGCGTACCTTGTTCAATGTACCTAGTCGTGTAGGTACACTCACCGTACCTTGGGAATTTGGTAATTTATCTTGGATCTTATTTTAGAATTTCAGGGTAATTTTTATTTTTTTCCCTTCGCAATTTGGCGCTGAAAGAGATGGACGAGATATGGGGGAGGGGGGAGAAGAGGGTCTGGCTTTTCGGGTTTCCTTTTGGAAAGGTGGAGTTGTGAACTTGAAGGAAAGACAAGAATGGAGCCAGGACGTGGAGAGGGAACACAGAAGCGACACCTCAGGACACGAAACGGAGGTAGAAGAGGAAGAATAGATGAGATAACGAATGAGAAGAGAGTGGGAAATCGGTATGAAGCGTGATGTATGACAGACAGTTGATCTTACTCCAAGCAATGAACAGCGGCAGCAGCAGCAGCGAAAAAAAGCAGCAGTTCAATGCAGTGAAAGGAGGTGGCTAAAATAGAAGGCGGTCTTGAACGGCAAAATACTCATCCGGATCTGTTCTACTTGGGGTTGTCTAAGCTACAACAAAGTACTCAGCAACTAAGATCATATCAATTTTTCGGAGTGAATATCTGCAATACCTGATTGCTGACAATAAGTTACGCCTTCCCAAACCTGACAGAGATACCATCAGACCGGCCTGTTGGGATTGTCAACCAAGTTACCTACTACGGACTACGGACTACGGACCTAATAGATTTTCTGACGTATCAACAAAATGAATGAAACTCATCCAGCATCCCATGCGCGTCTACTGTATGTCATCAACCTACTCCGTAGTCAAACTAAGAATAAAAAATTGATCATGACAATAAACTTTCCCGCCTTCAGGGCTTGGCTTTTGGGTCTTGTTGAACGAGGGGACATTCCATGGCCTGTGCGGAGGATCAACACCCCCAACAATGAATTCCCACCCACTACCTCGCCTGTTTTTGTGACTTCAAGGAGTTTAGTATCTACGATAGTAACTACTATTTAACCTTACTTACACCTTTGTACTCACATTACTTAGTACTTAAACATCGACGGCGTCCGCAAGCGCTGCCAAGCGAGGACCTGCCATATCGGGAAGGTAGCCCAACTGGCCGGGTCGTACCAGCACAAGCTGGCTGTTTCACCCATCTGGTACAGGCTAGGAAGAGGGATCATCGTGAAGGATGACAACAAACATGATCTGGTGGGGAGTCAACTATCAGCACAAACATCTTCACGGATGCCAAATGAAAAACTTATAAAGAGCATTTCCCTTCGCTTGTCTGAGCATTCCGCTTCGACTAGGCACCTCGAATCATTTCTCATCTGAATTTCTTACTTGACTTCCTATCAAGATGGCGGCATCTAAAGAATGGCAGAAGATGCTCAACGGTGAGCTCTACTGGGCCTGGGACGCAGACCTGCAAGCCAACCGCCAGCGATGCAAAGCAGCATGCGACAAGTTCAATCAAGCAGGTCAGGTATCTCGACGTCGTAGGGTGGAACTATGGAGAGAGTGAGAAGCACCAAGCTCATTCGTTCCAATGTTTATTCCTACGAATCATCAAGCTGATCTGCTACCATAAAGTATTGTTGGTGACACTCGTCCTCTCCCCCCAGCCCTCTCCGATGCCCAGGAAGACGAGAAGCTTTTCAACGAGACGGATCCATTTGTGGATCCTCCGATCTCTGTCGATCACGGATTGAACTTCAAGGTGGGAAAAGGCACATTCCTCAACTTTAACCTTCTCGTGCTTGACACCTGCCTCGTTACAGTCGGCGAAAGGGTGCTTTTTGGTCCTAATGTCTCTATCTACGGCGCCATCCATCCCATGGACCCCGCCGTGAGGAATGGACTTGAAGGCCCTGAAGCTGGCAAGGAAGTGCACATCGAAGATGATGTATGGATCGGAGGTAGTGTCATAATCCTCGCTGGGGTCACGATCGGGCGTGGATGCACCGTGGGAGCTGGAGCTGTTGTAACAAAGGCACGTGGATCCGCACGACTCCGGGTACAAGACTAACCACTGACTCCTGATGGCTCTTTGTTTAGAGTGTACCACCGTTTCATTTCGTTGCAGGAAATCCTGCTCGAATCATACGCAAGATAGAAACAAGTATGGATCCTGACCAGCAGCCAAAAGAACTTGGGGCGGAGTGAGACAGACTATATCCACATCGGTATCTCTCTATGATGATCACAATCGCGCTAGATATTTTCTCATCAATCAAACCATATTTGCAGCACGCTCTAACTGTTTCAGTGAGTGATGTCTGAAGAACGTTCCAGTATGACCACTTCCACAAGCAAGATCTGTACAGTACACAACCTGTGGGTGCCATATTGCTATTGATCGAGCTTGTCTACGCAGTACGATTTACCCAGTCGATCAGAGTATAAGATAGTCATGTGGCCGCACCAGCCCGGGAGCCTGTGTCTATATGCGTCGGTGAGCTTGGAATGAAGTGGGGCCAGGGATAGGTAGCTTACAAAGGTCGTCCATGATATGTTCGTATCATCATCGGGACTTTGAGCCGCCCGCGCATCCCAGACCTTTTTCAACAAGTCGTTCGGTACTGGGTTCCGAAACTCAGACCTTCTCTCAATTTCGCGCAGTCGTCCCAGAATATAATACCGCGAATGAGGTGACAGACAGTCCGCTCCGGCCATGAACAGAGGTAACACGACAAGCTCTATAACTGAGCAATCGGACGAGATCATCGCTGTCGCGTCGAGGATCTTTATTACACATTCCTGTATCTCCGAGTCGCGAGCTGGTCTATGCGGATCCATCAAGCGTAGTATACGCAACACACACGCAAACTTGTGGGCTTCTGCTATAGCCATCCACAAGGGGTCCGATGTGGGATAAGTCCTGCAGTGAGGGTCCCACGAATAAAGCTTCTGCTTGGCCAGGTGCAAGGCAAGTTGATACTCATCCCATGATAGCCAGCCCAGCATGTGCTCTTTTGACTTTTCCAATGCATCGCCGATGATTAGAAAGATTTCACGCGGGACTCCATTGACCTGCTCGAACATGTCATCGCATGCATAGGCGACCAGGTCTCGAACGTCCTGGGAAAAGCACATCCGTTCGGCACCAGCAAATGCTCGGACGATGTCAAGCCTATTGTTAGTCGTCAGTAGGATTGGCACGGACGCTCGCGGCACGGGTGACAAACCAAGCCAAATTCCCTAGAAAGAAGACCGCTCGCTGTCGACGGCCATTCAACCCGTCGGCAATCAATTGTTTATATACGGACATGGCTCCTGTGATATGGATTCCATGAGAAGATACCCCTGATTCGCTTATCTGCATGTATATCAGCCCAGTGTTTGAAGCAACAGCCATGTTGGGTCTTCCGACTGGTTGAGCTTACATCGTGGAGTAGCAAAAGTTGGATTATAGCGAGGACTGTGTCCTGTTCCTCTTCTCGCAGCGACGTCCGCTGACTCTTTCGAATCTCCCCACTCAACGCGCGTATTGCTTTCAGTCGATACTCCACGGCGGTAGCTTCGTGCATTGCTTCGTCCCCTATGAGCCTGCCAAGATGGGAGGCAGATAATCCTAGAACGGCATATAACAAGCCGATCTGTTTCCGTGCTAAAGGAAGGATAAATGCTCTATATGGGTTTTTGTCATCGTCCCCAACCTCGGCAATCTGATGAGGGCAGATGACTTTATCGTCTAAGAGACACTGTTAATGTTTCCATTTCCCGAAAACATCGGCTCCCAGTAGGGATGGTCTTACAATGCGTCAATAGCCTCTCAGTGAGAGGTAATACGAGGACTGTGCTAACGTCGTCTGAAAGCTCTGCCAGCGGCTGGTTGGAATCATCGGAGATAGATGATTCTTTAGTGGGGGATCTCGAGCTGTCTCCAGCCATAGCCACCGAAGTCGATCCTGTGACACCGTCCGATAGCCCTTCTGTTGCGGAAGACTGTTCTCTGGTCAAAGCTCTGTTGCTGACAGGTATACGTGCCCCTTTCCACTTTCCTCGACTAGCGATACCACAAAATCTGAACTGCTCTGGATATCCTCCGCATACCAAACCTTTGGAGATACAGCGTTCACAGCTTGGTCGACCACGATCGCACTTGCGGCATTTTTCCCGGCACGTCAGGCATGCCGGACCTGCAGCAGTATGTGAGCAACAGTGGTAGATACCTCAAGAGAAAATCGCAGCTGGGTGCCTGCACTCATACCAGCTCGTGGCATTCTGCCGTCCTCTCATGGGCGTTCACCGTACGACAGTTCTTTCGCTGCTGTCCACGCGACACCGGGAGTTTAAAGCGATGACATTACCCGTATAAGCCACAGAACCACATACGAGGTTCTAAGAATGATCACACAGTCTGTTGATGGTGGTGTTCCTTATGTGGGTTCCCGTCTTCTTGTTTCACAAGGGACTGATGTTATCGCCCAAGTAGGCTGGGTGATTTACCCGATCAAGGTACTGGTGGGGCTGTGGAGTGATGACTAAGGACCTCTCATGCACCCACTTTCAATCACGGAATAAGGCACTGCGCAATTTCCACTTATCCAGCCGTACATGCAGTTTGCATCTGCATCAACTTGGTGTCTGGTCCACTGCAGCTTTGGGCTATTCGACTTGCTATAGAAACTAGGATCGCACGCATATAAGCCCCTCAGGATGTGGCAATTTTCAGGTGGCTCTGTCGTGGGATCAGCGGCCGGATCCGGAAACAGCCTTGGTCGAATACGAACCGCAAGCCGACAAGGAACCATGACATTAATGTTCTAGAAACGCTAGTGAGAAGGGTGATTCAAAGATGCCACCAGCAGGATTATCAAACTCGGTCGATCGCCACGATGCATATGGAGCTTGCATTGCAGGGACCGGACATATGCACCCCGTGGGACGTCTCGCTAAGTATGTAATCATGCTGATCACATCTGCTTGATATGCAGACCTTAAAACATTGGTGGGATGAGTATTACTGTAGTCGTCTGACTTACAGACTAATAAACTGACATGATGCTCAGTTGAAGTCAAGATGGTACTCATAAATGAGCGAGGTTTTATAGCATACCAATCTGAATTTACTACAGCAGACCCAAGCTAAACAAAGATCCCTCGGTACTATGCATGGGCCATGTCAGGGTCTCTCAATTCCAGAAATACAATTCATACAGCTGGGCTGGCCCCAGCTTGGAAGTTCTTGCCAATACTGTCCAAAGTGAACTGATGGGAAGTTCGGTCAAGCAGGTAGTAAGAAGTGCTCAACACGGCGTAGAGTCAAAGTAACCATTTATGACTATTCGAACAGTTGCGGTGGATCAACCGGACATCCACACCATGATCATGGTAGATTAAGGTCACCGTGCTTGGCTCGAATTTGGATTAGCTTCACCTGTACTAAACGAACAGGGCCAGTAGTCTAGATGTATCTGGCAGGTTCGTTCCGCTGAAGTCCCTCGATCAGCAGCTTCTTCCTTGAGTTCAGCAGGTTCATTGAAATTGCTTCGCGGAGTACCTATGGCTGTGTATACACGAGCCCAAGCTTATACAGGAATCGTTGGTTGATGTACTTGGTAGGTTCATGCCAGCCTGTTATATATTGGTTCGAGGTTTCAACAATATACGAGATTTGACACTCAGAAACAGTTCCAGAAACGCTTGTCAGTTTTCTGCAAGAATGATACAATGATTGCCCATATTTTTTCTGCTGCGACTTGGTCGATCTGAGTATATCTCGTATCGGGCACGATGTGAGTTCGACGCGGCTGAAATGGGCACGGACTGAAATCATTCATGATGCAAGCATGCTAGACGATTGATAAATAGCCCCTGCTCTCGATGAGTGAAGTGATTCAGGAGAGCCCTGGGACTTGCCGAAGGCCTGAGGGTACGTGGATACCTTCGTATCTCTGTGGTAGGATATAGGATTCTGTGTTTGATGTTGCTGTTTACAGAACATATTCCTTGCTAGATAGGCTGAGTCTTTCCCGATGGCCCAAGTCTGTATGCTCGCGTCTATTTTGAATAATGAGGTTAGCCAGATGCTGTGACGATAACATATGGTAGAAGCATAAGAGCTTAGTATATAGTGACTTTTGCTACTATGTCTCAGTATGCGGGATCCTCGATGCTAGTGGACCGATGACGATTTCTGCTGCCTTGGAAAGATCTCCGGAAGATGTAAAAATAGGTAACTCGTGACTACATGGCTGATGTTAGCCAAGCCGACGAGACCTGGACGCTTGTTCTTTTGGACGATCAAATTCTCCGGCCATAAAAAGATGGACAGCATCGATTGGTAAGGACAGAGTGAGTTGTATATATTCTGATACGCAACGACCGTACCATTCAGCGGACTCAAAACATGACAGATCCGGTATTAGCTATGGACTTTAGGGTGTGAGTAATTTGTGCTTTTGCTTTGAACAATCAGATATTCCAATTTGGGTGTTGATTCAAGACAAAAGACTGTACGGTACCCACAGAGAGTATTGTGCTTGGCACTTGTAGATGGTTGCTGAACCGGGCTGACCGCGAAAGGTCTGCCTGAGGTTGCCACCAGATGCTTCTAGCTGACTGATCACATGACCAGGATCTGAGCTTCGTGAGCCCGGCTAACTGTCATCGACGCAATAGCTTCTCTAAACAATCAAGTTATCCTACAGCCCGCATCTAACGACTTTTGCTTCGTTGTGACCATATCGTCCCAAGAGACACGGCACCTTCATTTTCAGACTTCAACTTTCTGGTTCCGTTTTAGACATTCGCCATGGGAGACGTCGCCGTGGAGACTCCGGCGAACAACGTCACGCCTCACACCAAGGCAGCTCCATTGGACACCATCCCCAACATAGACTCGCTGGAGGGCACCGGAAACGACGGTGGCGATGAGTATGCAACCTTGAAGCGCTTACAGAGACACTTGGAGTACGTTCCGCGACCGCGTCGATGTCGCCTCAGCACGTATTGACCCTTGCCCAGGTACATTCAGCTCCAGGAGGAATACATCAAGGATGAACAAAGGTAAAGCATCCTTTTATCGTATACCGGATACATAACTAACGATGAATAACCTTACAGGAGCCTGAAGCGAGAGCTTGTTCGTGCACAGGAGGAGATTAAGCGGATACAGAGTGTTCCCTTGGTCATCGGCCAATTTATGGAAGCAATCGACCAGAAGTATGATGCGCCAGCAATCTAAGAATAACAGCACTGACTCTTATTCAAACAGCACCGGTATTGTGCAGTCATCGACCGGCTCGAATTATGTCGTCCGCATCCTGTCTACCCTCGACCGCGAGAAGCTCAAGCCTTCATCCTCGGTCGCCCTCCACCGTCACTCCAACGCCCTTGTTGATATCCTCCCCCCGGAGGCAGACTCCTCGATTGCTATGCTGGGCGAGAATGAGAAGCCAGATGTTACATATGCGGATGTTGGTGGTCTCGATATGCAGAAGCAGGAGATCAGGGAGGCCGTCGAACTGCCTCTGACGCACTTTGACCTTTACAAGCAGATCGGTTCGTCCTCCCCTTTTGATTAGACCCCATTCTTCTGGTGCAGCCACAGTCTTGGGAATATCTCTCTGACGGAACCAGGTATTGATCCCCCTCGTGGTGTCCTTCTGTACGGCCCTCCTGGTACCGGTAAGACCATGCTTGTCAAGGCAGTGGCGAACAGCACAACCGCCAGCTTTATCCGTGTGAACGGTTCCGAATTCGTGCAGAAGTACCTCGGTGAAGGACCTCGCATGGTCCGTGACGTTTTCAGAATGGCCCGGGAGAACTCCCCAGCTATCATCTTCATCGATGAAATCGATGCCATCGCCACCAAGCGTTTCGACGCCCAGACGGGTGCCGACCGTGAAGTTCAGCGTATCCTTCTGGAACTCCTGAACCAGATGGACGGCTTCGAGCAAACGAGCAACGTTAAGGTCATCATGGCTACCAACCGAGCGGACACTCTGGATCCTGCCTTGTTGCGTCCGGGTCGTCTGGACCGTAAGATTGAGTTTCCGTCCTTGCGCGACCGACGTGAGCGCCGGTTGATCTTCACCACAATAGCGTCCAAGATGTCCCTCTCCCCTGAGGTCGACCTTGACTCGCTGATTGTGCGCAACGAGCCGCTTTCGGGTGCGGTTATCGCGGCTATCATGCAAGAGGCGGGTCTCCGCGCCGTTCGTAAGAATCGCTACAACATCATCCAGTCCGATTTGGAGGATGCCTATGCTGCTCAAGTGAAGACTGGACAGGAATCCGATAGGTGCGTTTTTTTTTTCCTTGCTGTATTTCTGTTTGGCTAATGACTAACCAACGCTAGACTCGAATTCTACCGGTAAATCAGGTATACAAGAAGCGCTGGGTTTGAGTTGGCCATGTGTTTGCAACAACAATTAGGCTGGGTCTTAGCTGTAATACTGTTAGGCATAACACATCAAGACAATGATTGACGTATCTAGGGATTTGTTGACGTAGGTTGTTTGAGCATATATGAACATTATTATTACAGCGATTCGACACAGCATATGATTATCAGTGTACAGCAGAGCACAGCACTTAGAAGGGGAGCTACCGGAGCTCCACGGCAGCGTACCTGTCAGCTGCTCACCCGGACAGGCAAGGTCCCGGGCGCGGACTTACGATACTCGGATACGGGTACAACAGGCAGCAGGCCAAGGCGGTCTTACATCATCACTCTAGCGCCAGATAGGCTGATAAGAAGCGGTAAACGGCGTTGGGGAAGAACAATCGTCCTCCTCCCCCAACCACTGTCGCTAGTAATGGTGGTTTGACAATGAGATCAATGGGTACCTATAAAGTTGACTGCGTATCTTGAACCCAGATATTTAGTCAGAAGTATTGATGGAATTCCTGAAGATAAAACAATCGAACTTGAATTCAGGCACCGCAGCTCTGCTGGCGCTAATTACCTTAATTCATGAGAGATAAACCCCGTGATTGAAGATCCCCTTGCCAATGACGCAGCCGGGGCAGCCAACCATTGGCTGGCCCGCAGCAGGACAGCCTGAGGCGGCGTGAGGTCGCTCCGCAACCAACCAGTCACTCGCATCATCGCCCTTCCTCCCATTCCCCCCCCCCCCCCCCCCCCCCCCCCCCCCCCGCGCCCCCCCCCCTCCCCCCCCCCCCCCCCCCCCCCCCCCCCCCCCCCCCCCCGGACCTGACCGTGACCGTGACCTCCTCCTCAGCTTGCCTTCCTCGCCTCTCTCTCTCCGTCTTCCACCTCGGGTCCCTTTTCCTCTTCCCATCTCCCTCGAACTTGGTTCATCCATCATCGACATCTTTATTCATTCTCCTCACTCCCGTTCTTTTCCACCTTCCGTCATTGTCTCTCTTTGAGTCGTTCCTTCCGGGGTCGCCGTTCATCATGAAGTCCGTCTCTTTGCTCACAGCATCTATGCTGTTGGGCTACACCTCCGCCGAGGTTCACAAACTCAAGCTCAACAAGGTCTCCCTTGATGAGCAGCTGGTAAGTACACCATCAAGGCAACTGTCGGCCTTGTATTCAGCTCAGCTCTTCTTCCAACTCGGAATCGCTGATCTATTGAATGAAGTCCACTCATAACATCGATGCCCATGTTCGCGCGCTGGGTCAGAAGTACATGGGCATTCGCCCCAACATCCACAATGAACTGCTCCAGGAAACCCCGATCAACGACCTGAGCCGTCACGATGTTCTTGTCGATAACTTCATGAACGCCCAGTGTAAGTCCCTATTCCATTGGTCTCCAGGGTGAGTGGCTGCTTATCGTCTTCCGTAACAGACTTCTCCGAGATCGAGCTTGGTACCCCTCCCCAGACGTTCAAGGTTGTCTTGGACACTGGTAGCTCCAACCTCTGGGTGCCTTCTTCGGAGTGTGGCTCCATTGCCTGCTACCTTCACAACAAGTACGACTCGTCTTCGTCAAGCACGTACAAGAAGAATGGAAGCGAGTTCGCCATCCGCTACGGCTCTGGCAGTCTCAGCGGCTTTGTTTCTCAGGACACTCTCACCATCGGTGACCTGACCATCAAGGAACAGGACTTTGCCGAGGCAACTCAGGAGCCTGGCCTGGCCTTCGCTTTCGGCCGGTTCGACGGCATTCTCGGATTGGGTTATGATACCATTTCCGTCAACAAGATCGTCCCACCCTTCTACAACATGCTGAAGCAGGGACTTCTGGACGAGCCCGTCTTTGCTTTCTACCTTGGCGATGCCAACAAGGAGGGCGATAGCTCCGAGGCCACCTTCGGTGGTGTTGACAAGAGCCACTACACTGGTGAGCTGATCAAGATCCCTCTTCGCCGCAAGGCCTACTGGGAGGTCGACCTCGACTCCATTGCCCTTGGTGATGACGTTGCCGAGCTGGAGAACACTGGTGTCATCCTTGACACCGGTACTTCCCTCATTGCTCTCCCCTCCAGCCTTGCTGAGATGATGTAAGTTCATCGGGTGAATTGTCCACGGATATGATGCTAATAGTTCCACAGCAACGCCCAGATTGGTGCCAAGAAGGGCTGGACTGGCCAGTACACTATTGACTGTGCCAAGCGCTCCTCTCTGCCCGATGTGACCTTTGCCTTGAGCGGCCACAACTTCACCATCAGTGCTTTCGACTACACCCTTGAGACCCAGGGCTCTTGCATCAGTGCCTTCATGGGCATGGACTTCCCCGAGCCTGTTGGTCCTCTGGCCATTCTGGGTGACTCCTTCCTGCGCAAGTGGTACAGCGTCTATGACCTCGGCAACAGTGCCGTTGGTCTCGCTAAGGCCAAGTAAACGATGGGTTCATGAAGCGTATTCTCATGGTATGTACGCAAGAAGGAGGGGATGATATCGCATATATTAGCTCGATCCCCTAGCGCGCAGTAATCATTCTTATTATGTTATGGTTCAAGAGATGGGTCAAATTCGAACTCAGTTGTTGCTTTAGTCCAGGCTCTTCCCCACAGATCGATGTGTACTGCCGTGACTAGTTTCGTAATCATCGTGTATGAATTTATACCAGTACAATGAAAGCACAATCAGATCGTGTTGAGATAGAGCATCTTACGGGAGAGTTCGTTGGTCTTTGTTTTCTTTGTGCAACTGGATGATGACGAGGTCTGGGCCGGGAGCCGGTGGTTTTGACGGAAACCCGAGAGTCTCGCCCCCCCTAACCCCCCCCGCACAGGCCAATTCCAAGTTCGAAGGTCAGCCAAGCGGCTGATGGACCGACGCTTGGCACAAGCACAACCAGTGTCAACCACTCTCTCTTCCCTTCCAGCTCTTTGCTGCTGCTGCTGCTGCTTGCTGGAAAACTTGCTACTGCTCCTCTTCCTCCAGCTATTTTTTGGGGGCGTTCTTCTTGCTCCATCTCCCCCACCCAACTCACCCACCAACCACTTCCACTCACTTCCTTCACCACTGACCAGACTTAGCCTACCTACTCAGTACTTCCTTCCCACTCTCGTGACCTTACCTCCTACTTTCCCCTTCCACCTCCCCCCCCTCATGCAGCTTTCTTGTTCCTGATCGCATCCCCAATTACCACCCTCTTTCATCATCATCAATCCTCGTATTCTGGTCATAGATTACCCTTTTGACACTCGTCTTGCTAGCCTTTTCCAACCGTGGTTTGTGTTTCGTCGCGTTCGATTCGCGTGGCGAACCATTTGCGACCAGCTGATCCATAGAACTGACCGCGGTTGTCTTTCATTCAACCCCCCATCTTTTGACCATCACAGCTTCGAAGCCCTTTCTTTGTGCTTTCGGGTTCGACCTTCTACCTGCTTACCCACCTACCTGAATAGTACATATAGTACGGATCCGAGCAATCGTCTCCCCGTCGCGTCTCTGGATCACAACAGAACCCCAGTTTACTCCGATCCTCCCCTCCTGCCTCCATCTTTCTACAGCGGCTGCAGCGGTTACCGAAGGCGTTGTCTGGGTTTTTGTTGCTTCGGGCATGGCTTCCTAGTTCCTTGGCTCGATCTTTCTTCCATCGCGATTTCCTTCATCATTTGTTTTACACACCACCCTTCCTTCCTCGACTCTCACAATTCATGAAAAGGAGGGCAAAAAGGGTTGGTTGATTTCGCTACCGGACCAAGGATCGGTGTGGGCTCCAATATAAATGCTTGTTCGGTTACCATCCAGCCTTCACTACCCGATCACCGTAACGTCGTTGCTCAAACAGCCCGGCGATGCGGTGGAAAGGGAGGATGCGCTGTTCTGGTATGTCTACCAGACCACCGTCACCGAGGGTGACGGGCTGGGAAATAAAGTCGAGGTGAAGCGCAAATTTCCGACCAAGTTTGAGTCACCCGTCGATGGCGAATTGGTTCAGTGGAGGATTGCAAAAGGGGATGTCATCAATGGGCCGTATGTCACCATATTGAACTGGAAACCCACGTTTCGAGGTCCGATTGCTTTCACATCTCGGGAGCTGAGACTGACTTCATCTGCTATGTTCCAGGGTCGATTTCATGGTGGTCGATGAACCATGTGCTCACGAGGTTCAGTTCGGGGGACTTTGCGCAGAGTGTGGGAAGGATATGACTGCGTATGGATCCTAAGCGCGCGTAAACGTTAGGCTGTCAACGGATTGCTAATGTTCGAGTGATAGATCTACCTACAACTCGGATTTTCAAGATGTCATGCGTGCGACGATCCCGGTGACCCACGAAAACACAGGTTTGACCGTGAGCGAGAGAGAGGCGACGCGGGTGGAAGAGGATGCAAAGCGCAGCTTGTTGTTAAATCGGAAGCTGTCCCTTGTGGTCGATTTGGACCAGACGATCATCCAAGCAACCGTTGACCCCACGGTGAGGGAATGGATGGAAGATAAAGACAATCCAAATCACAAGGCTGTCAGCGATGTCCGCGTGTTTCAGCTGGTCGAGAATGACCCGGGAGCGCGTGGAGTATGGTACTATGTCAAGTTGCGGCCCGGGCTGGAGTCCTTCCTGCATAACATCTCGGAGATGTTTGAGCTGCATATCTACACCATGGGCACTCGGTCTTATGCGCAACATATTGCTGCTATCATTGATCCCGATCGTAAGCTGTTTGGAGATCGCATTCTGAGTCGAGACGAGAGCGGTAGTCTCACAGCCAAGAATTTACATCGGTTGTTCCCTGTGGACACTAAGATGGTGGTCATCATCGATGACCGCGGGGACGTTTGGCGCTGGAGCCCCAATCTCATCAAGGTCGTGCCGTATGACTTCTTCGTCGGCATTGGAGATATCAACTCCAGCTTCCTGCCCAAAAAGCAGGAACTGGTCTCTCCAAGCACGCCGGGCGAGAAGTCTGCGGCCAAGACAGTAAAAGCATCGCCCCGTGAGCACAATGCTAATGGAGCTACGGGCAGAGCAGGGGATCAGCCGGAGATGTCAACATTGGAGCAGCTAGTGACGATGGGCGGAGGAGACGACCCTCGCCTACTGCAGGAACAGAGCGATGCACAAAATGAGACGATCATGCATCAAGTCGAAGATCGACCGTTGTTACAGAAGCAGAAGGAATTGGATGCAGAGGAAGATGCCGCTGAAAGTAGTGATTCATCAAGTAGCATGGACGACTCACCGGAGATCAACAAACACCGACATCTTCTTCTGGAGGACAACGACCGGGAGCTGTTTGATCTGGAGGTTCGTCTTGAGCAGGTGCACCGCAACTTTTTCGACGAGTATGACCGGCGGAGATCACGAGCGCTGGGAGGACGAGTGGCAGCTTTGCGCGGCGAGAAGACACCCTCAAAGGACAAGGACGTCGACTTGAAGCTAGTTCCCGACGTTAAGGACATTATGCCGGCCATTAAACGCCGTGTTCTCAGCGGTGTTGTTTTGACCTTCACAGGAGTACTTCCTCTTGGCACGGATACACACAACGCGGACATCTCGCTTTGGTCCAAGAGTTTTGGTGCGACCATCAGTACGAAGATCAATTCAAGGGTGACCCATCTCGTGGCCGGACGGAACCGCACGGCTAAGGTTCGAGCTGCAACGCGGTACCCCAACATCAAAATCGTGAGGACACATTGGTTGAGTGACTGCCTAACACAGTGGAAGCGTTTAGACGAGAAGCCATATCTCCTGCCTGTGCACCCAGATGATCGCGAGCCGCCAATTTCGCCAGGCCAGGAAATGGAGAGTTCTTGGCTGTCATCTGAGGAAGGGACGGGGGTCGCTGGCACGGAGGAGGACGAGCCTGAAATGACGGCCGATATCTTGCAATCGTCTGGGTTGACCGAGATGTCGCCTATTGGGTATGACGCCGATCAACAAGCCGCCATCCACGAGGAATTGAAAGAGTTTCTGGGCAGTGACGACGAGAGCGAGAGTGACAGTGATGCCTCCTTCATGGAAGATGCTCCCACAACGGCGCCCAGCAAGAAGCGAAAGCGTCCGGAGGATACAGAAGATGAGGAGGACGAGGGAGGAGATGATAACGGAGACAGGGCGCAAGATGCCGGACCCCCCCATGGCTCGCGACTCGCGCAGCGGATTCGGCGGGTGTATGAGCGGCCTGGCACCGCACTCTCCCAAGCAGTGTCTAGTGCAGCAAACTCGGAATCGCCCAGCAGTGAACCGGAGGTGCAGGCCGATGCGCCTTCGGGATCCCAACCAGCGGGCACGATGCCGGCTCCGGAAGAAGAGGATGATGAGCTCGAACGGGAGATGATGGCGGCGTTTGAAGATGGCGATTACGACGCGACGGCCGAGGAGAAGATCGCGGAAGAGAACGGTTGACATTAGTTAGCAGCTCTAGACGTTGTCTTTGTTCTGTGTGGATAGGCTAGCGGTCATACTACGCTGTTGTCATCGTTGATAGGAGCATTTTTGATTCGAGATCATGCTGGCAAGGCATAGCGAGGGCGTTTGTGCGCGATTCCGTCTACGAGGGGGTCAAATTTTATGGGGGTGTGACATAGGACTCAGGTATAGGGTTTAGGTTTTTCGAATTTGAATGTGTATTTGGATTGAACAGTGTATCGGCATTCATGTAGACTGAGTGTCTTTCGCAGATGGACGTATTACTATCAGCCAGTAGAAAGAGAAAAAGACAAAAACTTAAGAAAGGGAAGAACATTAAATAAGAATACACATAAGGTAGATTGTTCATACATCAGAGCAGCTAATAAGTCAAGTCATGCAATCATCTCACATCCATCACATCAATGCGAAACATCAAGATCCAAGTCATCCAATCATAAACATCACCAGCATTCTCTCACCCGTCCTCCTCGCACAACTTCAAGTTATACTATGTAGAGTACTAGGTAGGATCCCCAAAAAGAAAGGTACCAATAAAAGAAGAAGGGAACAATCATCGATAAATATCCCGATGCACCTGCCACGACATGATCATCATCCACGCATAGAAGATGGTATTAATCAATTCGAACGCAAACGCCGTTCTCCAGCAATTACCTAACACCAAGTCAAGATTAGCCACTAGTCGCTCATTGAAACTTTTTTGGGTTGCGTAACGCCACCACCAAGAACAAAAAAAAACATCCGAATAAACTGGCTTTTGCAGGGGGGGGGGGGGGACAGAGCCGACATACAGATCGTACTCTCAGTCAACCACGCCAAGGTCTGGAGATTATCGCCGGTGGGGTGGTTTTTCACCAGGATGAAATTCCGGCAGTTGCTGTCGACGTTGGCGACGACGCCGTACATCTGCAGGCTCGTCTCGATCAAGCCGGTCAGCCACAGGGCGAAGAGGATGAAGCTGCCCACGAGGATGATGCCCGGGAGGAGGAAGCGTTGGGCCGTGAGGACGTAGATTAGGATGATGAAGAAGAGGCCGAGGGCGGCGGTGACGGTCATGTAGGGGAAGAGCCTTTTTTTTTGTTGTTGTTAGTTTGTTTTTGGAGGGGGGGGGGCTGTGGGTTTTGGGCCGGGGGCTGTGTGGCCTGGCCTGCCTGCACACTCACCATGGGATATTCAGATGGAGCTCGTTCTGGACGGACATGAACCAGGCGAAGATCCCTAGACAGATGGCGTTGGCGGATAAGACGATGATTAACCAGATGTTGAGCTGGAGTTCGGGCCAGTGGTAGCGCCGGCGTCGGTAGATGCGGACGCCTGCCATGTTGGAGGGGCGGTTTCTCTAGCTTTGTTGGTGGTGGTGGTGGTGGGTTCTGGTAACTTAGTGGATGTGATGGATGGTTGCTCAGACTCTTAGTGCAGTGGTACGCTAGGCTGGGAGGTGTGTTGTTGGTGGAGAATCGTGTTGATATATGAGTTGATGCTGAGGTTGATATTGTCATATGTTGGTCGTTGGAGGGCTGGGTTGAATTTGGGTTGCGTTTGTTGCATTCGAATCGACCAATACACAGATTGCGAGGTTTGATCGTCTGGTAGGTTATATGATGAAACAGTCTTGCGATATATTTAGCTCCTCCAGTAGTTGCGCACACGCTGACCGCTGCTCAGCTCTCCACCCCAGCTTCAGATGATGATGATGATGATGCTGATGACGGTGTGTGGAGTATACTTCAAGGGCAGCAATAGGGCTGCGGGCCACCTCAGTCAGTCAGGCAGAAACCGCCCACTTTCCCTTGCAGGGCATTCGATTCGATGGGGGTAAGGTCCAGACTCCGTGGTTGTCGGTGCATGGAACGTCGGTCTGGATAGGCGTCACCGAGTAGTTACTGTGGAATGATGGACGGGAAAGTGGGCGAGAGTCAATTGGGCTGTTGTGATGATGATGATGATGTTGTTGTTGATACGGAGTACTTATTGCGTCGTTGGGCGGGAGTGGGCCGGTAGCTTGGATTTGCAGGTGCAGTAGCAGTCCACGGTAGCAATAATACCATTCAAACAAACAATCTGTTTCAAGACAGCAGAAGTGTCAAGAGACTAGCTCATTCTTTGGCGTCGGAGTTGCAGAAAGGTGAAAAGCAGGAAATGAAGGACAGACAGATCGGGTTTGATCGAAGCATGTGGAATTCGGGTGGCTGGAAATTCGGTGGCAGGGGATTTGGCGCTTAAGTTAGCTTAAGCCTTCAGGTCCAGTGCGGAGAAACTCCCGGCCATCTATAAACATTTCCGATCTCCAACAAAACACATACACAGACCGACCAATAGTTTTATCAAAGTCATTATCATTGCATTTCATGTCGGTCTAACCTTTTCTCTATAGTATACAGAGACTATAATCTATGTCAGATATAAGTCTTTCGTTCTACAACAGGGTATCACCCAGAGCGCTGCGCACCAGCGAGCACCCCGTGCGGATCGTGTCGCTGGCGCCCGCTTCCTCCAGACTGGGGTTGACTTCCACCAGGTCCATCGCCACCAGGTTGCCGGTCTCGTGCACACACTCGGCGATGAAGTCGCCCTCGCGGAGAGTCAACCCACCGCGCACAGGGGTGCCCGTGCTGGGCGCCCACTGGGGGTCCAGAGCATCGACGTCGAACGACAGGTGAATGGGAGTGTCGTTACCCACGTGCGCCAGCGCCATCTCCACCACGCGACCGATACCATAGCTGCGGTGGATTTCATGTCAGACGAAAACGAACCAACCACTCAGAAGAGCAGACTTACCGATCCACATCGTGCATGCTGAAGGCCTTGATGCCGTGCTCGCGCAGCAGCTGCTTCTCGCCGCGGTCGACGTCCCGCAGACCAATGTATACCAGCTTGCGGGTGTTGACAATGTGCTCATCCTTCAACCAGCCGAAGATGTCGGGACGCTCCTCGCGGGCCAGGCGCGTCAGGAAAGCCATGGGCATGCCGTGGATGTTGCCGCTGGGGCTCATCTCGGGCACGTTGATGTCGGCGTGGGCATCGACCCAGATGACCGCCATCTCGCGGCCCAGACGCTCGCGGATGGCCTTGGCGGTGCCGGAGATGGTGCCGATGGCGATGGAGTGGTCACCACCCAGGGTCAGCACGAACTTGCCCTCCTTGGCGTGCTCGTAGACCTGGTTGCTCAGCGCCTCGGTCACCGCGCTCACCGCCCGGGGCTTCTTCATGCCGCGGTGGTCGGGGTCCTCCGTGGGCATCTTGTCCTCGTAGTAGTGGACCTTGTCGTCATAGTGCAGCTCGTAGCCCAGGTCGTCGCGCAGTTGATCGAGGAGTCCGGCTTGGACGAGGGCCATGGGAGCAGCCTCAACGCCCATCTTGCACTAAATTTCGTCGCAGCGTTCCCGGTCAGTCTTGCTGTTGCTTGCGCCGCCCGCTAGACTCCGCGTAGATCGGCGGCGGTGGCGGCGGGACTAGAGTGAGGGGAAACGTACCTGACCGCCATTGAAGCCAACGGCCACTACACCTAGCTCGTTGGGCTTGGAGAGGAAGCGCTGGCGAATAGTGGAGGGAGAAGTCATTGTGTATGTGAGAGATGAGGAGGGAGATAAGCGTCGTAGGAGAAGGAAGAGGGAAGGAGAGAGAGGCGTGAAAAAGAAAGAAAAAAAGTTCTAGAAGAGCGGGACCCGCGCTGATGAGATAAGATCAAATCAAGAATCGGGTGGGGAATCAACTGGAGCCGGGCAAGGAACGGGTGGACCACGGGCAACAACAACAACCAGGGCAGAGCAAGAGGCAGACTGAGAGGCAGAGGAAGCGGAGGGATACTGAGAAAGATATCAAGGAGGTGAAGAACAGTGAGATGATGAGGAAGAAGAAGTCAAAGAACTTCACAAAGGCAGGGGGTATTGGAGCAGTTTATAAAACCTGGCCAAAGGGTGGTCGTGGGGCATTGTGATCGCTAAGACCTGCTTTTAGGGATCAGGACTTCCCCTAAGTACAGGTCGAGGAGAGATGCCCGCCTCGGCCTTTCAAAACCATCTCCACCCCCCTTTCTATTAGCAATCGTTTTCGGACTCCGGTCATTCTCGGGCTGGCTTACAGCTATTATCTTACTGATAAGGACAGATCACTTATGTTTGGGCTTAAATCCGACGGGTATCATCATTATCGTCGTCGTCATGCATGAGCGGGCTCAGCTCAGCTCCGCGGACTCAGCTCCGATCTAGGATCTAGCTACTCTGTCTCTGTACATACGCACTGTACTCGTACATCGGCACTGCTATACATCTATTTCGCTCCCTCCAGGATCAGTTCCCGCAATATTGTATCAGCCTTGGGCGCCTCCACCCGCCCTTTCTCTCCCATGCGCATCATCTGTCCTACAAACCAACCCAGTTTGCCCAGTTGGTTCTTCTGTCGAATCTGCTCAACCATCGATGGGTTTAGTGCAATAGCTGCCTCCGCCAATGCGATGTATTCCTCCCGCGACAAAGGCCGCAGCAACAGATTCTCTTCCTCGAGCAGCTGCGGGATCGAGCGCTGATCCCCGTCAAACACCAGAGCCAGCACCTGCTTGGCCGTGGGACCAGTGATGAGCTTTCGTTGCAGATGGTCAAGCAAAGAGGCCAGAGAATCGGCGGGGACGGGCTGTGAGTCCCAAGCCAGTTCCGCCTTGGTCAGGAGGCCGCCCAGTTCGTGCAGCACCCAATTGCTAGCCAGGCGCGCCAGTGCCTGCTGCGTCTTCGAGTCCGTTCCCGGGTGCTGTTGGCGCAGGAGGTCCACGACATCCTGATAATATTCTAGTCGAGCACCGTCGTCCAGCTCTACAAGTGGTTTGGCATCTTCAATGGTCAGCCCATATTCCGCTCCGGTCAATAGACTGAGAAGCGCATCAGAGCCTGTTGGCAGTGTCCGTCTGAGCTCCGAGATCAAATCCTCCCCAATATAGACCGGAGGGAGATCAGGATCCGGCATATAGCGGTAGTCAACCTCTCCTTCCTTGCCACGCAATCTGCGCGTCTCAGTGCTGCCGATGGTCCAGCCACGGGTTTCACCTTCCACCACACCACCGCTCTCCAAGACAGCTATCTGGCGATTCTTCTCGGCGATAATGGCGTCCTCGACGGCCTTGAAGCTGCTAAGGTTCTTGATCTCCGTACGCTGTCCCAGACCTCCGATCCCGCCATACCGATGGTTACCGGCAACGTCGCCCCTTTGACGGATGGAGACATTGACATCCGCCCGCAAACCACCCAATTCCATACCAGTTATAACCGCACTGCAGGATTGTAGGATCGACTGAATCTTTCGCACACAGGCCGCCGCGGTGGCCGGCGTGTGAATCTGGGGCATTGTAATGATCTCGATGAGGGGGTGGGAGACTCTGTTGAAGTCGAGTAACTGCATCGAGGGAGGGTACTCCTGAGACTTGGCCGTATCCTGTTCCATCTGAATCTGCTTGATGCCGATGCGCACGTGGTCTCCATCCTCCGGGGCGATTCCGTCATAACGGAAGAGATCCACATAACCATTCTTCGCCAAGGGTTCTGCAGGGCATTAGTCCGCTGACGGCAGAAGCTGCAGCTTGCGTGACCGTCTTACCATAGTACTGCGTGATTTGATACCCGGCCGGCTGGTCTTGATAGAAGTAGTGCTTTCGATCGAACTTGCTGACGGGCTGGATGTCACAATTGAGAGCAATGGCGGCGCGCAGGGCGGGGAGGAGCGTTGCGATTTGGAATTCCTAATCAATTATCAGGTGTCAGTGGTTTGATGTGGTGAGCATGTGGTAAAGGAGTAGAACAAACCGGTTGACTGCCGGGAAAGGCGAGATCGAAGAGGGCTACATTGGAGTTGGGGAGTTCCGCCGATGAGGTCGGCGCTTCTATTCAGGGCGAGGCTCAGTCGACTGTAAGTCCTTGAGATAACGAGTTCACCTACTGGAAAAAAGTTTGGCCTCGGTGTTCAGCTGCGCGTGGATCTCAATTCCCACTGTCAACTCCCATTTTTGGCGGGATGCTTCCTCGTCCTCGCGAGTCTGTCGTTTGCGCGCCCTGAGCGATTTGGCGTCCTGTTTGAGCTGCTTGCGCAGGGGAACCCGGTCTGTTGACTCAGGGACTGCCGTAGTCTGAAGGGATCGTCGGGGAGAAGCGAGGGTGGCGGAAGGGAGAAGGGATTGTTGAAGCTGTTGCTGCGGCGAGCGGCGGAGCAGATGAAGGCATTGCGGGCAAGTGAAGGAACGAGTGGCTCGCGGCCCTTGGCGCAGCCATGGTCGCAACATGGCGCTCTGGCAGAGAGTAGGAAATAATGGCTGCGTTGACGCAGATAACTCACTTGTCGATCAGTGGCTAGTAATGGGGTCTCAATGGAGAGATTGGCACCAATTGGTGGTTCCTTTAGTCGGAAGAAGATAGACGGAGCAACGACGATACACGATAACTACCGTACTATACAATAAGTTACAGCGGGTACAATACAGTAAGGCCGACGGCGGTGGACAACTCACCGCTTAATTAACAATGCAGATGATTTTTCCTTGGAATGAAGTCTTTCAATCCAGAGCTTCCGATTCGCGATGCACTGGAAACTGGAGAAAAGAAGTGCGTGTGGGAGCAACGCCTTGCTGCATGTCATGCTACAGAATGCAGCGTCGGCCTCGCAGTGCAGTCGAGTTGAAACCCCACCAATACAGTCCCAGTCCCAGCTTTGCAGCGTCACTTCATCACCATCCTCATCAACAACATCATCTTGGGAGATGAACTGACATAGCTGGAGAGGGGAGATAGCACAATAGAGGGGTCAAGGAAGAAGGAGGGGTGTGTGTTCGTGGCCATCAGAGTAGACTCAGTAACGAGTCGCCATGAGCCAGCGCAGCAGCAACCTAAGCAGTAGAAGCACTCCGTACTGTACTCCGTAGTTGAGATGAAATGCAATGCAGATGATGAACTTCTTCCCCCACACACCAAAAAAACTACTTGCTATTTTTCTCTTTTCTTCTTCCACCCTCCCCCTCTTCTCCTTCCTATAACCCCGTCTTCTCTTTCCAGTCCCACCAGCTTGTTATCTTTTTCTCTTCTTGTCGAAGCCATCTCTTTTACACACGCCTATACTCCTCCTGTTTGTCTTGACGCCCCCCTCAGCTCTAACTATAAGCTGGAACCGCTGGGGTGGACGAATGAGAGTCGCTCCACGATCGTCGCAAACATCCAACAATCGCCTACAACGCGGTCTGATTTGATCCCTCGACTGGGGTCGACGTGTTTAAGATCTGTCTCAGTTCGAGTTATTCCCTGTCACTTCCTGCCGACGGGGCGCATACGCATTTATTGGGGTCTGGAACGCCTCGCTGACGGACCATTCCGCGCATCTACATCCATCTAGATATCCATTTCTTCTTACTCTACTATCCTGTCAACCTCAGAGCTACAAAACCAGTTTCGATCTTCAGCAACTTGCTGAGCATATCTTTATCCAGAAAATAGCCAAGACTTGATCTTAGAAGCAGTGCTCTGCGTACGGCAGTCCATCGATCCTCTACACATTCTGTGCTACATTCTCGAGTTTCCCCTCCGCCCGCCGCGTCGCCTGACTGGTTCTTGTGGCCCTCCCTTGATATGCCTCCATTGTTGCCCCCTCCCACCAAATTATCTCATTCTCGAGCCTGCTAGTTGTCTCACTTTCGGCCCCGGCTCTTCCATTGCATTGCTAAAGGGTATAGTTAGTGAATAAGAGGGCTTATCATCTACTGCTCTCAGTTTCGCATCAGTGGTCTTGTGGTCGCGTTGATTTACTTCCAACATGCCACTGTATGGCTCGTCCAGTCGCTCGAAGAAGCCAAAGAAAGATGGTAGCAGTAAATCATCCACGGCTTCTGTCTTTTCGGCCACTTCTCGTTCCACAAAGGCTTCTAGAGCGTCTGGGGATCGGCCGCAAGTAGCATCTCAAGATCCATCTTTGGTCTCGAAGAACACTGCTCCGAGCCCGGCAAACGTCTCGCCGAGGCATACTTCTGCCAAGTCCGCCGAACCTGAGCGGACCGTTCCGAATGTTTTTGAATATCTAGACGAAGATGAGTCCACGTCAGAAGAGGATTCCTCCGAGGATGACGACTTCAGATCGCGTCGAGTGTCATACCCATCATCGTCTAGCGCCCAATCGAAGACGGCGTACGTAGGGTTAGGGCGTCAGAGCAAATTGGCTGCACTTGGGGCGGATACACGCAGTCGAACATCGTCCACTATGTCCAAGGGTTCAGTTGACTCCCAACCATTGCCGACTGCATTTGATATCGCTTCTGGTGTGCCATCATTACACAAGATGAAAAGCAAAACATCTTCTCAGAATAAGAAGCCCAGCGACATCCCCGCCGGCATATCTGCAGGCTCGAGCTCGCCTGAGAAACGGAGCTTAGAGCTCAGTCCCCGATCCGATGCCTTCTATTCGCATCTTTCAGCCAGCCAACACCGGCCGCCTCTACCACCATCACCGCCACGAAGCCCGGAGGAAGATTCTCAACGACCTAGTCACAAACGCAGCCGTAGCACGAAAACATCACCACCTCCCTCGGGCTACGGCCTCCTCGCCTGGCGTCTGAGCTCATCCACCGACAACCAGGAGCCTCGTCTCCCACCGCTCTATCGCCGATTCGAAGATCTAAACCATCGGGTGCTTCTGCAACTCCAGGACGAGATTGCACAGATGGAGGAAGACCTTCGTGTCCTAGACGAGTACGATCAAATGCATCGGGCGGCTACGGCCGAACAACAGGGCACCACGGTTCTCCCAGCTTCGCGACGCATGGACGTCCAGGCACAGGTCTACTCTTCCCTGCATTACCGCAAGGAAGAGCTGCTGGGCGCACTGGCCCAAAAAACGGAACAATATAGTAAGTCACAACAGACAACATCATCGTTTCCACCTCAGGAGACACTAATCGTATTCCACAGATAATGCGCTCAGTGCATACAGCCGCGTTCTGCAGACTCTTCCGCCTGCTTCAAACAAGGATATCGAAACCTACCGCACCTGGATGAACGAACGTAACCCCATTATTGCTGCAGAGACGCGCTTTCTTGACCACACTAAGGATCTGGTTTCTCTTGCCCCTCGCACGATCTCAGCTTCCTCCGCACGATCCGTGTACGCTGCAATTATCATCGCCTCTGCAGCCGTCATCCTCCCTCTGCTCACTTTCAGCATGATTGCTGAATTTTCCGGTCGTCTGCTGGTGGTTGCCGTTGTAGGCGGCGCCGCTGCTGCCGTTGCCTCCACTCAATCCACGGGAGCAGACCAGCTTGTCGGCTCCCAGGATGGATGGCGATCCGCTTCATTGTATGTTTTTTATACATTCCGTGTTGTTTCATTGGTGAAATCATCGTACTAACTTATAACCTTAGATACTTTGGTTTCATGGCTACAGCAGCTCTATTTATCCCATAGTTTCAACAGATACAGACTTCTGGGTGTAATATCCACCAGCTTTTACCATCTTCTCATGACTTTACGAATTTTCTTGAGGCAGCGTGCCACTGATATCTTGGATTAATTCTGCTCGCAAGTATATTTTTCTTGCTTGGATTGGCACAAATTGCATGGATGTTGCTATTGATGCTTGATGATACATTCAAAACTCACTTTTGAAAGACCTCTTCCCCCGTGTTAAGCTTGCCACCACAAATCATGGTGAGGGTGTTCCTCCGGTCTTCTGGGTCCCTGATTCAATGTTCCCTTTTTTGGCTTTAGCGACTGGACTAGATGCTTTGTACGCACCGTGAATGATTAAGATGATGTATACTTAATTTTCTCCAACTGGAAGGCAATCTGGTCTTGTAAAAGATTGGTGAGTAGTGGTGGTCAGTACATCTATACACTAATCGCATGTCAAAGTTCACCGGAGCCCTGCCAGAAAGTCGTTGTATGTCATATGGGTAAAGGCTGGGGCAAGCAGACGATTCACAATTGTCATGTGTCTGCACAGAGTGAATTATACCGATTTGACTTACAGCACAGACTCAGGGTTATAGCTCCACAACTTACCTGCCTGATTTCTCTAACACCCAGACGACCAACCATCACCTACCTCTCTGTTCTCTTCCAGTTGTTCATAGTTCGTTGACCCCAGCGTGTTACTACTGCTTCAGCTACTTCATATCTGTGGATATCTTATTCTGTGTTGCACCCTTCAGGTCTGTTCGTCTCATCACAGCCTACAACGTCCACTCAAGCTCCCAATACATCAGATCCCTCAACTCTCAATAGCTCCTCTGCACTACCAAAATTTCAAAGACCATGACCCGCACAAAAACAAAGAAGAAAATGCAGAACAACGTGGAGGCCTGCTCCAAATTCAAGCCCAAGCCCAAGCCCAAGTTCCACAATGACGCTCAGGGTAACAACGGGTTTGCGTTGGGGAAGCGTCGCCTTCGAGATGCTCCAAGTGACGATGACGATGACGAGGAGATAACCAGCCTTACCTCGAAGAATAAGCAGAAGCGTGTGAGACTTCTCGAGAAGAAGAACCTCCCCACAGCGATCGTCGTCTCTGCCCCCGAACTCCAAATCCGCGTGGCCTTCACCTTCGCCGAGTTGTGTGCTGCTACCGACGATACTCCGAACGATGCCGACCACGCGCAATTCGACAGGTTCATCGCCAAGGTGTATGACACGGTCGAGGGCTTCACCGAGGAGGACTACATCATCTACTGGGAATATGGGGACTTGCAAACCAAGTACAAGGTGACGAACCCCAGCTCGTGGCGTGCCGCTATGCTGGAGATGCGAGGCGATGGTAGTTTTATTGTTGAGATGAAGCCGAAGCAGGAGGCAAGTATGTTATTGGATTCTTTATCATCTCTCTCTCTCTCTCTCTCTGGCAGTAAGGTGGTATGAGAACTATCTGGCTGACGTGACTTCCAGGAGACGCGCCGTTTCTAACTCACCGGCAGGCAAAGACAGAATACGATAGTATTGTCCATCGCTTGATGATTCGCAGTGATGAACAGTCTCTTCTTGAGAACATTCAGTGTGGGGATTCTGGGGCAGCCCTACTTCCACTGGCGAAGAGAGATCGTGTCGCCGCACGGATTCCTGACGGGTATTGCTCTGATGATTCGCTCGGTTCAAGCTCCCCGGTCCATCGCACCACCAACGATGGACAGATGATCAATTCGGACAAGTCTACGGCCTTTGCAAACAGAGAGATATAACTCTGGATGCAGTGGTGCCAAGATGAAGTTTTGTATCTGGTCTGGGACATGGATGATGGTATGTGGGAAGATTGGGAGAGATACAGTGTATTCGCTGTTGGATGTTTGTCTTTTTTTTTTTTTTTTTTTATCGTCTCGAGGACAGATGGGTCTTTCATTTTCTTAAAGGGACCTCTCCAGTCATTTCGTGACAGTCGATAAGAAGAAAGACTTCTACTGATTTGTGAGTGCTCTTGAGTGATAGTAAAATGCTCACGTGTTGTGTTGTATCGCGGTAGGCCCAGCTCGATTTGGCTAAGTATCTTCCCGTCTCCATCTTCAGCTTCTCCATCTTCCCCAATTGCACCATTCATTCGAAGATAAGACAACGTATGAGGTCTACCAGCCTTATTATTCCTTCAGCTCTTCCACATGGGAAGTCAAAATGTGATCGTCGAACGTTGTACCGCAATTGGTCGATGTCCACAGTGCTAAAGATGTCGAGCATCTTAGCGCATCCTTTAGGCAGAGTAACCGGAGTCTAGTCATGACCGGCGCTGTCAAATTAGCGAGGCTGCAGCTGCTCGAATATATTAATCGTCTATTTCTAATTCTCGGAATCTTCCCTTCACAGACTTCTCTTTCGCTCTCCGTCCCTTAGAGTCAAAAATGCCCGCCATATCGAACTCAACATATGGAGCCCCTACCACCGTCCGACGGCGCATAGCCCGAACCAAGAGATCTCGAGCAGGTTGTCGCACTTGCCGGTAAGCTCGAACATGCCCAACATACAGGCCACAACCCCGTCCGATCGTGAGCTAAAATGATCACACTCGGTCCGTCAGTCTCCGCAAAGTCAAATGTGACGAAGCTCCGGGGGCTTGTCAACGATGCGTGTCGTCCGGCCGAGTCTGCGATGGCTATGATATGCACCGGTTGCCTGCGGCCACGGGCAGCAAGACCATCGGTGCTGTAGAGCCGCGCCTCCCAGCGTTGATCTCCAGCAACCTATTCAGAGCAATGACATCGGACGAGCGAAGGTGCTTCTCCTACTTCCAGAACCGCGAGATCCCCGCAAATCTGATGTTCTTCGATTCGGCCCTATGGAAGCGGCTCGTGCTGCAGATGGCCCAGGCGGAACCCGCCGTATATCATGCCATGATCGCTTTGAGTGCCGTGCACATGGATACGGAGATCAAGGATGTCTTAGTGTTACACCCCGAGGTAACGCCGGACAGTGTCTTCCACCTCTTTGCCCTCGAGCAACTGGGGCGCTCCTACGCCCTGCTACAACAGCGCTGTAGCTCCCAGGACCCGCAGATCCTCCAGATCACTTTAGTGACTTGCCTGCTTTACACCCTGTTCGACATGATCCAGGGCCAGTACGAAACGGCGTACACGCATATGCAGAACGGCGTGCGGATCCTCAAGGATGTTGGGCCGTTCAAGCGCCAGCAGGACCCCTACACGGCGAATGACCTCCCGGTCGACGGATGCCTGGTCGCGGGCTTTTCCTTCCTCGACATCGGCTTCATCCACTTCGACTTCGACGGACCGCCCCGCGTGCACCTCAACGAGGGTCAAGACTTCGAGCGGACCATCCTCGCTCGACAGGGGTATATCAGCAGCCTGCAGGAAGGACGACAGGCGTACAACATCATCGCCAGCGCGCTCTCCCAATTCCTCCCACAAGCCTGGCATCTCTCGGACGCCGACATCGCCGCCCAGTACCACCGGCTCCAGCCGCAGCAGATCCTCCTCCTCTCGCAGACCGGCCGCATGCTCCGGGTCTTCGAGGCCTACGCCGCGCGATCGGCCGGCCGTCTGCCCGCGCCCGAGCAACAGAGCCTGGACATGCTCATCTACCACATCCACGCCTTCCTCCTGGGCCTCAGGATCTGCCTCGTGGGCAGCAACCGCGCCGCCCGCGCCGCCTACACGGCGGACTTTGCCGCCTTGCTCGCCGAAACCGAAGCCCTCATGGCCCGCGTCCCCGACCAGCCCAGCGTCACCCTAGACCTCGGCGTCCTCCCACCCCTCCACCTCATCTCCACCTTCTGCCCCGACTACCGCCTGCGTCTGCAGGCCTTCCGCCTCCTGCAGACCTGGCCGCACCGCGAGGGCCCCTTCGATTCCGACCTGACCGCCGGCCTGGCCATGGAGCGCATGCGCAAGGAATTGACGCTTATGCGCGCGACCGACTACGCCCACTCGGGCTATTACTACTACAACAACAGCAGCAACTACGACGGTGACTCCAGCGATATGACGACGCCGTCGCCACCAGCCGGCGAGAAACCACTGACCCCCGCGGAGATTGAGGAGCTTCTCGCTGCTCTCTCCGAGGAGGTGCACCGCTTCTTCGATACGGTGGACGCGCCAGCCGTCGCGACTCGGTGGGCTTGCTTCCGTATCTTCATGGAGAGTGACCAGACTATCATGAACAACATCGGGTGTGCTGTCGCTGTCGATCTCCCCCTCCATGAGGAATTCGCGGGCTGATTGTCTCAAAACTTAGAGCGTGGGTTTACGAACACATATAAGTGCGTGAGTATTAATGCGATCCATTAATCAGAGAGGGGGTGAAAGCTTGGTTATTGCTCGAAGTCACTAGCCAGCTTTTTAATCCTGTAATATGTCCGTTTCCCAGATCCGGAATGAGCGGAATTCCAGGCTGAGACCGGAGTATCCTGACTTCAGAAACGAGCATTCGAAGGCTTAGTACTTAGAAAGGTATGATATTCTCGTTGAGGGAGGGTTTACATTAATTAAGCTCGGATAAGTAGTCTCAAAAATAAAGCCGAGTCGCAGTGAAAAAGTACCGGGGGGGAATTCGATAAGGAAGACATTGTAGAAAGAGAAAGAGAAAAGAAATAAAAAAGTGGACCCCTCCAAAATCAGACAGCCATCCCGTGGAATATACGAGGTTTTTTTTTTCTCCCAGCATTGTCCCCTATTTCCTCTTGTTCTCCGCGAGGAAGAAGAATAGTTCCAGAGAAGAAAAGAAAAGCAGTGGAAAGACTCCAGAAGATTGATGATGAGAAAAAAAAAACAGAAATGTAATTATCATCTTCGCTGCGTTCATGAAAGTGAAGGTCTTTTCAAAGAACATGATTCCTTCAATTTAAAACAAGTTATACATCGGGTTGCGGGTGCTGGTTTTCTTTGCCTGACATACCGGGTGTAGAGTAAGCCACGTGAAATGTCGAGGGGCTAGCTGCGTGAAAGGCGAGGATAAAACGACATTGCCACATGATTCTTCATTCCCGTCACCAAGATCTCATCTACTCATGAGGACGCCGGGGTTCCGTTCGGCTTCGGGGTCGGCGTTTTGCCTGACGGCTGGGGTGTTGTGGAGCTGGGCCGGTTTTGCGCATTGGCCGCTAGCTGAGCCTTGTTTCGATCCATCACAACAGCCTGCTCAGCAGCACTCCGCGCGTACGTAGCCGCAGCGGCTGAGTTCGAATAGCTCCCTGCTGGTGGCGAGGCCTGATTAGACGGGTTGTTGCCGTGATGAGGTGGCTGTTGCTGTTGTGGTTGAGGCGGCTGTTGTGGTTGCTGCTGATGCGGCTGCTGTTGCTGCTGCGGTATGTATCGCTGTGGTGCTTGCTGGGGATTCGTCGGCCCCGGAGGTATACTGTATGAGGCTCTCGGGGTTGCGCTAGGCGTCGTATAAGGGGGTTTTTGAGGAGATGCGCTCCGGCCGGCTGCCTGGGACGCGTGGTAAGATCCGGGCTGTCCAGGCCGAGGAGTGTAAGGTTGGGGGGATGCCTGAGCGGGAGGAGGACCCTGTGGTCCTGCATATGGATGGTAGCCATTCTGCCCTGGGCGTTGCTGATACGGTGTGCTAGGGTTGCCTTGGTTAAATTGAGGTGCCGGTTGGGAATAGCCGGGATAATAGCCAGGCCTTTGCTGAGGAGTCGCTGGCGGGCGGCCTCCCGCATACTGCTGCGGCGATGCTGAAGTATACGGGGCAGATGTCGAGTTTTGTCTTCCTGCAAAGTAGGGTTGAGCTGCTTGTATGTTGCCTTGAGGTTGAGCCCGTGTATTAGAGCCATATGCTCGTTGGTTGTACTGGGCCTGGTAGCTGGCAGCTCGGCTAGGTGTGGAAGTTCGATTTGCAGGAATAGCAGACGCGCGCTCCTGCTGCATGGTGTAGTCATCCTTCTCCATCGTGCCTTGGTAATCGACACCCTCAATCAGAATCTTCTGGCTGATATTGAGATCAGCTAATTGATCGCCGTCCAGCTTGGCAACAGCATATGGTGGGAGAGTCGAGACAAGCGCCGCTAGACTCGATTTAAGTGTCTCGTAAACGCTTCGCTCCTCATCCGATGGCGCGTCATTCGATCCAGGTCTTGGTGCGACATCAACGGGATCTATCCCATGGATTGCACCACTCGCGGGTGCCAAGCTGCGAATTTTTTGATACGAACTGAGAGTCTCTAGAAGCTCGGAGACATCACGCAGTAGGTCATCCATCTCCCGAGAGTCTTCGTCAATAGACTCACCCGAGGTCTTTTTGCTCTGGGTGATGCTATCTGTCAAGTCCTCTGGGTTGAATGATTTCACCATCTCCTCTAAAGCGCTCTCATCGAGCTCGCCTATATTGCCCGGCTGCACGGTTGATACGTCATTCTCATCTTCTGGGATTGCCATCGAGACAAGTGTGTACAGGCGTCTAGCCCCACGCTTACTCCACCATACCAGGTCTTTCGAGTCGGCTTGAACAACAGAACCTGAACTATCGAACGATGGGGCAAAGGAAGAATATACACCTTGCCAGAGCGCGATATCTTCGTCTGTAGATGGCATAGGGTCATCGGGAAGCTTTTCGTCCTCGTGGTGCTCTGAAGACTGCTTCTGACGACGACTCCAAAAGGAGGGTGATGAAGTGACCCCACCGTACTGCAGCCAAGAGCCAGCAGGAAGTCTTGCAAGACAATAGTTGTTGCGGTCACCCAGAAATGATTTGTAATTCGTGATGGATTCGAACGGGTCAATCCAGCCACCTGAAGCATTACGAGGAGTAGTTCCCGTTTTGCGCGGTGCTTCTAACTGAGGCAACGTTGCACGTGGTGCAAATACCTCGCCGAAAGTTCTTTTGGGTTGGTTTGATTTCGCTTCCAAAGTGATCGGTACCACCTTTGTGGCTGTGATCCCGTTCGGAAGGCCGCCCTCAGGCAAGGGCGCCTGCACCTCGACGTACTTGTCCGCGCCTGGATCATCTGATTGTAGTGGGACCTTGACTGTCTTCTGTAGACTCGAGTAGAGCTGTTTCGGGTTTGCCGGATTTCCAAACAAGGTCAGAACCGCACTTTCATTCCGGATTTCAACGTTGGACGCAGTGGTTTTGATCGGGGCTTCACCATCCTCTGATGCTTCGGTTTTGACAGTGGTCTGGCTCATCTGTGCTTGACGAACCAAGCTATTCAGGAGCTTCTTGAAAGCAGCAATGCGATTGACGGTTTCCGTAAGTGGGGTTCCGTCGGCAGGCGCAGCAGTCGCCTGGGCTTTGTTTCTCTCAATCACTGCTGCAGAGGCCCTTTCGATGTCGCTCAAGAACTCCGAGAGGGTGTTGTAGCGATCCGACGCGACCCGAGCTTGTATACTCGAGCTTTCATCCTTATCACCCGAGACCTTTGCGCGCTTCGAACGGGGCTTCGCCGGCGACGATGGCAACGGACAGGACAGAAGATGTAAATCCGAATCGTTTCTAAATGAAGGTAATGATCAGTCATCTCTCTTTGGTTAATCACCAAGTGGGCTTAGCGCTCACTTGCTCAGAATCTCCACCAGGTTTCGCAAAGTCTCCTGCAGTTTGGCTCGTTCCTGCGATTGCGCCGCAGCGGCAGTGGCATCCTGGGCGGCCTTGTCGTCGTGACTCGAGACACGCTTTCGCTTGCCCGGTGTCGCCAACGTGGATGGCTCAGGACTGTTGGGAGGTTGTTCGCCATTTGTGGCCGGCACTGCGGCCGTCCCTCCGCCTTCATCGGCACTCATGACGAATCAGTTGCGCCGCGATTCAAGTATTTTCTTGAGACGGCAATTTGAGGAATTGGGGCAGTTTCCCTTCAAGTTGTTTGTTTGTTTGTTTGTGGGTTCTTGCTCACTTGAGAAAGTGTTGAATGTTAGAGGACACGGGATATTTAGAGCGCGAGGAGAGTGGACTTTTGATCCCTTGACCGGATTGAATCGACGATGAGCGTTGAGTAATGAGAAAAATGGGGGAAATGGGAAGTTAATGAGTCGATGATTGAGCGGTTCAGAGTCTTCGAAGTGGATGCGCCAATGGAGAGTGACTGGACCGATTTAAGGAATAGTGCGCAAGCAGGGGAGGATCGGGACAGTACTCGACGCATATGCCCGCGCTACCGCGTAAGGTAAATTGAACCAAAGTGGGTGTAGGGGATTTTCGGCGCCAGTACGGAGTACGGTACGTACAAACTGCAGACGGGAAGAGTGGATGGTGGTTTAGCTTGGCAAAAGAAAAACAAAAATAAAAAAAAAAAGAAGAGCACGACTGCGGGAATCAAAGGATGAACTCTGGCTCCATTGAGAGAAAGAGAGAGAGTTAACAGAGGATCGACAGAAAGACCGAGCAGATAGACTGACGGACAGTGAGTGAGGAAAGAGAGCGAGGGAGGGAGAGAGCAGAGCAGAGCGAGAGCGAGAGCGAGAGCGAAAGCGAGTCTCCGCCCGCCGCCCTCGGGACTTCTGCGCGTGACAGTATTGATCACGTGATATTGGTATTTTTCCCCAATGGGATCCTCCATCCAAATCCATGTGCTTTGCGCTTTCTGAAAGTTCCACTCGGCTTCAAAGTTGCCTCCTTCACCTTCGCTCAGATACGCAACACTCGCTTAACGACTACTACTTTTATAGCTCAACTCGATGACCGTTCTTCATGGATGTCATCGGTCGTCAATTATGTGTCGAGCTGCTCGAGAGCTTTCTCTCTGAGAGCGGCGCAATTGCCCAACAGCTGTACATCACCGAAGGTACCCAACAATTGAAGAAGAAAATCCCGTAACCTATGCTGAAGCCTTTCCCTCTACAGGTGCCATACTATAACGGCTACCGCTGTACCTTACCCCCTACTAATCCCACATTGGCCTGTCCTATTCCAAGATATGGTCTATCATTTCGGTACATACACATACACCGCAAGCTCGGATCTACAACCGATGCATCCGATCAAAGCTCCCAATCAGTGCCTCAAGAACCGGGCACTCCTTTGCCATGGCTGACTCCTTGGTTTTGGAGGAATCTACGTCTTCAGTCATCCTTGAATCAAGCTTTCGTTGATCCGCGTGCGGATGATGAGCGGGCCAACACCGACTCCTCCAGGTCGACCGTCGCAAGCGCTGCAGAAAACGGGGCAACTACAGACAGAACCCAACGCTCGGACAGAGGAGCATCGGGAATACGGATGGGTGAAACTTGTGAAGAGTATGGGTACGACGCACCAGGTCAGACTGGGACTGAATCCACTCTCCGGTCGACGCCTCTCTCTTCTGCGAATCGTGATGGACTGGACATCGACCGGCCAGACACTGTTCAAGACTCGACTAAAAATACCAGAGCAAACCCCCACAGACCGGCCAAACGCCTGAAACGTTCCAATCCGTGGGGTTATGCGCCTGATCTTACTTCTACAGAGTACCTAATCCTCTCGATCTATAAGGCACACGACCCAGAGAATCGTCATTGGGCGTGTGAAGAACTTGATGATCTCCAGCTTAAATACAGTGAGGCGGCCATGTCATACTACAAAGACTTCCACCGCATAACATTACAGGAGATTGTCGCAGACTACATACTGTATTTAAACCCCCTACTGGACCAATTTGGCGTACAATGCAAGGAGCTCTTGGATCCTAGTCCGCAGCACCTCTCCCAGTACTCATGGAAGCTCGAAGCACTACATAAGAAACTGGAGCGTGTTTTTTCCGAAGCCATTATCGAAAAACTGGCCTCACGAGGATATGCTGCCGCCGATGTGGTGACGTGGGCCTGGGTGCTTAAAAGCGAAACACCATATGAAGCTTGTCTTCGAATTTTACTAGCCGATGCCGATCAATATTCAGCGCAAAGCTCTCCGTCCGGGAGAGTCCCGCCATTCATTCCGCTACTCATTCTACGCCAGGGTCTCGACGTCAGAACGTTCAGATTACTCCTTCATTACTCTCTGGACCTCCTCACCGGCCAATATGTTCGACTCCCAAATAACCTCTCGCAGGACACAACGACCAAACGAATTTCCAATGAGAAAATCGTCTTCGGTACAACAAAGCCGCTGATCAATTTTGAAATGTGCTCAACCTTCGTTATTCGCTTGCTACACCATGCTCGTCAACTGTGGCCGGAGGCCCAACTTGCCATTATCCAGGCTTTTGCGTTCTATTTGAATACGCTGAAGAAGAGTCGCCCAAGATTAACGTTTTCTGAGGATAAACTCCATGCGCTAGTGGTCGACCGGTGTAATACAGTACTTCGCCTACTTTCTCTTCCCTCTCGACGTGAGCCATTTTTATCTGTTTCGTTCCAGCAGCGTGCACAGCTTGAGCTTCTCCGAGCTATGGCTGCATTCCAGCCGGCCCTGCCGGTCACGAAACGGGGCTACCAAAGTCTGGTCGTCGTACAGCTTGCTCATAGGAAGACAGAAGCCGAGCGCCAATCCGCGGAACTCAAGGCCCCGTCGTGGCCGCCTTGGAAGGAAGATAAGATAGGGTACGACGTCGATCGGGGACTCCAAGGCAGGAAAAGTCGCGCGATGCGAGTGCTGGATCAAAAGCTAGAGGCGGGATATTCTTCCTCTGCATGGGATAATATGTCTCGTATCCTAGCAGGCTGGGACACAGACGGAAGCCCAACAATCCAAACCCGATCCTTCGGGCTGTCTCGACCGGAAATTCTAGACCGGTTTCCAGCCCACTCCGACCATTACAAGCTTTGGGAAGCACGAATTCGTGCTACAAGAACTGTCCGGGAAGCCTGGGCCTGTTTTCTTTCTTATCAGGAAAAGGGGTTGCGTCCACATGGTGCTATATACGCAGCGATGGCGGAAAAGTTGATACATCGCAACCGAACTAGTAGCAGCGACAACAATAGCATGGCTCTACCAGGTGATGGACTAGAGGTTTTCCCGGAACCTTTATCCGCCAGGGACCTGATCTATGTGCCCTCTGAACCACCTACCTTGAACAATCTTCTGCATATGATGCTCTCTCAGGGTATCCGGCCATCTGGTCGGTTTCTTGCCTTGCTTCTACAACATGCACCAACTTTTCATGCCGGGCTGGAGTATCTTTGTTGCAGCAATTTGACGGATGAGCAGCTTGGGGCTTTGTGTATTGATTGGGGAAGCGACTTTTGTCATCCCAATTGGCTCAAGACGCTCAAGACGGGACTGAACGAGCTGCCGGATTACCTTGTCGCTTCGTTCGTCAAGTTCCTCTGCAGCTTTGCCAATCGAACTTATTTACCCGTGCTACAGCCTACCCCGCCTCCCTCGGATCTATTTCCTTTGCGGTTGGTAGGAAAAAGGATGTTGGAGCCACTAGTCTTCCAGATGAGAAAAGAGCGACTTAGTCCCTCTAACGGTCATCCCAGGGCGCTGCCTCATGCTATTGACCTTTTACGGGCGCGAGCCTCAAAGCCGCCACAAGCGTGGATCTATCTTCTGTCTGCCGTGATCGAGCGCAGCCCGCATAGAACCAGCGCTCCCGTTAAGCCGGTGGTGGCTTGGTTCAAAGCTCAGCTGCTCATGAGATGGATGGACCACCGCCAGATCGACACTGGCCTGGAAGGATTCAATATACTCTGTCAGGCATTTTCACGCGTCCTGATGATTAGGAAATATCATGCTGTTATGGAAGAGGGGTTGGACATTGTTAGCAGGATGGCATTATCAGGTCAACTCAGTCTGCATGGTCTGGTCCTGCCACGACCTGAAGATGTGGTATCATCTGGCCTCGATTTTCTGAAGCAACAGTTTGACAAGTGCGTTCTCGGGGACCCGCATCTTTCCTCACTTTTCGAGCACAGTTCCTCGACAATTCAGCTTGTCACCGACGCACAGGTGATTTTGCCGCCGATGTTTCATGTTCCATCTCCTGCGGTTCTCCATCTCTTTGTTCGCATCCTTGGGATTGCTGAAGACTCGGATGGATTGCTAAGCCTCTTGCGGTGGATGAAGCAGCACGAACTTTCTTTGAAGGAGAAGTACGACCAGCTTTCAAATGGAGATCAGCTGATGCGCCGTGTCATAGTAGCCTTTCGAGTGTTCTTAGAAGGATCTAGGAAGGTCCGGCGCACCTCGGTTCAGCAGGAAGGTGGTGATCACACCGATTCTACAAGGTTGGAATTTTCCGATTCCCATTTACAGGAGGCCTATGAAATCATTACTTCTTCGAAGGTCTGGGGTTCTTGGCCGACTGATGATGAGTTCAAGAAGTACATAGCGCAGTGAGAACAACTGCATGGAGGCGCATGGTGAGGACGCATCGCTGCAGGTCGGCGATTATTATGCCAGCGCTATTCATCTCCAATGTATATTATCCATTCTGAATATAGCTAGACCTCTGTGTGACTACTTCTAGAGACTACGTCGGACAAACAAATGAAGTACTGAACTTTCACCAAAAAAAATGAAAATCCCCAGAAAAAATTAAAATAAAGCGCTTATTCGCGGTTCCCCGCAATTTCCGTTCGCCGGTTTCCCCACACCTTCCCGTCCTTCTCCAACAACTTTCAGTCTATCTTCAACCCTTCCATCATCCTCCCATGAAATCCTCCCGAGGTTACCATCTTGATATCTCAGTTCAGCGACAATGGCACCTCGACTCCCCCAACCTATCTCTACCCTTCAAGCACTCTCACGCGCCGCCCCACTTTCAATCCGCATCCCAGTTGCGCGCTTGAGTACCAGCAGCAGCGACAGTGTGATCCAAACTCAACACGTCCCGGCCCCAGGCTCCGGGACCATTCGCGTTCTTCTTCTCAACCGGCCCAAGGCTCGGAATGCCATCTCTCTCAGCCTGTTGGATGGCCTATCGCAACAGGTCAAATCCATCGCGGCCGAGAACGGCCAAGGGCCGACTCGAGCCTTGGTGCTCGGTAGCAACGTGGATGCCGCGTTCTGCGCCGGGGCGGATCTCAAGGAACGTGCCGACATGAGCAAAGAGGAGTTGGTCCCCCTCCCCCTCCCCCTTTCTTCCCCCGATATTCGATCTTCCGGTCTGCTAACCCCCACGCTCCGTTCCACCGCATCCACAGAACGAGCCAATTCCTCCGCCACCTCCGCCAAACCTTCACCGCCCTCTCCGCCCTCCCCATCCCGACCGTCTCCGCCGTCTCCTCCACGGCCCTGGGCGGCGGCCTGGAGCTGGCCCTGTGCTCGCACTTCCGGGTCTTCGGCTCCTCGTGCATGGTCGGGCTCCCGGAGACGCGCCTGGCCATCATCCCCGGCGCGGGCGGCACCTACCGCCTGCCGCGGCTGATCGGGGTGCACCGCGCGCGCGACATGATCCTGACAGGCCGGCGGGTGTCCGGGCCCGAGGCATACTTCCTGGGGCTGTGCGATCGGCTGGTGGAGGTCCTGCCGGAGGAGGAGAAGCAGGAGGGCGTCGCGCGGGAGAAGGTGCTGCGCGAGGGGATCAACCTCGCGCTGGGGATCTGCGAGGGCGGGCCCGTGGCGATCCGCCAGGCGATGAAGGCGCTGGATGGGTGGGAGCAGGGCGAGGCGGCGGAGAATGAGGCGTATGAGGGGGTGATGGGCACGGAGGATCGGATGGAGGCGCTGCGGGCGTTCGCGGAGCGGAGGAAGCCGGTGTTCAGGGGGAGGTGAGTTGGGGTTGGTAGTTCTCACTTTGTGAAAGTGGTGTACACTTTTTGTGATGCTGAGAGGGTTACTGCTGAGGGGGTTACTGCTGAAGGGGTTACTGCTGAAGGAGGAGGAAAGTAGTGTTGGGCGCGTGATGAGATATCAAGATTACTACCATCACGTTTGAGGTGAAAATGCTGAGTGTGTTGAGTTGTAGTTTATCTGGGGACTCTCTTATATCAAGGCACGGGCCGGTTATGGATCGGTTCTGCGTTATAGTAGGTCGGATTCTAATGTCACATCTCCACCCCCAGCACAGACGGTAGCGGTAGCATCAAGCAGTATTGCCGTTAGAGTATCATAGCCACTGATCAACCACCAAGGGAGGTATGGGTTGTTCGAAATTCTAATCCCTCTATACACAATACACCGACATGGAATACTCCGTCTTGCGGCCCTGTTGAGTCCAGGTCTGATGTAACGTAGTTATACGTGATAATCTAGGAAGTTGGAACTGGGACATGCCAGAGCAAAGCCAAGAAGAATTGGACCATTGCCTGATTTTTGGTGATATTCTCAGTTCAGTTCTGACTCACAGCCTTTTCAAAGTAGTGTTCTACAAGACTCGAACCTCCAAGTAAGAGAGGTCTTCCTCATTGCACCGCTGCGCCTTCGGGGCGTTTGTTTTGCCCCGGGGAGGGAAGGAGGGAGGCTGCGTGCCCGCCCCCGGGTTGGCAACGGTCAGCTGGGGGTGCCCCCTCGGAGCTGGTTGACGGGGGGGGTGTCTCAGTGGCAAGTGAGTACATCAACTGGCGCTAAGGTATGAGGGGTTTATTCTCCATCAGTGGATTTTTGAGCTGATAGAGAACATGAGTAGGCAGAGTGAGCAAGCGGGACAAGCACCTGGGGTTGGAGTCAATCATTCAGGATTCCTGGTTGACATGAGATACGTTTCTCATTTTATCTTGGGTGTGTATGATCTTCCTTTCAGAGCTAAAGCTTACCTATATACACGGGCGTGGGGTTGTTTAAGCTTCCGTCTGACTAACTAGTATTTGGCGTTAGATTCTGCTGAGGTTATATGTGGTAAATGATGGATCATGGTGGATTAAGCAAATGATTACCCTTTTCAGTAAGTCATGGCTGGGACGGGACAAGCCAGGAGTGGGCGTTGGTTACTGTAGTGAAGACAATGAGCAAATTCATTAGATATTAGTTGTTTCTGCTTCTACCCGTGATGAATAACTAAGGAACAGTAAATCTATCTCGATATAGTAAACCTACAGACTGCCCATGTTTGGACCCTCTACATACTCTCTCATTCCCGTGTATAGAGGGACTGCCTCGCGGTCAAGAATCATACGTGGCCTTGCACTAATCAAAGATCTTCTGGTCGGACAAATAATCACTCGTTGAAGGGTCTTTGAGTTAGTTAGTGCTTACAGCTGGCAGCTGGGCTTACAGGGCGCCAGAACATCCTTCCGGAAGTTAACTGCGCACGCAGGACTGCCCCTTGTTTTGGATGCGAAGGTGGCGGGCTTCCGAGCGATCGGTGAATATGCAACATCCTGAGATTGGGAAACGGTGGGAAGGAGACAGCCAGATGATGTTGTGTTTGACTGGTCTTCGATAGTGGTTTGAGATGTAATCAAGCATGTAGAATGATGCTTGGGTGAAGTGGGGGTGGCTGGCTACTGCAGAGTACGCGGGAAGTCACTGCCTGTCCAAGGCTACTAACTACGACTTGAGTCAACCACGGCGAAATCTGCCTGGAAACAAGACTACTACTCCGTACAAATCATCCACAGCAATCAGCAAGCAACTTAACCTTCCCGATCGGACGGATGCCAAAACCTTGGAGGAGTTCCCGTGGTTTTCCTCAGGGGAGGTGACCAGTGGGAGGTCATGCTGCCGGCCTCGCTGACTGCAGATCCGTGACACGAGCCTCGGGGCTGAGTCTTGCAGCTAGACTTGCGAAGAGTCCGACAAGGCTGAACAGTCACCGCTACCTAGGAGTCTCCTACCTGCTTGGATAGTACTAGCTTTGACCCTGTTATATCATACAATGAATGACCTATCATCACCTCTCTCTCATGAATCGTGGTCTTTTTTCCGTGGAAAGTCCCCGTTTCACCCATCCATCGTTCTGTACTGTAACTACTACTTATAACATAACAACAACCATTGAAGACCTGTCAAGCGCCATGTGTATTTAGTTGACCTTTTTAAGATTGTCTCAGCCTCAGCAAGATTAGCACAGCAAGATTAGGAAATCTGATTGCCCTGAGGTGGAGATTTGTAGGGGTCTTATTCTGTCTGCATTTGGCACCAACTGCCACTCCGGGGGCCGGGCAAGTCATCCGCCTTTCTCATGCTCCTTCCTCCCCAGCGCATAAATAACTTATTGTTCCCCACACACACACACACACACACACAAACTCTCTCTCTCTCTCTTCTTCTTCTTCTTCTTCTTCTTCTTCTTCTTCTTCTTCTTCTTCGTTCTCCACTACCACATACACCCGCTCAATACTGACCTTCGTATCAAACATCCTACCTTCGCTTTCTTCCCCTTACAGGCATTCGAGGTATCGTCAAACGTCCAAGGAATCTTGACGTTTCGACTATCTCACCCACACCCTAACCCATGGCCGGCCTTCCCGCTCGGGTGAAGGAGATCGGTCTCAGCGAGGTTTACCGTTCTGAGGAAGCGCCCCTCGTTGATATTGTCTTCGTGCACGGCCTCAACGGCCATGCTTACAACACCTGGGCTTCCAAGAACAATGGCACCTTTTGGCCCGCCGATCTCCTTCCTGAGGTCCTCGGCCCTAGTCGCGTTCGCCTCTTGACGTACGGATACAACGCCAATGTCACGGCTTTCACCGACGGCGCCTCGAAAGACCGTCTTCATAATCATGCAGAAACGTTGGCCTCGGGCTTGGCCGCGAACCGAAATGTGAGTGATATCGCCCCTCCTCCGCTCCTTCGTCTGACTCGCGCGGAAGTCGTATTTTGTCCCAGGGTATACATATTGACCTCGTTCAGCTGCGGAATTGTTCAGAAAGGCCAATAATTTTCGTTTGCCACTCGCTGGGCGGCCTGGTCGTCAAGCGCACCCTGATATACTGCCGGAGCGTGAACAACGAGAAGATCCAGCATCTCAGGTCCATATACGTTTCCACGTACGGCATCCTGTTTCTCGGAACTCCCCACAACGGATCCGACGTCGCAAAGTGGGGCGCGCTTTTGCAGAATATCTGTAGTGCTGTAATGCCGAAGAAGTTCATGGAATCTTCGCCTCACTTGGTTAAAGCCCTCAAGACAAACAACGAGACTCTTCAGAACATCAATAGCCTCTTCGCTGATATCACTAGTCGCTTCCACATCTACTTCTTTCATGAAACCTTGTCCAGTGACGTCAAGGGCACTCGCGAGCTGATTGTCGACGAGAGCTCTGCGGCACCTTACATGGAAGGTGTCGAACGGATGGGCATCGAAGCTGACCATAGCCATATGTGCAAATTTGACGATGAGGGCTCTCCTGGATATGAGGCTGTGGCAGAGGCTCTCTTGCGATATTCGCGTGACGCCCCAGCGACCATACATGAACGCTGGATCGAAGAGGGAAAAGCGCGCCGGCTCATGAAAGAGACCATAGCCCGGGAGATGTTTGGAAATGGTATGTGATCTCGGTCGATTGCCTTCGCGTAACTCTTTCACTTCGTTCCTACCCAAGCGGCCGCCAAGAGCTGACGATGTACGGATAGTTGACACGGAGCAACTGGGAAGAAGCGCCCCGGACCTTCGCACAATTGGTAGGCCACACATGCTTCCTGGTCCCCATTCTCCAATTACCTGGAATCAGTACGAGGTCGAAGAGCCCCCGGAACCTTCTTTCCCTTATAGTAAGCATTTCTAGGCGGTGCATCGTGTTGAAGAAATTCGTGGAGGGGCGGTAATTGTCTTCTTCGTCGTCTCAATACTTTCGTCTGTTTCTCTGCTCCATGTATCCTAGTTGCTTCTTTTTGCCATGGACACATTGTCAGTCGATAATGCTGACTATGTCTCAGGTAACTCTGAATTAATGGTACTCCCTTCTGAGAGAAGACGATCGGTTGTATCAGAAATGGCGATGGCAGAGAGCACCGAGCTTCCTATGTCACGATCGCTACGGGCAGATCCGCTGTTTGTGGTCCCACCCGGCTTCCATCCAAATGCAACATTTGTAGGCATGAAGAAAGAGCTTGAAGTGTTGCATGCGCGTTTGTTCAAAGCCAAGAAGAGAGCGGAGCGTCTAATGGCCGTCTTGATTTGTGGAGGACCCGGGACTGGCAAGTCACACCTTGCACGACAATATGTGTGCACCCATCGAGATATCTACCCAGCGGGGATTTTCTGGGTCGATGCCAAGTCACTTGAATCAACCTACAAGTGTTTCTGGGATATGGCTCAGGCGGCTGCACTGACGGATGGGCAGGAATTCCGGTACCCCGACACCAACCCATCTCGCAAGTATGTAGACTCGGTGAGGACATGGCTGCAAAACCGGGAAGGGTGGCTCATTGTGTTCGACGGAATCAGCTTTGCGCACGAGCATGATATCAACAACTTCAAGCAGTTTCTCCCGTTCAACAAGAACTGCAGTATCATCTACACCTCGGTGGATAAAACCCTGAAGAGGAAACAACGTTTATACGAGCCATATTGCCTTCAGGTGAAGCCACTCGAGCCGGAGAACGCATGCAAGCTGCTTTTTGAAGACCTCGGTATCAGAAAACCAACCGCAGGCCAGATCAGGAAAGCCACGGAACTGGTAACTCACTATGAGTGCCTGCCACTCGCTATACATGCGATTGGCCACAGGCTTAGCGCCACGTCGAAGCCAATTGAGCGTTATCACATCAATTCACATTTGACAGACGAAAAGCTGGCGGAACCGTTTCTAAGCATCATGCACGACCTAATGTGTCTGGGGCACTGGACGGCACTCAACCTGGTTAACATGCTTTCGTTCTTTAGTCACCATATCCCGGTTGGTCTCTTAACCTTGGGTCTCTCAACACGTATAAAGCAGAGGGCTGGAGTCATCACCCAGAGCAGAAGCGGAGAAACGGGGGATCTTGACACGACGATTGGAATCTTGATCAGGTATGGCCTCATTGAACGAGTGTCTGACTCGTACCCGCTGCACCCCGCAGCTCTGTCGCCTCAGGCAGAGAGAGACAATGTGCTGGAACAAAAGTTTGTGGTACCGGACCTCTCTGAGTCGCAAACAGAAAGCAGTCAGGAAGCCTTCTTCTCTTCAGTTTTGCAGAATGCAGGAACGATTGACGTCTTGAAGATCCACAGTGTCGTTCAGGGGTTCTGCCGTGATGAGCTGAAGATGATGGATGAAGAAGAGCGGAGGAAAGCCGCCGCCACAAACCCAAACGCTCCGGAGACTGGATTGTATGATTCATGGCTTGTCGTGGTATGCGACGTACTCAGCACCTCGTACACGAAAGTTCAAACAAGAAACGAAACCGACGGCTACGGACTTGTCAAAGATTACCGCGAGTTTGAGACTCATGTGTCAAAGGTGCTCGAGCACTTCCCAAGACGATCTGCCCGGGAGGCAGCTGCGGTCCGTCAGGCGCGGGAAGACATGAGGATATTGAAGAGGAGTATTTCCAGGGAGATAGATCGGATTTCACCAAGGTCTGGTTCGATCTATAACCAACGCTCGGTCTTTGATCGATCAAGTAGCTCGTCTTCATCGGTGCCTGAGTCCGCCGCTGAGGACTTGCCTGGTTGGCTTGAACCAGCATCGCCCCAGGTGGAGTCTCCGCAGGAGGCCGCTCCGCGCCCGCAAAAATTCAATCTGAAGCCTTTCCTCCCACACATATTTCGTCATTCCAGCCAGGATCAGGCGGGCAGCGCTCCTCCAATTTCGCAAACGGGTGAAGAAAGCGAGAGGCCTGAGTCCAATTCATCTGAAGTGGTATCTAGTACGAATACGTCGGATGACCGAGGCTGGCATCTTGTCAAGAAATCTTCGAAGCCCCCAAAGCCTGCTGGTAACAAGCCTAAACGGCCTAGTTTACCGCATCACATTCGTGGCTCTCAGCCTGCAGCGCCTGTTCTCAAGGTCTTCCCCGTAGAGGGCATATCGGGCAAGCCTGGAGACCAAGACCGTAGCAGCTCTCGGACTTCGGCGTCGGAGGCGTTGACGGCGGTCACAAAAATCACGCGCCCCCAGATGAACGGCAGGCAATTTGCAAGTGCTCCAGGCGATTTCACAAAGAGCTTGTCGAAGGAAAATGATTCGCCGAGCTACGCCACGATTGCAGCCAGACAGGCGCAACATATCACTGAAAAGCCACGGTCATCCTCGATTCCTAATAGAAGCCGGCCAAGGTTGCAGGGTGTGCAGGATAAATCCTCTGAAGAATCACTTTTCAACCGTTCGAGCAACATTATGTCTTCGAAGCCTCCAATGACCTCTTCGACATATAGTGAGCCTGATCCGGCGTATTTGAGCCATCAGTTGAATGCTTTGGAACTCGGGGTAACGGCTAGTCGATATAGAGCGCCTCTGGGCACGTCCTTCAGTGGTATTGGGTCTCCAGTGGGCGATATGTCAGCAAGCACACCTTCTATGACATATCTCGCGCCAGGCCTGCCATATGAGGGTAACATCGATATATCAGCAGCACGTCGACTGAGCACCACACCATCGACATCAACAGGCCCAGTTTCCCATCCGTCTGCGATCATGCCCGGAACATCACCACCGTTTTCAGACGTGCACGCTGGATACACGTCCGAGCCGGCCCCAGAGCCGATGTCTCGTGATATGTCCGCGAAGTCACAACAGTCGTGGGCCACCGACCCAGTCCCGTATCCCCATAGATGGACCCCAGTTAACATCATTCCACCAATCCCGAAGCTGGCACCACCGCCAAGGCCAAGTAAATTTCAGGCAGAGCTTTCGTACGCAGCGGCAGCGGCACATCTCCGGACTTTGGAGCCTCTAGAGGGTCCCGTCCCCTTCGAGCCTGTGTGGCCGCATATGAATGTTGACAGCAGACCACAGTTTGGTGGGCCAGTGCAGTATGCAGCAGCAGCAGGGCAACTCTTGCCTGGGTACCCTGCAACTTACCACCCAAACCTCTCCGGACCTCTACTCTCACACGAGATCACCATACCGATGGCGGAGCCGCGCGGCGGGCGAGCCCGGAGTGGGAGCTCTCCTCCACGACAAGAATAACCCATAAACGGGATCAAGATCGAATAAGCAACAACGAAAAGTACTCTCAGTTATTTGGCGTCAGGTTTGTCGGAATTATATTGCGTGAAAACAGCATAGCAGGTTGGGGGGAATGGAGGGCTCGGTGTTGACATGTATCATCCCCGCATGTGGGCGGCGTAACGCGTCTGTGGATATTTGGCTTGTTGATTCATTTTCATCATTTTCCGGGCACCGATGACCAGTTTTGTTTGAGACTGTATCATCAATAGAGCAATGCCACACTAAGCAAATAATAAGGTGTAGTTAATTTGATGCAGATACACACGGTTTCACAGTTTTACCGACTTCAGAGATGATTTGTGTGAGGGGGAGAGAAGAATGAAAGAAGGCGTAAAGGAAGAAAGGTGCGGGGAAACGGGAGCATCCCAGCTACACCGCCTTCTGGATCCGAGATATACGAGGCAGAAAGCACTTTGTGCACGGTGCTGAAATGTACAGCGAGGAAGCATGCACTTGATTAGACTACATCAGAGATAGAGCCAAGTTCTAGCACTTAGGGCTGATCAAAGTAGTGTTCTTCTATAAGTAGTTCTCTAACTAAAACTTACAGTACGTACAAGCAAGAGCAAATTCTGCCGGGGACCAGACCGGGCGGTGGGATTTGCGGGGGACCCACTGGGGAAATGGGCTAAGCCCAAAAGAGAGGGAGTACGAGAGGTGGCGGGCGGGCATCGACGTAAGAGCGACATAAGAGAAGAGAAGCAAGCCAAGCCAAGCTGCCCAGCATGACGTCGTTCAACTGCCATGCCTCAAGCTTATAAGACTCTGGTTGCCAGCATGCTTCCTGGACTACACTGACAACTACTCCGTATATTCACATCTGATCCTCAGTCTCAAGAACCATCCTCAATTGGTACAACTACTCCCATTACTACCACCATTACTATTACTCTATACATACATCTCAACATACATCTTATACAATATCCCACCATGTCTTTCATCGCTCGCATCGCCCCTGTCGCTCGCACCGCCTCCGCGGCTCTCAAGCCCACTGCCCCCTCCATCTCCATCGGCGCCACTCGCGCTCTCTCCTCCAGCGCCTGCCTGAACAAGGGTCCCGTTGAATCCGCCAAGGACACTCTCAAGGCCGCCGACCGCACTGTTTCTGATGCTGCCGTGAAGGGTATTGAGGTCGGAGGTACGTTACTTCACTCCTTTTCCCTTTCTCCTCCCTACTCGGAGGGACTAGGCTAACCTGATTGAACCCGCCAACAGAGACCGCCGCCGAGAAGCTCAAGGGTACCGTGGGCGCTGCCTCGGGCCAGGCTCAGGCCAAGACCGGCGAACTGCAGGGTGATGCGGCCGAGTTGGCCGGCAAGGGCAAGGGCAAGGCCGAGGAGGCTTTGGGTCAGGCCAAGGGTGCTGCTGGCCAGGCCAAGGGAAAGACGGACGAGCTCCTGGGTGAAGCCAAGGGCAAGGCTAAGGAAACTGCTGGTCGGTTCTAGATGAGCAAGCATCATCTTTTGATTTTATTGCGCGTGGTTTTTCTTTTTACTTGTTCCTTGACAACCACTTTCACTGGATGATGTGATGAAGATATGCTAGCTATCATGGGCCTTGTGATTGTATTATTATTATTCTAATGAAACAAAGAAAAGATTTCTTCATGATTTTTGTGACTTTGATGATAGAGTAGTTATGATAGGTTAAGTGATTGTGGAGGTGGTTAGTGGCTCGGCGATGATGTAAGGCCGCATGGCTCTATCGCCATAAGGATCGGATCCAACATTCTAAAAATAAGGAGTTTCCGGGGTCTTGCAGAACTTTAATTCCCGTGCCATGTGAGGGAGTTTATGGGTATACGTATCAACATGAGTTATAGGTTACAACAATTATACAATTAGAAGGCTTTCAGGTCGTCGGTTCTGATGACGCCAACAAAACATTTACTTGTATCTGGTTCAGGGGCCAGATGTGTTGTGCAGAACTAAACCTCGATCCATGATTTGTTATCCAACTGTCCCTGCCCCTCCGATCATGAACCGAGGCATGGTTTTTTTGCCTCTGTTCCCCTTATCGCCCCTTCCCCACTCGTCTGTTGCTTCCTGCTACCTACCTCTCTTTTCGTTTCTTCTCTTACTTTTTTGTTCTCTCCTTCTCGGTGTTTCCCTGTTGTGGCGGTTTCCCCTCCTTATCCTGTCCTCTTCACCTTCCATTCATTTCTACATCGTCTTTCCTAGTCTGAAACAACACAATGAGGAATTTCGATAACCCTCTCAGTGTGCTCAAGGCCATCCTTGTGCGCATCCCGCTCGTACTCAAAGTCATCTTCCTCCATGCCATTCGCCTCTCCCCGGTCAAGGGCAAGCAGGATCTCCGCACCGAGTTGACTGTCGCCATCATTCGCTCGCTCCTCAGCTTCAGCGCCTCCATTTCCGAGCAGCAGAAAGCCAGCATCCGCGACCCGGGCATCAAGGGTCCCATGTGGGTGTCCAAGGTGACGTTTCCGCAGCCGGAGATCGACGTCCAGGACGCAGTCGTGAAAGCCATTGAAGCCCTCAGAACGGGCGATGAGACCTACGATCTGCCTGGAGTGGCACCGGTCGAAGCAGAATGGACGGGCTATCGCAGTGGCGTGGACAAGAACGCCCCGCAGCCCGACATCTCCGAGGAGGCCAAGTATGAGGAGTTGAAGAAGGAATCGAAGGAAGACATGGTCATTCTCTACTTCCATGGGGGGATTTACTTGTGAGTTCTCCCTGTCTTTATCTCTCTCTCTTCCCATGACCTCTTAAGGATCAATGGTATCATCTTGCACGAAACTCACCGCTCAATTCCAGCCTTATGGATCCCTGCACGCACCGTCCCACCGTTGCGCAACTCTCCAAACGCACTGGGGCCCCCGTCCTCTCCGTGCGCTACCGTCTCGCCCCCCAGCACCCCTTCCCTGCCGCCCTGACCGACGCCCTCGTCGCCTACCTCTCCCTCATCTCCCCACCCCCGGGCTCCCTCCATGACCCCATCCCTGCCAACAAGATCATCCTGGCCGGCGACTCCGCAGGGGGCAATCTCTCCCTCGTTCTCACTCAACTCCTGCTGACTCTCCGCCGCGTTCAATCCACCATCCGCTTCCACGGCCGCGACATCCCCATCGCCCTCCCCGCAGGCGTCGCCACCTCCTCCCCCTGGTGTGACATGACCCGGTCGATGCCCTCAGTGGCCCATAATGCGATCTACGACTACCTGGATGCGCCGGCATCTACGCCCGCCACAGACCCGTTCTTCCGGCCCCTGGTGGTCCCCGCCGACGACATCTGGCCCGTGAAGCCTCCGCGCGTGGACCTGTACGTACACGCCTCCTCCCTCCTGCACCCGCTCGTCTCTCCGATCGCCGGCGACGCGGAGCTCTGGGCCGACGCCCCGCCCGTGCTTCTCTCCATCGGCGAGGAAGGCCTCACGGACGAGGCGCTCGTGCTTGCCCGCAAGATGCACCGCGCCGGCGCCCCCATCCTTGTTGAGCAGTTCGAGGGCATGCCGCACTGTTTCGGGATGGTGATGCTGGACGCGCCCTCGGGTCGGCGGTTCTACGATGGCATGGCGCGGTTCTGTCGCGATGCGGTGTTCCACAAGGGGAAGGAAGTGAAGGCGAAGAGCGGCGAGGTTACATTCATCGGGTATAAGTTGCTCTCCGAGAAGGCGATTCCCGTGGAGAAGGCAGTCACGCTCTCGGACGAGGAGGTCGAGGAGCGGCTACGCGTGAATGCGCAGTGGCGGTTGGACGGCGAGAGGGAGTTGCAGAGGGAGTGGGCGGACAAGGCCAAGTTGTGATTTTTCCTTTCCCGCCCGGACACACCATCCATACACACAACAACCTTTAAGGTTCCCTCCCTTAGCTCTTTCTCCATTCTCCATACCCCCACCCCTCTAAGGTGTTCTCAATTCTTCCCAATTGATCTTGTGGATGATGTGACAGTTTAGGTTTGACCTCTTCCGCTTGGCGTGTTACTCGATTTGTTAATGTTGTTCATGGTTCAATACCCTGTTAGACTATTTGCGCTTAGCATAATGAACACGATTGAATGTATTCCGCTCAGATGAAATAGTTGCTCTATGCATGAAGGATCTTAGTGTGTACGTACTAGTATCTAGTCTCCGACTAATTTAGTACGTAGTACTACCGGAAAGGGGAAAGTAAACACGGGTTCGCGCAGATCCACGATAACCTTAGATAAGAGCTGTACCGGCATGGCATGGCGCCTCGGGATTCAATCCTACAGCCGCCGGATCAAACCCTTACCCTGACCAACTCAACCATGATGCAAAGCAATACAGAGAAGAAAGTTCAGGCCGAAACGATGCTTAAGGTATAGTAGCGATCTGAGAGAGAGATAAAGGCTAATAGATTGGTAGAGCTTCCTTCCTCCCTTTCAATACCAAGTCATGAATCATATTCCGGCCCCCAAAACACCATGCACTGGGAAGTAATGTGTCGAATAATGGATCTCCTCAAAAAAACTATATGACCTAGGGGTGACCTGCTTGTAACTGAACTAAATAATCTCATCATCATCCATGGACCCGTCGTCGTCCCAGGAACCAGATCCAGCATGGCCTCCTCCATGACTCTGGCTGGGGTTGCGCCCACCCCCATTCAAGTCTAATTCCGGAACGGCTTCGGGAACCACCGGTCGCTCGTCGTCCCTTCCGGCCCACAACTTCGACGGCGAGAAGAAGCCACCACCACCACCACCACCACCACGGCTTGCTGCTGCTGTGGATTGTGCGAGACTTACAACGCGGGTTCCGTGGATGCGGATCTCGCCCGACAGGTTCAGCGGCCGGGGGGGCTCCGCAACGAAACCGTCCCAGAGGCCGAGGGAGAGGGCGACGAATCTGACTGTGGCGATAAGAATGGCCCAGACCGGTGCGAGTATGGACGAGAGATTCAGCCAGCGCCAAAGCATTGTCGGAATCACGTAGGGGAATTGAGGTGCATCGTGCCGGAGACAGTTGCCCTCGCAGACGTTCGCGATGATGGGGTGGCAATAGTAGTCGCACATGGTGGTTTCGGAGTATAACCAGGCCAAGAATATGAGGAGGCACCATCCGAGGCCGGTGGGACGGACGCGTCGGGAGATGGGATCGCGTTTCCAGAGCCGAGGAAAGGAGATGATGGTGTAAACCCGGCCTTCAGTCTCCGCCTGGCACTTCGCGCAGATGGTTGCTCGTGGAGATTGTGAACCCTTGGATAAGGGTGCGGTCAAGATGCTGGCGTCGCGCGAGGCTTGTTCCTCAAGGCTCTTCAATCCCGATTTCACCTTTTGTATGTTCTCCGCCAGCGACTTCAGCTTCTCGTTCAGGCGATCTAGATCCACGGTCTCGTTATCTCCGGAGCCTGCAAGCTCAAGTTTCTTCAAAATAGCCTTCTCGTACGCAGCATCCTCCTCTTCCGCAGTAGCATTTTCACTCGGCTTTCCCTCAAGAAGTCCTTGAAGGGACTCGATCGTATCGTCACCCACGTCGAGTATCTCCTTGTGAGCTTTAAAGTCCTGTAATACAGTTTCAAGTGCGCTCTTTGGCAGGTCTGGCTTGACCAACGGTTTTTTGTTCTTCGGCTTGACCGTCTGACTTGCCTCCGGTTGCCCCCCTTGTTGCTTTCCCTTCTTCGGTTCTTCTTCTTGGCCTTCTTTGCTAACCTTTCCGATGTCTTTTTCTGTCTTGTCGTCCTTTGGTTTGTTCTCTACCACGGGTTCTTTCTTGACAAAAGCAGGCTCTTCTCGCTTTTGTTCTCTGTCTTCATTGTCTGTCTTAATTAGAGCCTCCGACTCAGATGGCTCTGACACCTCGCTAATTCTGGACTCTCGAGGCAGGAAAGATGACGCGTATCGGTAATTCTGCGGCGGCGACGGCACGATATCCCGCGACAGTTCTTCGGGAAACTTGTCCACTCGCTCAGTCATCGGAGTATCAATCCAAGCACCAGTAACGACTGGCGTCTTGTCGTAGATCCGTGGCCTTTGTTGAACTTTCTGAGCTTCCGGGGTTTTGAACTCATCGGTGTTCCGTTGCCCGGGGCTCTCAGTCCGTGACAATTTTCGGAGTAGATCCTGTGAGTCCCTCTTGGTTGGGCTTCGTTTGGTGAAGGTCGAGCTCGGGTATAGAGTGATCGGTGTGTTGGGGATCCGTTCGCCCTCGGTGACTTTCTCGGCTCTCTGTTCCGAAGACAACTTGTTCTGCGCGTCAGAGAGAGGGACCCTGTCGTATCGTCCCGTAGAGCGTTCTCCGACCATGGTCCCTCGTTCCAAATTACTTTGTGTGTCCCGATCCGCCCTCACCCTCGGAGGTGAGGGGTCTTTCGACCTATCCGCTGTGGAACCCAACGGGAGGTTGTCGCGTCGCGTCATAGTCTTCAGCCAGTCGCTACGGTACTTCGCCTTGGATCCCCAGCCCTGAGGTGGATGGAACGCAGGCCTGGGCTCGTTGTCATCGTCTTCCACATCCATTGCCCCTCCCTGGATCTCTCCCTCTTCGTCGCGTCGCTGAAGGTTTTCCGAAGTCAAGGCGTCTCGAGTCCCTGCATTGCTGAGAACAGGTGACCGACTGGATGTAGCCCTTCTCAAGCGCCGCTCGTCGTCGACACGGTCCACCTGTTTCCGGCGGGAGGATTCGTCCGGTACGTCGTTCAAGAAGTCCGGGCTATAGGAGGTGAACCAGTCAGTTCTCTTCCTCGCCGACGCCGACGACGACCCGCGACTACGGTTACCGCGGAGGCTAGTCAGCTGGAAGTCTGCATCCAATGGGTCCTCGTCAATGAGGCTACCCGCATCGTCGATTTGGCGGTACGTTTCCGCGAGCTCGTTCGGAGGGTTCGATACCGGAGACGAAAGGAGGAAGGGATCTCGATTTCGTCCATACGAGCCGTACCCAGCTGAAGCGTCGGCAGCTGCAGCTTCTCGGTCCGGCATACTGTCCAGACGTGAGGCGTACGCGAATGCACCTCGTAAGGAATTGGTTTGGCTGAAGTTCCGACGACGACGGGGCGAGTTGGATTCGTAGGGAGGGCTGAGGCCCAAAGACGCGTCGAAATGGTCTGCAAGATGAGCCTGGCGAGCTCTTCCGAAGGGGGAGGGATGCTCGTCGGTGGGTTGATTGTGGCGGTTGCTGCGACGCGACAACGAGGGCCGGTCGCTCCTGCGTTCGGGGGTGGAAGGCATCGTGACAAAACACAGGCAAGCGGATGCCCTCGGGGGCGGGCCAGTGGAATTTCGGACAGTGCGCTCCGTGAAGCAGAGGGAATGCTACAGGGCAGTGAATGAATGTATGGAGCGAATGCAATTAATTGATTGGCAACTCGACGAGACTCGCGCCCAGGAGTTCGTTGCGGCCGCGGCCCCGATCGGGCTTAGTGGGCGATGGGCGTCATCTTCCTCCTCCTTCTCCTCTCCCCGATTCATACATTCGATCATTCATAAATCACTGATTTCCCTAACAAGCCAGTCAATTAAACCACGTCGGTTCACGGCTACTGATCAGGTACGGATGAGCCCATCACACTCCATGATCTTCCCCCCTCCTTCCTCGAAACAAGTGACTCCGAGAGCGTTTGAACTAACCACATGTGACCCGGTCAGGCGAATCGACATACTCCCGTTGTTAGCTTCCTACTTTTATCCTTTGCGCCTCCTCCCCCCCACGCTATCAGCCACTTGGAAAACTATAAAGGAAGACCGGGAAATCTGCATGCGCCGGGCTCAAGAGTGCTAAGCTTCCCTCCAAACCCTCGTATCTCTCCACCTTCAGCAAAAGAAAGCACGAGCATTCCAAAAAAACAACATGGCCAAATCCGCCCGACGAGGCCCCAAGGCCAAGGGCTCTACGACCACATCCTCCTCCTCGGGATCCGGCACATCGACATCAGCCTCTCAATCCGCGGCGATGCCTCTGCCTCCGTTCACGAAAGCCCCGTCCAGCCTCCTTCCCCTCCTCTCCCCGCTCTCGCCGCGCGAGATCTACCTCATCCACATCGACAGCACGCCGATCAGCCAGAAGAAGCAGACCTTCGTCGTGCCCGTGCTCATGAACCTCGCCATCGTCGGCCTGCTCGCCTACCGGGTCTACTCCGTGCGCCACATCTACCCGGCGATGTTCGCCTCGCTGGTCGGCCTGACCACTGCCCTCTCCGTCGACACCGCCACCCTCAGCTGGGGCGATATCTCCGGCCTCCTGCTGGGCCGGTTCTTCACCGTCCTGCTCGACTACTTCCTCGTCACCGTGCTCCTGCCCTGGCCGATCCGGTTCGTCTTCGGCCCCGTCCAGTGGCGCCGCCGCGTCGGGTTCCGCGACCGCGAGATTATCGTCCGCCGGAGCCAGTCCGGGCTGACGCAGGACCTGAAGCGCGACCGCTGGATCCGCGAGGACGAGGAGACGCGCGACCGGATCGTCACGGCCGTGACGCCGGAGAAGCTCCGGAAGACGGGCTACCTGCTCGTGGACAAGGACTGGGATCTGGACTACGAGGCGATGATCGTGGCGCATGAGATGGTCGACGGAGGCCATGGCTCCCCGGACAGCAAAGAACAGGCCGTCAAGCTGGAAGAGTTCCGGACGGCGGTGGTGGTGAACACGGACGCTCACGGCTGGTTGGTCTGGCGGGTCGATGACGAGAATCAGACCTCCGTTCCGGATGCAGACTCTTCTGCCTCCTCCTCGTCGTCGTCGAAGAAGGACCAGAAAGGCAAAGGGAAGCAAGAGATCAGCGACGACGCGGTCCGATCGGCCCAGCGCGATCAGATCATCGAGTTCCAGCAGAAGTTGACCGCCATGGGCAAGGAGGACCTGTTCTACCGGTGGGTCGAGCTGATTCAGTACGAGAGCACTCAACCCGGTGGGTTCACGCCCGAAAGGCAGGTATCGGCCATGAAGCAGGTCAAGCAGCTTTTCGAGGAGAATGATGTGGATTTCGACAAGTTTTGGGAGGACGTGGGTGGGATGGAGGAGTTCACGGAACAGCTAGATTAGTTATCCTACCCATTTTTTGTCCTTTTCTCGTGCTTTTGGGGCTTTACCGTAATTATTCGTTCTTGTTGTAATATAGACTGGTTTTTTCGGATGTTGCAGGAGAGAAAACATCTTTGTTTACGGAAAGGCTTGAGGCATCGGGAGCATCGGTGGTGCATGGCGAGGCGTGGCAATGGGGTTTACAGGGCATCTGTCGCTCCCAATCTATTTCATTTAAATCAAACATCTTTGTGCAAATGTTTCAAACCAGAGTCCATAGCAACGTGCCTGTGTCTAGTCTGCGCCGGCTAATCAAGACAGATAAAGCAAAGAATCGAAAACAAGCAAGATATCAAACATGTGAGCCATTTCCATTTCGTAGGGTATCATATCAGGCCCGGATCTGCCATCCCATGCGTATGTTCCATACCTTCCAGGGATTCAGCCTGCTGTTTCTGAGCTGGGACTTTTAGTCTGCATCAGCTCATTGGCGACCATGGCTCTCTACACGGTAGTCGACAGACCACAACTTCTCCCAGGGACGATAACGCGAGGTTCGCCGACTAGCCGGCGTATGAATGGACGAGACGTCGACATCCTCCAGCCGCACCGACGAAGAGGAACTTCTAGCGCCAGGAATGAACGGCGGCTGTGGACGGAATGAAGTACCGGGGATCTGGCCCGCACCCTGTTGCATTTCGTCAGCTCCCAACCAACCAACCCACCGCAGACGAATTTACTATCTCCTGCTCTGTGGATCCTGGAGTGGGTTGCGGCGAACCTCGTCGGCATTAGACGGTGCCTCCCGTGGTCGTGAGCTAGCAGCCACAGCAGCAGGTGCATCATCCTCAGCCTGCCGGGCCAGATCTACGGTGGATTCATTGCCGCGCTGTGACGGTGTCGAGGGTGCCTTTTTCAAATTGGAGCTGTTCCGCCGACTATCAAGGCTTTTGGACAGAGTCTTGGCGACATCCCCGCCGGCGGAGGTGCGCTTCAGGCGAATGCTGCCCTTGGCGTCGACGTGCGCTGGCGCAACGGTGCTCTTCCCAAGGCCTGGCGTCGCGGGAGCTCCAGGCTTCTCCTCTGTAGCATCGAGAAGGTACCAACGAAGACCATCTGAGAGTTCGAAAGGATTCTCATCATCGAAGGAAGTGCCGTCGCTGACTTCGGTAATAGATCTTCGGTCAGGGTTGGCGCCATTCAGCGATTTGGAGAGGTCCACAACTCGTTCTTCAATCTTGGTGATGCGAGCGAGCAGCCAGTCTCGAGTCTGAAGTTTGTGCGCGTCTTGCTCACGTAGGAAATAGTGCGGTGCGCCGACATTGAACGCCGCCCAAGACCGAATTGCTTGGTTCCTCGTCGGCAGGAATAGAGCGAGATCGCCTTCCTTGAAAGACCGATACGCAATCTTGTCGTGAGCTTCACTTTGCACCCGGTGATATTTGTCGCGATACCCGCGAGCCTCCTTCTGCCACTTCCGGGCGAGGGTCTCAATGTCCTTGACGCGCTTGACGACGGCATCGCCAAAAATGTCCACATCAAATTGATACAAGCACTCTATGAAAGCCATAAACCTATCGGTCTCTTCCTCTTTGGTTTCGGCGCGCATCCAAGTTAGGAGACTCGCGTCTGGCTTCACAGAGACCACTCCGGACTGGCTAAGACTTTCACCCGTGACAGACATGATATTGACTTTGGAAGATCTTTGCACAACAATGTTTCCGTCTTGCCGGATAATGGTAAACCCAAGTTGCTCGAGCATGCGTTCCAGCTTCTCAACCTGCGCGAAAAGCTGCTTAGAAAGCTGCTGGGATCTAAGCCCGCATGTTTCTAACCGTACCGTAGCCCGTTGCTCGGCTTCTGATATCGCCTCCACCTTCTTTCTCCAGGTCGTGACCTCTTCTTCCGACTGGCGAGCTAGGGTCTCGACCTCGGCCAATCGTTGAGAGAGGTTGGTGAGCTTTCGTTCTTCCTGCGTGACTCGCTCTCGGAGAGCATCAGAGCCATTTTCACCGGCGGCAAACTGGGTTTGAAGTGCAATGAGTTTTGATCGCTCGTCTTCCAGCTCAGAATTGACGATCTCTAGCTTGGATCTTTCTTGTGCCAGCTCTTCACGAACGCGAGACAGATCCGCTTCCCGTGCGTCTGCACGCTTTCGCAACTCTTCGGTGTCCACCTCCATCTGGTTCAGGCGCTCTTCAAGCTCTTTATACTCTGCTGCAGCCTGCAGAGCATTCTCTTCTGCATTCTTTGCATGGATAGAGAGTCCTTCAGAAAGCACCTCGATTGCCTTGGTAATGTCCATGGATTTGGCTGGGACAGAGCCGCCGGGAGATAGATTCATAAAAGCAGCTTGTAGAGAGCTAAGGTTTTCTTTTTCCAGCTTCTCATTGTCTGCAATTATGTTCTGTAACTCAGTTAAACGGAGACCAAGATCATTGGCCACGTCCTTATCAGATTCCATCTGCTTTAATAGTTCAGTGGCTTTGCGCGATTCCTCTTCGGCGCGAGCGTGAGCCTCTTGCAACTCGACTTCAAGCTGGTGAATACGCTCATCAGTGTCCTGTTTTTCGTGCTCGCGACTATCCAGATGCCTATCCAGCTCTTCTTCGACCTCCTCGGTACGTATCTTCAGCCGTTTTAGTTCGCCTTCGAGGTATCTTCGCTCATCGTCAAATTCACGCTGTCGGGCTTCAAGATTGCCAATTAGATCTTTTTTCGTCGACTGCTCTTCTTGAATTTTATCAGTGTTCGATTGACGTTCCGCATGCGCTTCCTTCTGCAGCCGCTGTACCGTGTCCCGTTCTGCTGCCAACTCCGCTTCCAGATGCACTATACGCTGAACGAGCGCTTTTTCCTCGGGTGACTGGTTGGAAGACATCCGTCGCGAGGACACAGATGACCGCCTCGACAACGTATCAGGGTGAGGCGACGCAGGCGAGCTGGGAAAGTCTAGGGAGAAGTTTCCGCTAGAAGGTCGACTCATGTGACTCTGGCGATGCAGGAGGTCTTCCAACTTCCTGATGCGACTCTCGGAGCCTTTCAGCCTCTCCTCAAGTTTTCCCTTTTCGTCTCTCAGGCTCCGAACCATGTCATCGCTGCGCAGCAAGAGGGAGCTTCGACTGAGATCAAAGAGACTGCCTTGTTTAAAAGCCTTGGATCTGCGACGCTGTAATCGGGTAGGGGCATCCAACTCTTTGTAAAGCTGGCTAAGTTCCTGTACCAATTGGGCCATGCCAGTCTTCGATTTCAGCTCCTCGATGTATGACTCAATCTCCTTTCTGCTGACAACTGGCCATTCGTACTCCTGACCTCGAAGGTTGACTTCAATACCAGGCGTCGAGGTGTCCGAAGTCGATAAAAACTCCCCCATATTCTTCATCCACTTCTTCCGTCGCCGCTGCTCCTCCTCGCGAAAGACTGACATCTCTTCCGCTAGGGTCAATGAATCGTTTTTCATCTTGTCGCTGAACTCACGACGCCGCGCCGCCTCAATCAATACTGAGCCGTAGATCATGGGCATGTGGAACACGGAGTAAATAATGTCGAATGCGTCGCTTCGAAAATTGAGGTTGTTGATCTGAGTCTGCACATCAGCCAGCCGGGACTCGATCGACGAGATGAGCCGCATATGACTAGAAGCCGCTTTGATAGCGGCGTTATTCCGATGAACAGCTTCTTCCAGGCCAGCCTGGATTTCGCTACTGATGTCCAGCAGCGATGGGAGTAGATCTTTCGTGTGACTGAGCGCGAGTCTAGATATATTCGCCAGCGCCTTTTGATTATTGGATAGAGCCAGGACATGTTCGTAGTCGGATTGGATCTTCTTAGAGATAGTTTCAACTTCCTGCAGCAGACCATCCACGCCATCAACGCCGGCAGGGAGAGCATCATCCACAAGACGTTGTGTATCTGCTGCGATTGTACCAACGTTTTTCTCAATATTGCTAACCTCCTGTGCAAAACGCGACGACTCCTCCGGTGCTTCCGAGCCAGCTCTCTGCACTTCTTCCACATCCACATAGTTGCGTAGAGTTCCCATCAACTGATCTTCACGCTTTGTCGGCGTCGACGGACGTCCTAGAAAGTTGAAATCCTTCCGAGCCGGAATGGTTTCCAACGATGCAAGGGCCTTCCTCCAACCATCCAACGCGGCATGTTGATCCTTCAACAACCCGTTCGCCCATGTCTGCGCTTCCTGGAAGCGATGCTCCAAGGTCCCCACGTGAGTCTTGAGGTTTTCGAGAGCTACGCCGGCCGCTCGGTTGATGATGTCTGTGCGCTCATTGTGTTCATGAATCTGTTTATCCACGGTGGCGCAGCGCTCCGTGAGACTCAGGGCCCAGTCCTTTCTGGCACTATAAAGAGACTTCCATGCTTGTAGATCGTTCTGGTTCGTCAAGGTATCGGGAGGGTTCTCAGGAGTCAGTGGCTGTGGTGGAGGCAGTTCCGGAAGCTCGAAAGTGGTTGGCTCGCTGACATAGCGTCTATCATACACAAATATCTCGGTCTATCAATCAAGAAAATCAACACAAGTATAAGTAGTATTCATTTTCCAGTGTGGCTGCTGAAACTGTATGCGTACCTCCGTGGCAAGTGTTTGGGCCTTGACATTCTTTCCCCGGGCAGTCATCAAGATCTGCCTCTGGGAGGGAATCGATGTGTTGCGAGTGATCCATGTTCGCAGTGCATCCGGGCTGAATAATGATTTCGATAGCGTCAGCTCATTGTCATATTATCGGAGCCACCCCACGGCATAAGGGACTGGAAGTCCAAGGCTGATAGTCGAGCATCCAAAAGGCGGTGATGGTTGGAGATGAGGAAGGAAGCCGGGGTAAAAGGCGGCAGTGACGATAACTTACGAGGCCAAAGACACCGGATCAGCGAGAAAATGCTCACCAGTGTGAGCTATGTAGATGTGCAAAGACATCACCTCCTCACCAGGTGAGCAGCGGAGAGAGAAGCTGGTCGAGAACGTATTCGAAGAGGGGGGGGGGGAAGTTCAAGGGAAGGAATGCGGGAAGGGAGAAGATAAGGAAGGAAGAAGATGGAGAAGACGAGGAAGAAGACAGACGGAGCAGTAAATAATGAATTCCTTGTCAGTCCGTCTGACCGTTGTCGGTAGTCAAGCAAAGCAGCCAGACATACATAATAACAACCTTAATTGCAGTGGTAAGTTATAACTAACTAATGGAGCTAACCAAATAATCTCAGAAGCTCACTTGGTGTACATGAGTAGCTCTACACAGTACTCCGTACACATTTGACAAGGTGCCCCGGGACCGCCCACCGCACGGCCGGGAACTCCACCGCCCTTGAACCCAGCAGCATCTGGACGCTCGTCGATCTCCAACTCCCCCCCCCCAAATTCGATGGGTGAGCGAGACCAACGCTGGGAAAGAGAACAAGAAGTTTGGAACAAGTATACTACTGTAAATCCCACGAGAGCCTTTTCTCCGACTTGACTTGCCACGAGGTCTTATTCCATGACTTCTGCGAACCTTCGTTCCCTCCCTCACCTGGGCCCAGGTGAACTGGCCCTGTTAAATCTTGCGACCGATGATCCACGCGATACGGTATTGTTGTCGGACAAGGAGACTTTGATCCTGCAGCTCTATCACCAGATCCAGGAACAGCAACTAGAAAAGGCACTACTAGAGCAAGGTATGTATGCACGCATGGATCGTCCCTTTCTCTCCTTCCTTTCTTCGATTCTTTCCCTAGTATCTGTGCTATTCATGCCTATTGATGTTTCAACAGACACGGAATTGCTCTCGGGTGACAATGCGGAAGAGGAACTAGCCAAAGCAGAACGTGAGCTGCTGGAGGCGAGAGCCACCTACACAGTCAGGAGGAAGGCTGTGGGAACCGTTCTTATGACTGATCCTGCCCTAAAAGCTGTTCATCTGAAGGCCACCACTCCCGCTGAAAGGTATTTCTTCCCCTTCGATATGGTCTTCTATGCTTCACCAGCCCTGCACTTCATGTGTTGACCTTCCTGCCTCCACTAACAGACAATAGGGCCCTTCATCGGCTGATCAATCGTCGCGATGTGCTGTCCACAATACATGAGAATTTGAATGCCATGCATACGGCGTCGCTCCAAAAGCTTACTGGGTTGGAGGTAGAGAATCTACAGCTCCACCAGAAGAATCAAGAACTGGTCCGCGAGCTACTGTCCCTCACAGAGGATGATGAATCCTGGAGGGAGGATCTTGATGACCCGGAGCTCAAATCACAGCTAGAGCAATTGGAGGCAGATCACCGCAGAAGCAAAGCGAGATGGGAGGTCATGAAGAGCATCGCCAGCGCTATAGTTGTTGGGAGCGAAGTGAACTGGGCCGAAGACGAAACGCTCACCGCCCTGGTTCTAGATGAGTCTGACGATTAATGTACTGTAACTACGAAGAAGAGTAGGGTGGTTTTCTAGCGTTTACTCGGGTCAGGCGTTATGGGTGGAAAGGATTATACCCTTGATGAATGGTGGATCGACAATCGAACAGTGCCAATGACGGGTTATTTGGGGTTCCATGGCTCGCATGGGACTTGATGATCGATCAAAATGATACTCGAGTACATTATGACTGAGCAATGGGGGTCCGCTCCGCACGATAGCCATCGATTAATAAGAATCGGCAGGAAGATCTTAGAGAAGTCTGACGAAGTTGCAATGCTCGAGCTAACTATTGGGGCTGAGAAAAAAAAAGGCGCGAAGACTGAACTGAGTGGTGTGACCCACGTGACATCATGGCCCACCGGCCGAAGGCAAAGAAGCTACTAAGCCTTCGTCATACGGTGGGTGGGCTAGTTAGCCAATGCTTTGTGGTGGCAGCAGCAGCAGCAACTTGAGGGTTGAATACTAGGTATGGATGGGTAAGCAAACGGTGACCCCAAGCCGATAAAGTGAGGGAGCCCTTGCAGCAGACAAGAAACAAAGGGCAAAAGGGAACTGACAGCTGGGTTGGCGGTAAGTTAGCAGTCACAGCTGCAGGTAAAGCAAAACGCCGCCAAAAACTGGCCAGCCTAGAAGTCTTGCATGTGAGCTGAGGAGATTTGCTTAGAGGAGGGGTGGGTGGAGGGAAGACAGAGAAAGATCTGAGCAAACCAGAAGAGAGCCCGGCGTTTCCACCTAGAACGGTAGAACCAAGCAACGGAGTCAATGACCCCTCACTATGGATTGAGAATTACTGAGAGGGCAGGGCGCAGCTGCCCCGATTACAATACACACATTCAGGTATTGTTAGACGTCGTTGGGAAGGTTGTACATAGTACGCGGATCCAGTATTTTGCCGATACTGTAAGTTTTCAATGGGTGTTGTTTGCAGTGCGGAATGCGGTGGCATTTGCACCGGTACTGTACAGGACGTCGTTGGAAGGTCTTCCTCTCCCTCTATGCAACCCTCAAGATAGATCACTGCAACCCGCTGATATTTGTTTTTTTGGGGGGGGGTAGCGACAACAACCGCCAATATTACCACAGGCTATTAGTGAGCAAGCTTGGGGGTTTCTGCCATATGACCGAGAAAGTCGTACAATTGGGGACCTTAACCCATTATAAGTAAGAGAAAGAGGAGTCCGTAAGTTATGCTGTACTGTACGCTCAGGCTCCGCCTATTCAAGCTTGCTGGTGCGAGAAAAGGAGATTCTCTAACAATACAGGAATCTCTTACAGGACTTCACCAATCTTAGTAGGATGTAACTGACCTGACTGAGTAGCAGCAGCAGCAGCACTGGTCTTGAAAACCGGACACAGAGCAATAGATGATCACCAAGTATGAGTGGTTTGTGACTGGTACAATAGCCAACGGAAGGAAAGTTGGCACTACTACTTGAAATAGGAGATTCCAATCAATAATAATTGCATAGTAGGCGTACTTGTGTAGTAACTCCGTCTCCTTGGACTCTGTCTCCCTAGAATTGGCAGGAAGATTTTTATGATTAATCTAGTTAACAATAGTTCTCCTGTTATGACCTCTACATCACAGTTGCAGTACTCATTCCGCCGTTCATTGGAAGAAGCGGCCTATCCTCGAACAGGAGCACTTCTTAGTGCCACTAGACTCTGTTACCACCTCCAGCACAGCAATGGGCCAGCCATCGTCCTCGTCTCAGTCAGAGGCATATTCATCGGCCTATAGAAGGTCAATTGTGCAAGGAGCGCTGTAGGGTATCCACATCATACGACTTCTATATAGCGCTTGGTCCATGTAGAGTAGATACATCAAGCATCAGAATGCCTTTGAGGCAGTTTTTTTCGGGGTAAATAGCACAATAATAATACTGCTAGTGATATCCAGGGCCGGCACCAGTTGAGTTGATAAAATCTTGACTACTCTCGATAACTTAGCGCCAGTGAATTGAACGCGGGAGATGGGTGAGAGCTGCGCGCAAAGAGCATCCTCGTCTAGTACTCTGCAGGGCTAGATCTTACTTACCCTGAGGGAGGCAGGCACAGGATTTATGGCAGGATAACGCGGAGAATTATCGACGCGGATGTGATCTCTTGATTGAGATCGCGCCAGCTCGGCCGTGGTTCCTTCCACCGAGGTACAGTACAAAAGACAGCCCAGGTCATTCATGTCTTTGTGCAGTGGTCAGTTACAAACAGATCGAAATGGCCCAATAATGCAGCTGCCTATGTATATGTGAACATCCTTTCAAAGAGATGGAAGCCCAAAATGTTTTCAAAATTACTAGCTATTCAGAGACGCGCCTTCGCAGATCCTCCCCAGAATAGATGTACCGACGAAGGAACTTCCTTCAATGGCGCGGCATTTGGGGGCAGTCGCGCGGTGTGGAAGTACGACTGAGCGCTGCCAGATTAGTAGCAGTTGTTCCCTGAGCGCCTGCCCCGGATGTACGATACTCACTGTACTGCCCCGGTAGCTTCCAGCTTGCAGTATGGTAAGCTGCCCGTTACTATTGGAGTGGTAACTATCGGATACAGCATGGAGCGACCTCTCTTTCCATCGTGTTACGGCTATGTATTTTACCCAAGGTCAATTACCCACCCCGTAGTGGCGCACAATGGGGTATGAGCAATGTACGGTATTAGATCATACTGGGGGTAACGGTGGAGCTGCATCAGGTGCAATGCTCAGCACCCACCTTTTTTTCTTCAGTCGGCAACTGAAGCATGGATTGGACCATGGGAGTGGGAGTCATTTAGATTTGCTGAAAGGAGCACTGTAACCCTGAAGGATAGACCACTCAAGTTGCCCAGACAAAGCGTGAAAGGTCAGCCAGAATGTCGCAGCGGAGAATCGCAGGAGGGGAGGAGAAGAAAATGACAAGACATGACGGGTATGGAACCATACGGACCATTCTCCGGCAACCAACCAGCCAGTCGCAGCCGGCAGAGAGCGGTTGTTTCCCTTGCTGTGCTGCCCACTTCCCCCCTTCCCAAGAGTGAGTGAGGGTGAGGTAGGAAGAGTAGGTAGGTAATGGCCCGCCCGCCTTCCCGTCTCTCTCTCTCTCTCTTTTCCTACTACTACTACTCTCCCCTCTCTCCCTCCCTCTCTCACACTCACTCTCTCACTCACCACTCACTCACTCACTCTACCTGCTCTCCTCCCATACAATTCTCTCTCCCCATACAAAAAAGTACTGCATATAACCGCATCGGTAGGTTCCATATCAACATTCCGCCTTTCGAGCACTGTTTCTTCAACACCAACACAAATTGATTTTCTTCCTCAATCCCGTTTTCTTCCATCCTGATTGCTTTTTCAAATCATCATTTCCCTTGGTTTTCCCTCCGCAGTTGCGCGATCTCGCTGTCGCGCCCTCTGCAACAGCACTCTTATAGTTCCTAACAGCCCTGATCTACCCCCAAGCTCTTTTGATTCCCCCACAGTCTTTTCTTGCCAATTCTGTTTCCTTGTCGTTCGCCTTCTGCCTGACTTGGTTGTCAGGTAAGTCACTGTTCTGCGCGACTTGCCCTCTTGGTGTCGTTTGGCTTGCGACCGCGATCGTTCTTGTTTGGGCGCGCGCAAACCACGGGTTGACGCAACACTTCCCTCCACCTTCTAGCTTACGCGCTCTGCAATTCCCCTCCTTACTTGTCTGATTCTCTCTTTCCGCCGTTCTGTTTGGATAAAGTCATCTGTCTGGCACCTCTCTGCTGTCCTTGCGAGCCTTTCATCCGCCAAGTTCAACAGTCCCCAACTTCCAGGCTAATCTTCACGTCTGCAGACTTCATTTTCAAAATGCCCAAGGAGAAGGCTACTCGCAAGACCAAGGGTCGTGGTGTTGAGCGTAAGAAGAAGGGTAAGCATCCACCTTTTCATCGACAATGCTGTGGCTGACTTGTTGCTCTAGACCCCAACGCTCCCAAGCGTGGTCTCTCCGCCTACATGTTCTTCGCCAACGACAACCGCGAGAAGGTTCGCGAGGAGAACCCTGGTATCTCCTTCGGTACGTACTGCTTGCGATCTCCCTGATGGCATGCACCCTGTCGCTAACAGTCCTCTAGGTCAGGTTGGTAAGATGCTCGGAGAGCGGTGGAAGGCCCTGAGCGATTCGGAGCGCCGCCCCTACGAGGATAAGGCTGCTGCCGACAAGAAGCGTTACGAAGACGAGAAGGCCAGCTACAACGTAAGTTGTCGTGAACTCCGTATGCTCTGAAATATATTAACCGTGTTGGTGTAGGCTGCCGCCGAAGAGGATGAGGAGTCCTCTTAAAGCTCCCCAATCCCCTAGGTCTTATTGCGTGGACCCAACGGCGTTTGTGTCTTTTCTCGTGTGACGTGTATTTGTGGCTTTCTATATTCTATTATCTATTCAACGGCTTCTGGTACGGATGACGGTGGTGGTTTCCTCTCCTTGCTTTTCTGTTCATGAAGGATATCAATGGGAAATGTTTACTGTACGGACTGGCGGCTTTCGGACACATTTGACTTGAATAAGGGAGTCCCGGCGCTGAATCTCAGAGCTGTAAGGAAACCTGATTTGAGCGTCTATGATGAAATATCGAAATGAAGCTGCAGAAAGTGTGAGGCCAGCAAAGACTGCTGTATAATAGCTTAATCAACCGCATCCTCACCTAAGCGACTCTGGATCCCGTCCCCTTTTCTCTAATGTTTTTTTTTCGATCAGTCTATTGATGAATGATAGAATTCCTGTGAGGTTATGTAAGGACATAAATCCAGATCTAGTACGTAGAGCGCTTCCATTGGGGGGGGTGCTCTGGTATTTCTGGAAGGACTTTCCTTGCAGGAGTTGGCCCAAGCTCCCGGCGGTGACGCGGAGCGACAGCTTGTTTACGTGTTCGACGCGTCCAGTTCTCCGATAAGCCCGGGGGGCGTAGAGCCTTGGAGCCTTGGAGCCTGAATTGTCTTTGTGCCTCAGGCCAATGTAAACAACGGCATGTGTCATATGGATGTTGTGAACGAGTCATCTCGATCAAAAAGTACTGGTCAACTTATGGCTCACAGTCAAGTCTTCATATACTGGGTGGATGCTTGGCTAGGAGTATTTTCATGTATATCTGCCCAAAGCTACGGCATATCAGGTCAAGGATATATGTGCCTGACACGGGCGTTTGCCAGAGATAACTTCAATATAGTCAGTCCTATGCAGTACAGTACATACTTCGCTAACTACAACCACACTTGCCACCACTTGTTCTGCTTGAGAGTATATTGTATAGCTTTTTCTTGATTCATTTTGGCTGCTAATGTTATCTTCGAAACATAGTCGACAAAATCATCATTCTTGGTATTATTCATAACTGCTACGCAAATAGTAGCTATTGACAGTCACGCCTGTCTGATGCGAGTGACATCAGGCAATTATTCTGGATGAGCTCTCCAATATCGATCTACTTGACAGCACCGTTGGAAGTTCAGAATGCAGTGCAATGAAGCCGTCGGCCCCAAACTTTAACAACGATTAGATTTCCGAGTCTTCTTCCTCGAGGATCCCGTGACTGCCAGGGTTCTCGGAGTCTCTCTCTCTCTCTCTCTCTCTCTCCTCTTTCCTAGTAAGGTTTCTGTTTCCCCTCATCTGCAAGTCAGACAGACAGACAGACAGACACTAATTACTACCGTGGTTAATTGAGTTGCTCCGGCGAATTTTCCTTGTTCACCAAGTACTCTGTACTATGTCAGTCATGGCCAATATGACATACAGACAGACCGAGCAGTATTCTCTGCACTGTTTGCTGCAAAGGGTATGAAGGCACTCCTTGTCATCTCTTGCATCAAAAACTCCCATCGCCTGTGCTCGTATCACCACAAACCCCCCACCCAGGATAAAGTCACACCACGGCCTTCTCCTCGTCTTCCTCCTCGATTTTTCCCCTCCACCATCGCTCCATCCCGCCATGCATTTCCACCGCCCGTTATTGGCTTTTGCCCGTCGCCGCCGCATGAACACGTCAATGGTGCCCCCCCCCCCTCTCTCCCCTCGAGGTCGGAGGCACGTTGCTATCGTTAAACAAGACAGACAATCAATTTGTCGGTCTGTCGGTCTGTCGGTCTCAGGCTTCTTCTTCTGACCTTCTGGCTTCTGGCTTCTGGCTCCAGTGCCGGTCTGTCCGTCCGACAGAGAGCCGCAAACTAACTAACTACCTACCTAGTAACTATGGGCTGCTGCCATTCCGTCCGGCAACAAACTAGACTGAACTTAGCCCCACCCGCGGGTGATTCTTGTTCTGCATTCCTTCCTTTGTGCGGATGATCGAGATCAAAACCCTGTCTGACTTATTCGACCCTCTCTCTCTCTCTCCTTCCTGTGTGTTTACGCGCTGGTGCTGGTACTGGTGCCTTCTGCGTGTGGTGCAAGTTGCACCTTTGCCTGGTCAATCCTTGGGCGAGACTCCAATCCATTCATCCATTTCCTATGGTCTGCGTCCATCTATCTGTTTGGTGAGACTCCAGCCGACATGCATCCTAGGGACGATCCCACCGATAAGAGGTTCTCTTTCTGACTCCAGCATTGCAGTCTACTGAGTTGTCTCCCACTGCCCCTCTCCTGGTGTATCTACTACCCTATCACGTAATTCTCCTGGGACCCTGTTGATCTCCCTTACTGCGATCTCCATATAAATTGTCAAGCAGCTATAGTGAGCCGCGTGTGTCTGTCTGGTGGGAGTCTATCTCCTCCTTGTCTCTCGACCTCAACCATACAACGAAAGATCCCCATAAGCATACATGCAGGGCCTTACCATAAGTGACCATCACTATGGCTCTGCGTACATCTGCCGACAATGCAGAGGACGTGGCCGCTGGCTTTCGTCTTTTCCGCGACCCCCTGCCGGAGCATTCAACGGAGATCACCAGCCTGATCGCCGATCTCTATGCAATTAGCACCTCCCTCAAGAATCTCGAAGACTTGGCCCGCAATCGCAACTACCGGCGCAACCTGCACGCCGTCCAGCCCGACCTTGAACTGGTTCGGGCAAGCTTGAAGTATACGCTCGAAGATGTTGTTGACTTCTTCGGAGACCTGGAGGCGCGGAGAGGCTCCAGCCGGGAGGTCTACAAACGGACATGGGTTGACCTCTGTACTTTCTTCCGGGAGGAGTCGCACGACTCACTGTCTACCCGTCTAGCCAAGTATAAGGCCTTTCTGTCCGATTTGGAGGCTCTAATGAAGGGGTTCGTCACTCCATGTGGCTCTCGCCGGAAATGCAGGTCAATTGACAAATGCGTCTGTAATCATGTAGTAATGCACCCGATGATCGACTGATGTCCTCTCTGCGACGCAACCTCAAGGGCTTGTTGGTGCAGCAGGAATCCCAGGTTGCGTCGCACCTGGGGTCCCTGTCTCTGAGTTCCCCCTCGTCGAGCAGCAGCAGTAGCAGCAGCAACACCAGTGGCGAACCCGGCAGTCCGGTCAGTGATCGCAGACCCCGCACCCGACGATCCTACGAGCGAGCTCGTCCGTCTCACCTGGGGCTCCAGTCGCCCACCTCCGCTTCATCTGGCACCTTCTCGGATATCCCTCCCTCGGCTCCAGATGCACCGGGCTCGCCTTCCACTACGACTGCCACGAGCCAATCGACCAATTCCAGTGTACTTGGCGAGCATTGGGCGAGACGGGTGTTCTTAGATGATCACCCGCAAACGCCTATCCCCTATATTGGCGAAAGGTCAATACAATAGCTTCAGTAGTGCAGACATCCGCTAACAGGCTGCAGCTCCAAGTGTCTGGGTGAACCCAAGTCCAATCCGAAAGCATGGCTGGACGGCGAGGGATTCGAGGAGCTGTTACAATTGTGAGTTGCACATGCGCCTGATATCGGTCGGTGGAAGGACTGACGGACGATAGAGCATTCAATAGCGAGACCGATCTCAGAGTATGCTTCTATTTACGAGATGAAGACCATCGTGCACGCATTGTGTGCAAAGCACGCCGTTCTGCGCGGTCGAACGAATATTTCATCCTGCCACTGAATATGCTGGAGATCGTCCGTGTTGGATCCTGTCTACAGTTGTGCCGGCGCCGTCGTGGGGGCAGCGAACTGGTTCTGTGGGCCAACCTCAAATTCAGCACTATCGAGCGTACGTGCGATAAATGGGTGTTCTACTGGGCTCTACTAACGCAAAAGCAGAGATGGTGATTTTCTTCTGCACTTTTTTGGCACTTCGATCGCAAGATTCCGGGCGTCCTGTGGCTGTGGAGAGTATCCGCGATTACGAGCTGGCGCAAGAGGAAGAACTCTTTGGAGGGTAAGGTCACCCCTGTCCAGTGGACGGCGAGAGGCGATAACCGAGCCAGCCAGACAAATTGTGGACGACGATTTCCTCCATGCATTGCGTGTTTACCGGGACGAGGTGTCCGGCGCTGTACGGCTCCAGGCATCGGTCCACAAGGGGGAGTTGAAGCGGTAAGTCTCAACGAATTGTGCCATACGGCCGTCTGGCTGAATGATCTAGATCCCCCGTCTGGACGGCTTTTATCACAGACCACATCGGGACTCGCGGCTGGATTCGCCGTACTGAGCCTAAGGTTGTGGTGTTGAAGGAGATACGCCGGAGCATCTTCACGTTCCCTGATTATACACCCCCTCAGACAACTCGAGGAGAGCATGTCCTGAAATTCACCCATCGTTCGGGTACGTACCAGCAATCATTTCATGTGTAGAAGAAGCTCACTCTGGTTAGATGCGCAAGGCTTTTATGAGACTATGACTGAGCTCGCGCATGGATGACACATGCTGCCAAAAGAAAAATGGGTACGATTGATGACTGATGATTGAAGACCACTAAGAGTTAATCCGGAGGTTTCCTGTTTGTTGTCGGAATGACCGTGACGGTGGCATGTGCTATGTATACATAAGCTGGTCTCAGACCAGGCAATGGTACCCCTTGGTTACTCCGTGGACCTGGATTCTTTTAATGTCATGAATGATTAAGATTTGGATGGGTATCTCTAGAGAAGCAAACACGCAACGCCAGCACGAATGCGAAATTTGGGTGGAAGTAATTCATACCACGCCGACGTCGCCCAACCCGGCCAGGAACATCTCGGCGCGCCTCTTGGACCTCAACTCGTCGACCTTGACGCGCCTCTCGTTCCTCGCCTCCTCCCTCCTCGCGCGCCGCTGCTGCTTCTCCTCCCTCTCCCTCTGCGTCTCCTCCCTCGCGGCGCGCAGCTCCTCCATCTGCCGCCTCCTAGTTTCCTCATCCCTGGCGAAGGCATAGAATCCGGTGCCGCGGTTCCTGACCTCGGCCTCGGCATCGTAATGGGTCTCCTCCGGCGGGGTCACCGAGCGATCCCGGCGTTTCGCCAGGTAGGCCATGTGCGCCGCGACGTTCGCATCCGGGTTGAACGCCTCGCTCTGCACGGTCTCCCCATAGATGAGATTCTCCGGCCGACGGGGCCGCCATCTCTCCCCGGCCTCGTGACGGCCATCTTCCTCCTCCTCCAGCTGCTGCTTCTTCACTCTGGCCGCCTCCGCCGCCTCAGCCCTGGTCCCGCGCCTGGTCCGCCCCAGTTCATCCTCGTAGGAGATAATCGACGCATCATCCCTATCCCTTTCCTCATCATCATCATCAGAACGAGAATGCACATCCGCCCACTTCCGATCAAAATCCACCAACCCCTCCCTCTCCCTCCGCCTCAACCTCCTCAAATACCTCTCCCCCTCGCCCTCCCCTACCCTATCACCACCACCATCACCCTCAGACTCGGAATCACTCCCACCAAGATACAACCCCCTCCTCAAATCCTCATACACCCTGGCCTTCTCCTGCATCCGCCGCTTCGACCGCTGCAGCACCGCCTCGTCCACCCGTCCCCCAAGATCCCGGGTCCGCTGGTGCACCTGCGCAGTTCCACCGGAGAGTGTCGTCGTCACATCGCTCTCGTCCACCACAAGATCCTGCGCCGCGCGCTTCTGCGCCCCGCGGTTCGGGCGGGCGAACAACCCCTCGGAAGCGTCTTTGGATTTGGAGGGGCGGGGACGGCCGGTTGACGTGGACGTCGAAGATCCCGGATCCCGGGCGGCGATGAGGTTGGACAGGGTGGTTGTGAAGGCTAGGGTTGAGGACGAGGGGGCGGCTGACTGAGAGGAGGTTTGCTTTTTGCGTGGTGGGTGGCCGTAGAGGTTTTGGTTGGACATTTTACTCCCTTCTGTTTCGGTGTTTCGGGTGAATTTTTGGTGTTATCGTGGTGGTGGGTTGTATGCTTGGTGGTTGATGGTTATCTTGGTCGAGAATAGAGGGTAGTAACTTGGAAGCAATGTTGAGGGCCGGCCGCGGTGTGGATAGTAAGGATACCTAGTATCCGATAAGACCTACCTGCAGTTGACTAGGTAGTCTAAGTCGCGAAGGTGCCTTGGGTCTCCGCGGAGTGCACTATTCCTAATCGAGCGGGAGTTTTCTGCCACCGCCAAAACCTACCACTCTGCCCCACCTTTTTTCGGGGCCTGTTCATGGCCGAAATCTGGATTCCGGCCGCGAGGTCGCGAGCGTTCTGCCGCTCTAGGCGGTGGAGTCATAATACATCTTCATTGGCTGGGATAGGACCGCCTTTTTGACCGCTCGTCGCGGCAGAACAGTCGCGACCTCGCAGGCCGCAGCAGCGATTTTGGCCATGAACAGGGCCCGGAAAAAAGTGGGGCAGAGTGGTAGGTTTTGGCGGTGGCAGAAAATGGTCCCAGGTGCCTCGGTTCCCCATTCATGGGGAAGTGTGTGATGCTCGGGTTTTATGTATACTAACGCTGCAGAAGGGCATTCATGACAGACAGTATCTGCTTATCCGAGCGACGAATAAGCTCTATGCTTTATACTCTCCAAGAAGTCTAGTATGGGCTCTAGCATGTACGCAGTAGACTGTGTCACCCCCGCAGATATGCCTTGACTGCCTCCCCCCAGACCGCCCCCCTCTTGTACCACCACATCTCCGGCACACTGCCCCCCTTCAACCCATCGATCGCCTGCGCCAGCTCCTCGCCTAATCCTTCCTCCTTGACCGTCCGGATCGGGTACGTATACGTATGGAAGGTGAACACCAGCGCCTTGGTCTCGGGCAGACGATGGAGCGTCTGGCGCTCGCAGCGCAGGAAGGTCTACAACCGAGGTTAGCAGCTCATCTCATGCCCGGACAACACACAACACAACCAAAGACAACGAGAGCCGACATTCGGTAGGAAAGGGGTGATTGCGCAGAACATACATCATCAACATTCAACTCATCCGGTCCCATCACCCCACCATCCTTCCCGCCCTTTTCCTCCCCACCATCATTCGTAGTATCTCCATGGATGCCCCCGAACGCAGCAAATAGCTCCGTCCCCGTCGTCACACTCCAGTTCACCCGCTGCACGAACCGCCCGACCTCCAGCCTGGCAAAGAATCGGTCCATACTCTTCTCCAGCTTCTCCTTGTACCGCGGCACCGGGTCGTGGATGGCGGAGAGCGTGCGGCCGAGTTTCGCCCGCGTGTCGAATCCCGCCGGGTAGAAGGTCGTGTACGCTTGCAGGGTGTATTCGTCTTCCTCCGCCTTTCTCTCTTCATCACCACACGGTGGACCCACCTGCGAGGTAGGCAGTAGGATCAGGAAGTCCTCGTCCACGACCGTTCCCAGCGTGGTAAGGGCTTCGCGGGCGGAGGTGGGGCACTTTGTCGGGATGGAATGATTGGTGATTCTGTTGAGGAGGTATTTCGGTTTCTTCTCGGTCGTTGCCGTCGGTTCGGTTAGACCACCCTCCTCTTTTTCGTCACTCGTGCTGCTTTCTGGGCCTAGACTGCTGCTGCTGCTGCTAGGAGAGTCAATCAAATTGAAGACCACCGGATACCTGGTGGGGAGGTATACGCCGAGAACAAACTCGTAGAGCTCGCGGACGGCAGAGTGGGCGAGGCTGCCCTCTGTTTCGGCGGTGGGTGTGACGCCGATCACGACGGAAGGGTATTTCGAAAGCAGGGACTGGCGGTAGGCGAGTCGGGATCTGTAGGTCTTGTCGATTGGGATGAGGGTGGAGATGTTGAGGTTCGAGAGGGCTGTTTTGTCGGGGGTGGGTTAGTTTGTCGTATCATGATGGGGAATGAGGTTGGTCTTGGGTTAATGACAACAACAAAGGGCCATAGGGGATATAGTCCATTATAGATCGGGTGGGTGCATTGAAGCGAGACGTAGAGCGTCCCTGAGACACTGCCCTGTGCAACAGGAATGGGCGACGAACGAGGACAGAGAAAGGTTTGCATGGGGAGACTCGGAGCTCCATACCCATTGTGAGATGATACTTCGCCTTGAAAGGCCGGAACTGCAGTGGCTCGGTAGTCTCCCAGTCGAAGGAGTGGAGAGGCTCAATGGGCGGGTACCCAGCTTTCTCTGCTTCCGAGATGACATTGTCAATGGAGTTTGGCTGGCCCTGGGCAATCTTCAGTCAGTTCCAATCTCACGGTACATAATCAGAAAGACATACTCGGATGAATCGTCCAAAGAGCCAGAGGGTGAATACAAGGAAGACGATTGAGAAGGGATTCTGCTCGACGTATAGTATGCTGGCATCAACGGTTGATGTGAGAAGGTCCATTGTCCGACCTCTTGGGTATACTAGTATTTCTGGTAAAACCGGCTGAAAGAGGAGGAAGAATTAAGGAGCCTGGAGAGATGTAGGAGCGGTGCGAGTAAAGTGCACTGCAGTACTTCGATAGAAGTACTTCCACGTTATCATGCGGCAGCCCAGATAGTACACCAGTACCTTATCCTCTCATGAATGGCATACTATCGCGGGCTGCCATTGGTGGGGATTCCCGCTGTATGCTGATTGCTCAACCGGCCGATAGTACCTTAGTCACGATAGCAACTTGGCACCTGATGATTTAGATGAGGACAAATTGATATACGCAGAAATCAGAGTAATCAGAGTACATACAGGGTATCAATATACACAGACGAATTTCAAACATGTCGCCAGTCACTTTGTCCATACATGCAGACCTCCCTCCAACTACCACCTGAGCACAGGCACTGCATCCATCCACCTTCCCTTCCACGCGGTAGCCAATCGGCAGTCAGAGAGTTCATCCAAGGCAGCATAAATCCAGAATTCGACAAGACTCAAGGAAAATAGCCTCACCGGGAGGCGAGCCGAGCTCTCTCAACACAGAAGCGGGGAGACGCCAAATGCGCTCAGGTGTCCTCGTCTCCCTCATACCTCCCCCCTCTGCTTCGTAATTTCTCCACGCTTGCAATCCCCCCATCTCCGATGTCATTGACTAGGGCCCCCGTCCCCAGCCCCAGGACCCTAGGCTGCCCATCCGGCCTCTCGTTCAAGCTCGGGGCTCGCGGTCGCTGCTTACCCCGCGCTCGTCCGCCGATGAGGGGGAATTCATATTTCACCATCCGCCAAATGTACAGACAGATGTCGAAGACCAGTAATGTAGCCCATGGGAGTATAGTGACAAAGCCGAGGAATATCTACGGTGTGACCAATCGACCGTTAGTGGCAAGCTTGGAAGGAAAAGCGGTAAGCAAAGAGAGGGAGGGGGTAGGGGGGGGCGTGAGACGGACAAAGACTCGCACAAGCCAATTTTCAATATAGAGAAAGTCGGACGGAAGAAGTGAGTACCATGCCATGGTGGTGTATGTCAAGGCTTGAAGATTATTATGGGCAGGGATATGGGTTGTTGTAGAAGGAAAGGAGAGACGCGGAAGGTAATGGAAGGTGGTGTATTGTTCGTTTCAGTCGATTGGTGGTGGTGAGGTTGCTGGAAGTCCGGCGAGCATCGGTGTGGGTACGGCACGAGTTGGCAAACAGGTACAGCAGTCGCCAGGACTTGTCCGCTGGCTGTGGATTATATATTCCCTGTTGACTGGGGTACGGCGAAGCTGTTTGTCTTCGATCACAGGGAATCCGACGGCACCCGGAGTCCGGCTCGGCACTTAGGAGTGGTGGGTGCAAGCAGCAAGGTACGTGGGCCGATGGTCAGTTGTTGCAGGAGAAGTCGGTCGGGCAGTCACGGAGCTACCTTGACTGGAGATGAACAACCACATTGCAGCCCCGTGAAGCAATCGAAGCCGGTTGGTGTGAGAGAGGAGAGAGGGGAAGTTGATGACGGATGATGGACGAAGCGTGAGGGCCGATGAGCTGCGGGTCTGGCCATTAATTGGTCAGCACCCTCGGTTCCTGAGGACTCAGCGGCCTTCCAAGTTCCTATCGGGCATAGTATGAGTACTAGGTAGTTCCATGCACTAGGCTATTTATTATTACTGTGTTATTGAACAAGACACAACTCGTCCACTTTTGCATGTGATCCGGAAATCCGTATTTACACACAAATCTTCTAATCATGTAAATATGTACAGCTCTTGCTCAATGTTTAAACAAAATCAAAATAGTCGTGGGCACGTTGCTTCCGCTACTCCTGCCTCCTCGCAAGAGGAAGCCCAAAAATCCCATCCCAAAATCTAATGTATCAACGATCTAGTAATCGTTGTCGCTGCAAAACAATAAAAAAAAATCATATCTGCACACAGCGCCTAGTGTGGCATTCGGTAGTGCTCATACGAGGTGAAAGTGGGATCATCCTGCTCGACAGGACCGTAACCTCTCGTCCGCCAGCGGTCCAATGGCGTGGCCATCTCCGGAACTGCCGGCTGTTGTGCTTGAGCAAGCAGCTCCGTCTCACTCTCGTTACGCTGATGATAGAGTCCGCTGCCTCCTATGGGTGCGGGAACACGGAAGGCAGGATGGATGTGGTCGTAGGCGGTCGGATCGTAGCTATCGTGCGGTTTCAACCCGGAGAGCGACGGCACCGATGGGGTCGGGGACGAGGCGCGCGAAGAGGTGGGCGACCACTCACCCAATGCACTCCGGGGCGTATGCGAGCGTTCGGTAAACACATCGTCCGGACGACCATAGATACCGCCGCCAAACTCGTCCCTGAAATCCGGCCGGTCCTTGTAATAGGAGAAGTCTAGGTGATTTTCGGGGACGACTTCGAAAGGCGCCGGGCTTGTAGCGTCCATCATAGATTTTCCCGGGTGAGCCGTCGACATGGCATCCATGGCAATGTCTGAGTATTCACCCTCGGCGTCGGCAGTTCCCAGACGACCGCTGTAGATACGCTTCAGCGCTTCCGCAGCCCGGGCGTGCACCATCGGGGTGATGAGGGGCTTGTAAAGGGCGGGATGGCCGAACTTGGCGTTTAGCCGCTCAGATGCCTTCTTGTTCGGCTTGCTGACTGCCAGGGCCTCGGCATCCGTGAGGTTCGCGCGGTTGTAGTAGGTGATGTCAGAATCGAACTTCCTCATACAATAATACTTGAAGCCGAGCATCATGAACGGCAGCGGAACCACACAATAAACCATGGTCCAAGTACCCTTGGCTTTAGCCACAAAGGCAATGACGATGTTGGACAAGATAACCGCAAAAACCATGCGATTGAACAGAACGCGCCAGAATTGACCGCCAGACTCGGTCTTGGTCACAAACACATACATCAGCATGTACTTCTTCATCATTGCATCCAGCCCAAAGTAGAGCGCGGTGACGGGTAGCACAATGGGCTGTAGTGTCGCAAAGCAAAGCGCGACGGTAGCGTAGAAGAGGAAGTAGTTGTAATACATGGCATACTCGAAAGATGGCGGAGCCGTCCACTCAATAGCCTGGCGAGGGGTAGGCGAGAGGAACGTCTTGGAGAACCATACCCAGAAGACAGTAACCAATTGAACCAGATCAATGGTGGCACCCAGATTTCGCTGCAATAAATAGGTCACCCAGAAGGGAGACACGTTGCACAGGGCACTCACGATCTTCTCATAGAACTGTCCATCCTGGATGGCTTTCCAAGCGTTGTTGTCGGTCTTCTGGGCATCGATGACAGCGGAGACGAATGTCCAGGCGGCAGCGAAGAGGGAGTAAACGATAAGGTTGTTGAATACAAAGAACGAGTAAAGACGGCCAAGCACATGACGCTCGCGAGAGGTCTTAGTGACGTCGCCCGCCCGAATTGCCAGCCGTCGGAAGATGACGGGCAGAACGAGGTAGACAAGGGATGTGATGGCGGGAGACAAGATACCCTGAACTGCGGCCCAAACCTTGGGGTTGGCATCGAGCGATGTCTGGAATGCGGGCCACACTAGACCCAGGTTCGACAAGTTGGACAGAAAGATAGCAATCAATCCGTTAGGAACAATGTACACGAATGTCAAGAGCGACACCCAGATCGCATTGAGGAATCGTTTCCACCTCCGTGCGCCCTTGGACAGAGGGAGGTTCTCCCAGATCAGATCGTCCGGGCGAGTGGCCAGGGCGATGGTCGTGCCTTGAGGGTGCTTGTTGCGTGCGTTGTATGCCACAGCGTGCGCATGCTCGATCATATCCCAGCTGACGAAGCCAAAAGGCATGGCGTTGCGTCTATCTATAGAAGACCGAACATGTCGGATCTCTTCTTCTAATCGCTGAATACGACTTGTCAAGTAATCAATGGCATCCACCTTGCCGCTCGGGTGCTCACTTCTATCTTTCCGGTGCGGGGTCATGGTCGGGCGATTGGGCGGGAGTCGATCGGGTCGCTTGAGATACTTGGCCAGCACAGATTCGAGTTGTCGCACCGTTTCGTCGTGTTCCTTGATCAGACGGGGTAGATCCTTCACGTTACGGCCAATGGCGGCTCGAGGGAGGGCAGCTGTCGGGTTGACTTCGTCCGTCAAACGCAGAACGCCTTCGTCCGAACGTGCTGATGGTGGGATATCGGTGATCTATTGTATAACGTGGTTAGTGAGTTTGTCAGTGAGAGCTGATTCGCGGGACCGTCACACACCATCAGTGTACGCGCATGGAGACTGCGCTGATAATCGGCACTCTGGAAGTATTTTCTGCGCAAAGACAAAACACCCTTGTAGTTCCGCCACAAGAAGAAGACCACGATGATATCGAACAGCCAGGCGCAAACAACCTGACCCCAGATAGCGTCAGTGCTGACATAGAGCGGGGTCATCGTCGCAAAGGCGCCGAACTGGGAGACGGTGTTGCCTTGGCTCTGCGTGAGGTTCAAAGGAATCATGACACCGCAACCGATGATGCTCAGGAAGATGAAAATGTTCCGGCACATTTTGGCAAATCGGATAAACATGGTGGCATCGAGCCCGACACAGTCGACTAAATCGGGCTCTTTGGTGCGCACCACGGGCTTGAGCCAGGCAAAGAAGCTCTTTCCCACCGGTGGCGGGGTATGTCTTTTGTCCGCATGCTTGACTTTGGGCGCGTAGACGAGGGAGTGACGAGGTCTGAAGAGCGAGAATAGGAGGGCAAGGAGGACGCTGAAGGCGGCGGAGGTGGCCAGCGAGGCCCAGACGGCGTTGATTTGAAACTGTTGTGCTCCTTAGTTATGCATTGAGGGAAAGCGGTTGTATGGGGCAAGCAGAACATACGGCGGATTTGAAAGGGTTCTGGATGAGTTTGAGAAATTGATCCGTGGAATCGTCGCGCCGCCAGAGAGCGCTAGACTGCATGGTGTTTATTGAAGCCGAGGCGGCATCGACGGAGCGAAGCCAAGGCAGAGGAGAGATAGGTGGCGGAGTGAGCGAGCGCGCGACAAGGAAGGATAAAAAGAAGCGAGCGACTGTTGAACGGCAATCGACAGGAGGAGTGCAAGTGAGTGAGGCGAAGAATGTGAAACCGAACCAGGAAAATCAGAGATGGGCGTGGGAAGGCGAACAAGAGGAGAGAGAAAGATAATCAGCGATGATGGAGAAGTGGATTCGCGTTTGGAGGCGGGTCTCGACCACCACCACTAGTCGCCCACTAGTCTAGCGGTTGACAATCTGCTCTGAACGACAACGCTGCTGAGGGATGGGGTTTCTCGTGGATTCGATTTGCAATCCAGTGGAGGATTGAACCTTGACTTCCTGGGGGGGATGGGGAGGGAACAAACGAGCGTCAAGAATGGGCCGGACTGGACTCTCCCTTGACGTACTTCCAGTACGTATCAATAAATTCCACTTCTGACAGTCGGAGGTCGAGATGCGCACTGCATACGTTGACTGAGTGGAGCCGGATGAGTGTTTCTCACTGGTACTAGTAATGTGTTAGAACTTAGCTAGCACTAGAAGTGGTGGTACATGTACACTTGCAGTCTAAAGAGTACCTAGTACTGTGCAGAGTACTTGTTTCTCCTGGAAATCAAATTGAAAGGAGTCAATGCACTATGTAAGTTATCTATCAGATTGTTTCTTCCTCCTCGTTCCTCCCGGACTGCACGCTTTGTTTACCCGCCCGACGTGGTTCAGCGTCTCAGACGGACCCAAGTGAGCCCTCAGGGCGACCCAAAAAAGCAGCCAAAGAAGAAAAATGAAAACCAAACAACGAGAGAAACTCCACTGGGGTTTCTATGGTTGGATGAGGATGCAAGAGATGGTCGGGCTATTATCCTGGTGGACCAACCAATGCGGGCCTAGGGTAGCATGTCTCAGACCCTCGGGTCCCCCGGTACGCAAAACTCGGTTTGACTGACCACGACCGGTACGTTGGATACCATCGGCAGCCTGGAGAGCCACGCTCAACCCTTCTTTCAGCCACTCCTTACCGTACCCATACTAACCTATGTACCACAGTGTGGCTGGTGTGCACCCCATTGTGGCACACCGTAATGAAATGTCGAGCAGAAAAAAGACTCGGGGTCCAATCGAAGTCGGGTCTTGCTGTCAATTGCCGGCAAATGGAGTCATCTGCTTCTATTCTTGATCACGGCAGTCAAGCCACAGGGCCCTTCTAACGGCCTGATCGGATGACTACTTTGCCTACTGTGTGTAATGATTTCACTCGGACGAGGATCATGATGAAAACACTAAAGTTGAGTTTGGGCCAGCTCCGCTCCATCCCATTGACGTGTGCTATGATGTCGATAGCACGCTTCTTACCATCTTCGTACTCGAGTAATCTCTTGACGGCCGGAACCCCGCATCTGCTCCGGTCAACACGATCTCTCAATCCGCAAGTATAGACTGAACTCCGATGCCATTGCCCCATTCGTAGAGTCTGCGGGTATGGTCTCCATTTGGGTCATATCTGCGGTCTGTACGAGATCATTGGAGGGAACATAGGTTGTCACGCAGTTGTTCGCATCCCGGTGACCTCACCCGACTTGCAGAGAGGCACGTGTCGTTTGCATCTGCACCTCGACTAAGTTACTTACAGGCCATTACACTCTTCATGCCCTGAGCTTGGAGCTTCCCTGAACTGGAATTGAGTGAGAGGCAGCAAATCTTCTCCGCACGGGACAAATACTGCAATGTGAGCACGTCTGCTTTCTTTGGCAGGGAACGGCACGGCGGCGGCCATGCTGATCCAAGGGTTCAACATGCGTACCCGCTATCTACACGGCACGGAGGGAGTTGCTTGTTTCTAAATTTAAACGTAGGCCTGTGTGCTAAGAACGGTTGGCTGCCGCGATGCTGGGCGCTTATGGCAGAAGACAACAGGCCGATCTCATCATCGCGTGAGGACGTGTGGAGTAAGTATCCATGGGTGATGACGGGATTGTCTTAGGCATGCATAGCGCTAACAGCGCAAGTGAGACCGTCGGGCAAATCATTCATCATGATAGAAAGGTAGATGAGTTTGATACGAGAGCAAAAAAAGAAGACGATGCTCACACTCGGACTCGAACCGAGGATCTCAGCATTACTAGTGCTGCGCTTTACCATCTAAGCCATGCGAGCTGATTGGCTGATCTTGTTCTTAAACTTTGTATTGATGCTCTAAATTCATTCTAGAAGACCGATCACTAACTGGAACAAATGACCTCATCGTGCATAGGAGCATCATCCATACTACATGGGTAGTCAGATGGGACTTGTTATGGTTTTGATATTCTCCCGGACTGACGGCCAGGTACAGGCTGATAGACGTTCCTCGTACACTGGGAATGTACCAGTGCCTCAATGGCTTAACTCACCGCAACTCCATTGTTGTTTGACATTATTTATTCCCGGGCATTGTGCTGCTTGCCATATGAGACCCCAAATTTCTTATCACAGTGGAGCCCGTTATGAATACACACAGCAGACACAGGGACGAGATAGTCTGTTATGGCCGTTTGGTGCATGGAGGCTGGCCAAAGACCCCCATCGCGCCGCCTACATAGGAGCGGTGCCCTAGATATCACAAATGAGATGCGGCAAGCGAGACGAGTCAGTACCGCGACTTGCACACGAAAGACCGGGTGCAGACAAAGAACCCGGCTCACCATCGGTATATCCCATAGGTACACAATCCAGGCACAGCCACGGCGCCTTACAGACCGAGTATAACCAGAATCACCACCAACACTGAAGAACACACGACACTATCGCCGGCGTTCCCTCCCTCCCAGCACAATGAGCTTCACAATCCACACCAACTCTAGTGACTCACGCTCAGGATACTACAGTGTCAACCTCCGTGTACCCTGCATTCCGGTTTGGTGTCGAGGGAGTCCTGCGCCGGCGGCCATACATGGTATATCACTCGGGAAAACACGAGATTCACCCCATGCCTGAGGCAGGTTGAGGTATGACGACCAGCTTGCCCAGCCTCATCTTGTTATCCACTTCAGACGAGCCTGATACTACCCGCCTGAAGATGTTGTAGATGGGGAAGCTGTCATAGGGCGCGCTTCTGGAAACAAATGCGCTCTGATCCATTGTGCCGCTGAGAAGCGTCTACTTACCCATCCAGCTAAGCCGGGGGCATAGAATTCAACAAGAATCCCATCGGGCTTGTCGGGACGGGAACGAATTGAACTGCATGGAGTTTACCACGATGCTTTGAGTCGTGGTAGACCAGAGGATATACTTCGTCGGATTGTCTTTGCATGGCGGGACCCACAACAGCAAAACACTGTGGCGTACAGGGAGAATATCCCGGCGTCTCAGATTCACCACCGTGTATATTTTCGTTCCCGATTGACCCATAGAATACATATACATGTCAAACATATCTCAATCTCGATAGCCTGCTCCAGGATTCTGACACCCCTCTCCGAGCCGATCACGCTACCTTCCGGCAGCAAGAAAGTAGACAGGTCAATTAGCATTAATTAGATAGATATGCATCAAGACAATCAGAGAGAGAGAGAGAGAGAGAGAGAGACCCCGAGTACGGTACAGCTTTCAACCCGACTGGAAGCAAAAAGACAACTGGCAAAAATGAATACAACTGCTCACACACGGACTCGAACCGAGGATCTCAGCATTACTAGTGCTGCGCTTTACCATCTAAGCCATGCGAGCGAGACATGTCACAGGCTCAGGTACGGGGGGCTATACGCCCTGATTAACACGATCAATTGTCTGGAAGAATTTGACGTCAACATTCAACCTTGTCAACATCGCCGATATATCCACGGTTCATATTGGAGCAGAAAAAGTCAATTGGTTTGACTGATCAATCCGTACTTTCCAGCACCTCTACCGGCCATGCGTTCAATCGAGTATGCTGAAGGGCTGTTCGTACAACCACTCGAGAGTCAGGAACGCGGAGGGAGGAAAGCAGACTATAACTAACTGAACTTGATTCAGTTATGCAACACCAGGGCTTGCGAGGATATCTGAGATGGTTGAGTCAACATCCATTCATGAATAGGAGAGATGAATCATGACAGATTTATACACGCCCTGCAATCAGCCATCGGAAAGTGATTCTTTCAGCCTACTTCACAAGTCAAGAAGCTCGACTACATACATCATCAACTCCAACCCCGCGCACATCAACCCATCAACAACAAATCACAAATCCATATTACGCTCACTCAAACACCTCCCCTCCCCATCCGAAGAATTAATGAAGAAATTGTTTTGAATTTATGTACTTGGTATCTGGTTTCGTCAAATCCGAAAACACATCACATCAGAGAAACATTAATAAGCTTCTTTTCGTTTACAGCTGACCAGCAGTGTTGAAGTCCTCCAGAGCGACCTGGACACGCTTGCTCATGGTCTTCTCACCCTCGCGGACCCAGACGCGGGGGTCGAAGAACTTCTTGTTGGGCTTGTCCTCGCCATCGGGGTTACCGACGGTGCTCATGAGGTAGTCCTTCTTGTTCAGGACGTAGTCACGGATACCGGTGAGGTAGGCGTACTGCATATCGGTGTCGAGGTTGACCTTGACAACACCGTAGCTGATGGCCTGCTTGTACTCCTCCTTGGAGGAACCGGAGCCACCGTGGAAGACGAAGAAAACGGGCTTGTCCTTCTTGGAGCCAGTCTTCTCCTTGACGTAGGCCTGGTGCTTCTCGAGGAGCTCGGGGTGGAGACGGACGTTGCCGGGCTTGTAGACACCGTGAACATTGCCGAAACCAGCGGCAATGGAGAAGTAGGGGCTGATGGGGGCGAGAGCGTTGTGGATGGCGAGGATGTCCTCGGGCTGGGTGTAGAGGGAGTTGTTGTCAACGTCCTCGTTGTTGACACCGTCCTCCTCACCACCGGTGATACCGATTTCCTGAAGCAATTATGTTAGATTGAATGAAGTGACACGGGAGTTCACACAATGCTTACCATCTCGAGCCACTGCTTCATGGGGGCAGCACGCTTAAGGTACTTGGCGGTGGTCTCAATGTTCTCCTCAACGGGCTCCTCGGACAGATCGATCATGTGGCTGGAGAAGAGGGGCTCGCCGTGGAGCTTGAAGTAGCGCTCGTCCTCATCGAGGAGACCGTCGAGCCAGGGAAGGAGCTTCTTGGCGCAGTGGTCGGTGTGGAGGACAACGGGGACGCCGTAGGCGGGAGCAATGCTGCGGATGTAGTGAGCAGCGGCGATACCACCGGCAATGGAGGCCTTCTGGCCGTCGTTGCTGACACCCTGGATTACACAGTCAGCCATTGCCCGTCTGGACGATGCACAGGACTCATGAAATACATACCTTGCCAGCGAAGTAGGCAGCACCACCCTGGGAGACCTGCAGGACAACGGGGCACTGCTGGTCACGGGCAGCCTCGAGGACAGCGACGACGGTGGAAGAGGAGGTCACGTTCTACAATGGTAGACGTGGGTTAGCTTTGAGCTGCTTTGAAGCTTTGGGAAGGCCAGTTCTGGCCTGCAATACTTACAATGGCGGGGAGAGCAAAGCCCTTCTCCTGAGCGTACTCGAAGAGACGGAGGACGTCATCACCGACGATGACACCGGACTTGCGGGAAAGCTTCTCAAGGACACCCATTGTGATCGTTTTGAAGTCTGATGGTTTACTAGTTAAGGTGATGAGTAATGGAGAGATAGAGAGATGAAGATTGGATGGGGAGAAGAAGAAGAGAAGAGAAAAGAGAAGAGGAAGAAGAGGAAGAGAGGAGAGGAAAGAAGGTTGAAATAAATTATGATGGGAATAGCTTTGGACTAACAGGCCTTTACCGAGCGACGAATACGGAGCTGGAGATTTAAATCGGGCAGGGAGGGGCAACGGGTGAGAGTACAAGGTTGCTAGGGAGAAACCACTCTGAGAGGACGATGTGAGAGGAGGGGGTGGGGAAGGGAGGATGCAGTGCAAGGGAAAAGGGTGGGTGGGTGGGCAAAAGAAAGAGAGGGGCAGTACGTAGTGACGAAGTGTGTCATGGAGGGGCACAGATTCGCAGTGCTCGAAGAACTCACCGGCTGGTGGGGAATGATGTGTTCAGTATGAAATCAGTGCTCAATGCTGTTTGTTGGCTTGTAGTCGAGCAAGAACCAGACGAAGAAGGTCACAGAAAGAAGAGCTTGAGGTCGAAGAAAGGGATCGAAACAGCCCCTAAAGTATGGTAAGTGAAGTCAGGTTACTCATAATTGAAACGTAAACCGGACAATTGAGGTCCGATGGATGATGAACTTGATGGATGATGCTTCCATTCTGAAGCCGCCGATGACGCGCGCTGCGGCCTGCAGGTCTCCATTCCTGCCTCATGTCTCAGGCCGCAGCCGGCTTCCCGGGAATCCCCGCGTCCCTCCCTTGACATCATCCCGGCCCGGCTTGTTCCACTTGCCTCCAGGCTGTCGAGCCTGCAGCTGGTCTACGAGGTGATTTCTTCCCCTCGACCGGTTGGTTTCTGCTTGCTTGCACTTCGCAATGATGATATGGTTGTTGTTCCGACCCTGAGCCCTTCTTGAAGGACTGCTCATCCTCATGCCCTCTAACTACTTTGACTGCATACAAGCTGAACCATACTGCCGTGTCCTCCAGCAACACAACACCGGCTATAGCTCTCCCCCCCCAATCCCTCCGTAAATCGGGTATATCATTCTATTCCTTCCCCGGGCTCTCCGTAATTCTTTCGTGCTTCCATCTATTATCCATCGGAAAAATTGACGGGGAGAATTCCTCCGGCCATGAGGTGCTGACATTTTCCAATCAATTCGTTCTATTTCTGCCCCCTCTCCCCAAGGGCCTAGACTGCGTTTACCCCAGTCCAGCTGATCTGCTCGAAACCAGCGATATACGGAGAAATAAGCAAGTAAAGGGCCAGGCGGTAGTGGAGAACCACCTCGACGGCCCCGGGTTTAGCCATAAGTCGGGGAGACTGCCGACTCCCGAGGAACGGCTTCTCTATCTATGGACCTGGGCTTGGGGTGATCAGGTACTAGAGCAGCATAGCGAGGATGTTCACTCTCAAGGCACAGAAGACATGTATGGTTTTAAGAAGAAAAAAAAAAACCAGAGAAGCAACGACTCTCAGCAAGATCAGATTGTATTCAACTGAAATAAAAAAAAAAGATTCCCATTATCGCGACATCACATTGTTAGCAATACAAGCTCTTCAAAAGCCAGTCCATCTAGAAAACGATAACATGAACACCCGCCAAATTTACATAGCTACTACTTTCATGCCTGCTCGCCGTTCACCTGCTGCGGTGAAGCTTCGCCAACTAGCATACTGAACTGTCCACCGGCCGAGGCACCGACCAGCTTCTTGCCGTTGACATGCTTGTTCTGGAGCAGAGTTGGTCGCTCGACTTCGTCAAGCTCACGGTGTCCGGCCTGGCGTTGGACGTTGAAGCCCCAGCTGTACGCCTTACCATCCTTGGTGATAGCGAAAGAATGATCACTGGAGGCAGTGGCGAAGACGATGTGCTCATCCTTGATATCGACCAACGGCGTGGCCTTGGTCAGGATACGAGGCCGGTCATGCTCATCGTGCACCAGATCATCCGCAGGCATATCGGCCAGGGCCAGACCAAGGGCCTTGTTGTCGACGCGACCCCAGGTCAGGCACTTGCCATCTTCCGTGACGGCGATGCTGTGGTCCTTTCCACCACAGATGCTGACGATCTTGTTGAACTCGCGGAAGGACTTGACCTCAGTGGGGTAGAGAACCACAGCATCGCTCTGGCCCGCACTCATAGGAACAGCAGTCTGTCCAAAGTTGTTCGAGCCCCAAGCGTGCACATGGCCGTTTTTGCGGACAGCGAAGGAGTGGTACGAGCCGGTGCCGATGCTGACAACTCCTGAGGGCAAGGCACACTTGCCGGGAACGAGACTCTCCAACTTGCCGTGCAGGCGGCCGGAGATTCTCCGTCCCAGCTGGTTCTGTTCCTCGCATCCCCAGGTGAAGACTTGGCCGCTGGAAGTGAGCGCCATGAGATGTTGTGCACCGGCAGCAAGTTCGGTCACTTTCTCGAGTCCGGGAATCAGGATCGGCGTGCGCTGGAACTTGGTGTCAGGGGAAAATCCGATGACACCGTTGCTTCCCTAGGAAATTGTAAGTATGGAAAAAATGCAAGTTGTACTGATTTCCCCCAAGAGACTTCGAAGAAGAACCTACTCTGAAAGTACCCCAACCATAAACCTTTCCTTCCTGGGTGAGAGCAAACGTTGCGCTGTCAGTGGCTGCCAGTTGCGTGAAGACAGTGCCCTTGGGGAAATGAGCCGAGTCGACCGCCATGGGCGTGGCCTCCTTCATGTTCAGGTCGACCTCGTCATCGTCCGAGTCGGAATCCGACTTGTCCTCCTTGTCATCCCCGTTAACGCCGTTGGTCTCGTCGACCTCCTTCTTCTCTTCCTTGGTATCACGCCCAAGGGTTCCCTCATCGTTGACACCCCAGGTGAGAATCTTGTTATCATGCGTCAGAGCCGCCGAGTGGACACCTCCCACAGCCAAGTAGACAACACCGACGGTGTCTGCGGCGAGCTTGGGGTTGAGGACGGGGCCCGGGATTTCCGATTTCTTGGTCGCGTCCCCGAGACCGAGCTCACCGTAGCAATTCGTTCCGAAGACGTAGACGTCTAGTCGTTTTGTGGGAGGGTGGTTGATGACCGGAGCAGGCGCTTCTATCATGGAGGAAAGGCCCTCATGTCAGCTAGGATGATCGGGCGCAGCGACAATCGTCCGCGCGAAGGCGTGTGTGCGCGCGCGCGATGATAGTGTTTGATGACCTGGGGAATGTTTAGTTCTCACTCACCTTCCTTCTGTTTCTTCTGGACGCGCGCGACAGGAGCGGAAGCCTCATCGTCAGACTCAGCAGCCTTTCGTTTCCGGCTGGCAGGCGCAGTAGTAGTTTTTGGAGCAGCCGCCGCCTTAGTAGTTGCTTTGGACTCTGTCTTTTTCTGGGTTTTCGTAGGGGCGGTAGCTTTGGAGGATGCGGTTGTCGCTTTGCGACCGTCGGTGGAGGCGGCGGCTCCGCGGGTTGCGCGTTTGGGAGGCATGGTAAATTGAGAAGAGAAAAAAAAAGGAAGAGAAATTCTGTTTGTTCCTCTTTTTTGACTAATGCAGAACGTCAGGGATGAAATTTGAGCGCAGTTGCGTATTTGTTTTGTAGCGACCTACTTCAGGGTTTGGATTTCGCTAATGTAGGTAAGTTATGTGTGTTCTCCGAACGTTATGTGATGGACGGGAGGAAGTGGGAAGCAAGTTAGTTAGCGATGGGGGTGTGTTGTGAGTGTTGTGTTAGTGTTGCCTGACTGGAACAGGTCAAACCACAATTCCTATTATTATTATTTTTAAAAAAAGATAATAATAAATAATCACAACAAGACCTGGACTTCCCGACAACCTTCCATGCACTTTACCCGGTAAGTCCAGGACTTGAATTCTCGGATCCACCCGCCTTAAAGCAGGGCAAGCTGCCATGCCCGCCGGCGCCAATCATAGCTTGTAATTGGGCGGAATGCGGTCGCGGTATGGATGACTAAGTAATTGTTTGACTCTGGGGGGGGGGAGGTGAGTGAATCATTCCAACAAAGATACCACGTACAAGGCCATTCAATGAGTTCTTATTTAGACATCAAGAAAGTACCCTATACTCTCGTTATGGGCTCTGGTCCAATAGATCATGTACCCGATTATGACCATCATCCCCTGTGGTACTACTATTCCAAACTGGTATCCATCTTTCTATGGATATGTCCAATATGTACACCTGCGAGACCTTTATTCTCTATGTATCTTCGTTGCACCCAAGCTATGCACTAGTATTTGGCCTTTCCAACTCATAGAACAAGAGATATACCTCTTTCTGCATGCCCAGAACATCCGATGTTTTACATTCCTTGACCTTCTCGTCGGAGATGCGCCACCATCTATCATTTTGCTTGCGACGACGGCGGTGCCGGAAGCTGGAAGCTACTGAGGTCTCTGCCGTATGTGTTGTTGGCTGCGTGCCTAGATCACTGGTGAGAGACGTTCTCGAGAAGGTCTTGCTCCAGCGTCCACCATCATTCGCTGGACTGAGTGGATCAGAAACAGGCGACAGGTTTTGCTTGGATGTTGTTGAGCGAGAACGGTTGCTCTGGAAAGAAAGCCTCGAGCTCGATGTAGTAGGACGAGTAGTCGGCGATAAGGGGGTGTTCGATTGGGACGATGCTTTAGACTCTTTGCTTGAGGTGGAGCGGGAAGGAGCTGGGGAAGATTGCGACGAGTGACTCGGTGGTTCTGAAGGTGTCGAGATACTGAGCGCAGAGGGCTCACGCCCGGAAGACTGACGAGCTCCGAGCCTTGGACTTGGTGCCTCAGAAGGATTCTCACTGGTTGCTCGACTCTGCGCGTAGGAGCTGAATGCATCGGGGGTCGAAAAGGGGGCATAAAGATGGTTACGGCGGAAAGACTCGTAGTGTCCACTGTTATGACTACCTTTGTGGCTGACAATCGCCAGCAGTCGGTACCATTTCTGACTCAAGATACCGCCTAGAGGAAGACGTTCAGGGAAAGACACCTTCGCAGCATTCTTGGATGAACTGCTCTGATCAAAGATGGAGCGGGAAAGATGAATGGCAATAATCTTGGGAAATGCGACGATCCGCATATGTCGTGCGATCTTTCGCTTTGGAGCCAGCTCTGAAGGGGGCAGACTGACCCCTTCTAAGCTACCTTCGGGATCTGTGGAGATGGCGGTCTGTATGCGCTCAATCTCCATCTCGAGTGTTCTTCTCTCCTCACCCGAGCGAGCCGTGGTCAGATCATGCTTTTTGATATCTAAAGCATGCTGCAGTCGGCACCGGTCACACTTGAAGTCGTCGATATACTCTGTCTTGAGTAGACCATCGAAACAGGCGCTGAGTGTAGTTGAGCTCTTCTGAGGGACCTGCAGCGTCAAATTGACGAACGATGTCTGGTTCGGCTTGTATTTGTAATGACAAAATTGGCATTCAATTTGAGATTCGAGCTTTCCCTCGAAAGGAAAGCTGTGTTCATTCTCAATCTCCTTGAGCTTAGTATCAATGATTGCTGGGAGACCATTTGGGGATCCGTCATCGATGCGCACTTCGATGTCCGTTGGGCTTTTCGCTGGAAGCTCATTATCCGAGTCAGCGACCTGGTTAGGCTCGCCTATGCCTTTCGCTCGCAGTCGGGCCTTGACTCCTGCGTGGTATTCGTCACAGAGCCTCTCGGCTACAATTTGGAGGAATTCCTGCGCGTCCTGTTGACTCCGACTAATTCGTGTCCGGTAAGCGTACTCGAGTGACTGAATGAATGGTCGCGCAGATATCGTTTTCTTGTATATAGGACGCTCATTCAGGCGATCCAGCATCTCCTTGAGCGCCCTAGTGATGGTCCCTTGCTGCAATTCTCGTATTTTGTCCGGTTTCCCATCGCGTGGGATCTCGTCTAATGGTGGGAGGAGACTGTAGATCTCGAGACCATCCAACTCCCGTCGATGCAGTTCTCTGATCAGGTAAACTCGCAGCTCCCCGAGGCCGGCAAGGGCCTGCAGCACGGAATTGATGAAGCAGTCATTGGCAGGATTCGACAACCCAACAATACTCTTCTTGCGACCGCTGTCGCTTGACTCATCTCCATCGATCGTGTAATTGGGTCCGAAAACGTAGAACAGGGCGACGGCCGCAAGAGATGCCCCAGCCGCATATGCGGCGACTGTGGTTGACTTCTCCTGCATCGCTCTCTTGAGTGAGGTGGAGTAGGTACAGGCTGGGCCAGACTGGATTGCGATATATGTGCAGACTATCGAGGTCGATGCTATAGCCGCTCCATGGGACAAATGTGCCACGGAGGGTGGACAATCGAGTGAACACAGGCAGACGGATTGTCACGCCAAGACGAGTCTTATTGAGTTTTCCTTCGACTTTCCAACTAGGCACGTATATGTACAAGCGGGCTGGCACTGCTCGGGGGGCTCGGGGATGGAGTACGATTCGCTTCACGGAAGCTCTAGTGGAATACTAATCGTCAGCTGTCTTGCCCTCATAGACCGAGGGATGTGGAGAGAAAATGGGGTAAGGTTTAGGGAGAGGGGGGGGAGGGGGCGTCAATCAGAGTGACAATCTCACCCAGACCGAGTCTAGTGTACTGTAATCAATTGACTACACTGCATAATAGCACAAGTAGTCATTCGGTATGCTCATCTCAGTACAAATGCTGCAATGCAGGTTGTCCCGGTGCAGGCAGGAGGCGGCAAAAGCAATAAAGCATTGATCCTCTTGCTGGGTTATCTCGGAGGTTCTTCAGCGCCGAGCGCCCCGTATTCCTCGTGGACCCCCAATGTTGCCCGACGCAATCTGATTTCCCCACAAATGGTATCCAGAGCTCATCGCCCTTTTAATTCTGGCTCGTCAGTGGTGAGAGCAGTATTGAATGTGAGGCAAATTAATGGGTTATGTGGCCCCCTAGCCGGCTGGACAAGGCGAAAAGCCTTGAAGGAAGAACATCTGCTGATAATGTGCAGATCCCTTGCTGCTTCCACTGTACGGTCATGATCCCGATTAGACGGGTTATTTGAACTTATAAGCGAATCGATCATTTACCCTTTCCCCTTCAAAAACTGTAAAAATGAGAATATCTGGTGCATGCGGCCCGACTCCATGGACAAGGCTTGGAAATTGAAGTGGAGAGTGTTGTTTGACACTTGAATCAGCAGATCCAACTAACTTTTGGCCTCAGGCCACCCGGTCTCCTAGTAACATCCAGTGCCAAAGCGTCTCCCATATATATGGCACGGTAAGATGGTTCTAGAATCAGAATATTCAAAAAACGAGCAAGTGGTTTAAATTGCTTTTAGACCTGTCTAATTTTATGGCATGACGTAAACCAGACGACAATCCATGACATGCAAAACAACCGTAAAAAAGTCCAGCAAAGGCATCATGACAGGTATCCAAGAAGATTTGTACAGAATGACTTTCAAAAGAAAAGTCGGCAAAAATCACACAAAGGTATATCTACGCGCGGAAGGATTCAGGCAAGGTAGCGACCTTCTCCTGGAAGAGATCCTCGGCCTGCTTCCAGACGCGGGCATTCTCCCGGTCCTTGAGCTGGAGCAAGCTGGGAAGCAGAGCCTGGCTAAATTGCTCGGAACTCTCACGGGGCAGGAGAGATGGCAGGTGGTCGATACTGATCACACTCAAGGGAGGACCCTGCGTGCCAGCCGGCAGGGTGACAGGTACCGTAGGCTTGTCAAAGGTAGTTGTGATGTTGTACACGGGGATAGGGTTGTGGGGGTTCGTGCTTTGCAATGCTTATGTTAGCTGGAGCCTTTTAATAAGACAAGCGAGAATCAAACTTACGTATCAGCGCTCACGTCGCAGATGACCGACAAGCGGCGGTTGGGTGTGGCGAGACTTTCAGGTGTAACGAAACTAGATTCGTCATTAGCCTTCAGAAGAAAGGTAGTTCGTGGATACATGGGAGAACTAACGGAGGGATGGGAGAAGATAGGTAAATGCAGTTGACGAAGATGTCTGCGTCTTCAATGATTTCCTTGAAAGGACCACCTATGAGGTGTTAGTGGCTGATCAAGGGTTTTGTTCGAGCGCAGCATACCCTTCTTGGTCTCCGCCATATCCCACTGGATGATGTCAGACTCAGGGATACCAACATCCTTAGCCAGCTGCACGGCGCCGTTACCACAACGACCAAGCTATATATTGTCAGATGTCTCCTTTGTGACCAAATCGGGTTCAATACTCACAGCTCCAATCACAAGCACCTTAGGGGAGCGGCCGGACTGCTTCTTTCCAGCTTCCAAAGACTCCTTGACAGACTTGATCAGAAGATCCTGGTTGGCATAGGGTTCCTCTCCAGGCAGGGGCTCGCCCTCAGGGTGAGTCAATTGCCATGCCCAGTTCTTGACGGCCAAAGCGGAACCTGTATAGATATATTAGTTAAGAAGCCCGAGGCGAATTCCAACCATGGATATACTCACCAGCATAACCAGCAGACCATCCAAAAGCTGTCACACAACATTATCAGTCAGCTGCAATAACCACGAAGTCAATCATGGAATCATACCAGCTACTCTGCGTCCGGATTCATCCTGGAGGAACTCGAGGTCCAGCAGGACACCACCACCCCGGGGCCACCGGCTCAAAACCTTCTCCCAGCCACCCTGCTGCTTGTAGCAGTGTGCGAAAGAGATGTGAACGTGCTCAAGAGGAAAATCATCTTCAGGCAGCTCCTTGAGACCCAGGACGTAGGCGTCCTTAGGAGCATCCTTAACCCATGAACCCTCCTCGACAAGAGGCGCTCCGACCTTTATCAGACAGGTGTGAGATTCGCGTCGCAATGAGAACAGTGTAATCAGACTTGCATACCTTGGCAAATTCCTCATCTGAAAGAGCAAGTAATCAATTAGAAACTGAGTCCCCCAAAGTTCATTACAAGTACGTGATTTAAACTTACCATCGAAGATGCGCTGAGTAGAGCGCTCAACAGTCACCTCATATCCGGCGTCGATGAGAGCCTTGCAAGTGGTGGGAGTCACTATACAAGATTAGTATGAGGAGGTGACGAGGCATATGAAAGTAAATCGAGTGCAGCTTTCGCCAATTGAGTCTAACTGCAAGATAGCGTTGTACTTACAGGCGGAACGAGCCTCAGCGGGCTTGGTTTCAGCGCGCAGCCAGATCTTGTTGGACGGCATGATGATTTTTTGATTTGTTCTTGGAAGTTGCACGCAATTGAAGTTAAGGAGTTAAGGAATAATTTCTAGACTTTCCAGCAAAAGAAAATAAGTTTATAGCTACCAGGCCTATGACACACACTTGCCCCCTACGGTGATGGCGGGGTCGAAGAGTGTTGTTCCGTTCCGGGATGTGACTCAGCGACGATCAAGCCGATGTCGGCGATTAGCAGATGAGACACGCTATCATTGGACTGGATTCGATGGGCCTGATCCAATGACCCCAATAGTGTTATAATGGGGCTTTGTGCATCTAGTCTAGCAAATCAGCTCTGCTATGATGACAAGTGTACTCCGTAGTCACCCACTTGCGCAGAGCCGGGACAACGTACGGTTTGAAATGCCGATACTTGAGTATTGGATATGCAGTTTGCGGAAGTAGTGTAGCAATGATACCGTCTAATGAAATGACCAAGGATCATTGCTACCTGAATATGGATGCTGTTCAATGATCTAGCGCAATGATTATGGTGCTCTTGGAAACGATACCCTAGCCGATCGCATAATCTGTTAAGGTTGATTATTGCTTAACATTGACCATGTCGACATACACTTCGGGCACAGAATTTCACGCAGGAACACAAGTAGCAGAATCAAGACTGGTCAATGTCCAGCACGATCATCGCCGTGTGACTAAAGAAGACTTTCCCTTATGACCGCAAGATCAGTTCCTGATAGTGGTAGGTTTGATTAAGAAGCAATCTTGGTACGACTCCGCGTTCGGCTGCCAATGCCATCCGTGGGAATATCCCTGTTCGGCGCGTCCTTTCTCTTCTTGGGCCGACCTGCTGAGGTCTTAGGGTCGTTAGCAGGCTGACTCGATTTTGTAACCGAAGGAGCCGACAGTTCGTCCTTGACAGCGACATGCTGTTCCTTCGTCTTCTGTTTCTTGGACGTATGCTCTGGTGCATGCTCGGAGCTTGATTTAACAGTATCAGCTTGCATCGAGCTTGGTGCATGTTCACGCTTTTCAAACTTTGCACCAGTACTCCGCTGCTCGGATTGTCTCTCATCGCTCAGATCAGCCGATGCTGTTGTAGTTTTAGTAGTCTGATCACTTTGTTGCGTTTCGCGGGAGAAGTTCATCCCATCGCCAGCTTTTCCATGTGTACCGGAATTACTTTCATCGTTAGACTGTCTCTCATTCATAACCTCCTTAAAGGTTCCGTTGCGCTCCGCTAGGAGTGGGGCATCGTCGATGGAGGGTTTCTTCGCACCAGCTTCCACGGTCCTGGTCGATTCTGGGGTAATGACGTCAATGCAGGAGCAAATATTGGTCAATTTGAGTCAACAAATCGCTGTGTTATCAAACAGAGACCCACAGCCCAGCTGCGAATATGCAGACATACCATAAGGCGTAGGAGTTTTGGAGTTGATGGTCCGTTCGGAAGCCATAGCTAAGCGTGCGACAAGGAAACAGCTGAGGTGTGGTAGTGATGGGCCTACCTGATATAGTACCCAAGATATGCAGAATAATTTGATCTGAAATATGGGAAAGGATCGATTGTAGGCAGAGAAAGAATATTGCGATTGATAATCAATAGATCAGAGAGAGTGAGGTGAGGTTGCGCGGTGACGTTTGCCAGAACAACAAGCGACGCTTCCCCGTTCCACACGGAGACTCAATCTCGGTTGCCCGCATTCCGAGGCTCTGAAGGTTGACTGGGCCTGGAACTTGAGCTGAGGAGCTCAGCATCAGCACATGTCCGATCGAAAGAGTTGGGGGAACCAATGAACATGATTCAGCGGCTTGGATCACGGAATATTAATAAGCCTTGGCGATAACGACTAGGTAGTATTCAGTAGTTAGCTGCACGAGACTGATGCAGCGCACTCTCCATAGACAAAGCAGAACTAGAATTGGTTCGCTCTTTCAAAGGGCTGAGCCATTGGTGAACGGAGTAGGTGCGCTGATTTCGTGTGATCGTGAGCAAGGACGTAAGGACATAGATGTAATCGAATGGATCCTCATGATCTATTATCGAAAGCCGAAATTACTACCAGCTTAACCTTGCACCTATGTGTTTGCATCGGCGCAAGACGTGCGAATTCTCCTCGGACAGCGTGTCTAGCTTTTTTGTGCAGAAAGCCATCAAGCGGGCTCGAGGCGTGCCAACTCAAATTGAGCTGATTGTACTTCCTCGGGATCGAGATGCTGTGATATCGTCTTCTGCATATACTTTGCCAGCCAAGCAGCATGCACAGTCCTATTTTGATCAAGCAGGATGCGAAGGGCTGTGAAGCCAGCACGCATGAAATGCTCTCGTCTCACCTTGGACCATGATGCGGTCCGATCCTGTGGGAGTGCTTGGACATAGAGAACGTAGGGCCTGCCATCCGGCTGCGTGGGATGATGCATACACACACAGGCATGAAGCAACGAATTGGCAGCCACGGTGTTGATGATGTGTACATAGTTCTCATAGAGGTTTGGCTCCACGCCACCGGCATGTTCCGGTTCATTCTGTATGATTTGTTGGCCGAGATGGCCCCCAGCAGAAAGGAGGGTTGCCCTCCAGAACTCGTCGTCTATTATCGAAGTCTGATCAAGAGTAGTGATGCTACCGGCGGAAACGTACAGTCGCATTGCGGACTCTATTCCACCCCCGTACCGAGCCTCAGCAAGCACGAGGTCATTCAGAAGCCCACCGAACCAGATCCGCGCGTCTTTCTTCTTGAGTCGGAACGTTTCACCTCCAAGGGCGTCTTGCTGTGCTAGCAACTTTAACCAAGTTGAAGCTACGTTTTGCATATTTTCAGCAACCAGAAACTTGGTAATGAGAGGTGTTATTTGCGGCAGGAACAACAATCGTCTAGACTGCGGATCGGAGGCAGACCACCAACTGGCAATTCTTGATGCAGTCCTGGAATCCCTCATTGCCTTGACAAAGTCATCGCCCGACTTCTTGCCACTCAGTAGGAGTAACTGAGACACCAGACAATTGCTCAAAGCAGAGGAAGTGACATTGCCTGCGGCGGCCAACTCTTCGAATACCACCATGGGTTCTTTTGCCAGTCTGGCGTCCTGGCTCGGGTCCTTGACCCTGACCTCCTTGCGGGGTTGTACTCGGAACAGCGGATTGTCTAAGATTGATTGGAGATGTTTGTCCGTCGCATAGCTGGAAGACTCGGGATTCTTCGGCGGATGGTCCTCGGAGACTTCATCTTTGTCGAGAGTAGGGGTACGGGCGGCAGGATATTCGCGATCGAGTTGACGCCGAAAGGAGGATGTAAGGGCATTGAGGAGTTGTTGCGACTGCCGAGGAGTCCGGGGCAATGGGGGATGAAGGTTCTTAAGCCAGGGAGCGTAATTTAAACTTGGCGTGCCTTTCATGGCGTAATGACGGCTGACTGGAGAAGAATTTGTGACTCGATTAAGCAAGATTGGTCAAAAGCGACGCAACGGACAAGAGTCAGCAGCAGTGTTCTATGCTTAGACCCAGAACGGCCGAGGAGATGCGTTGCAGTGACGATGGGCCAACATGACGGGCACCATATTATGGGCTAGTCAAAATGAGGCACAGATCATATGGGCGGGCGGTTACTCATGGCAAACGATCATTCGACCCAAACTGACGGGCGGTGAGCGAGGGCTGCTGCCACCTCACCACGCAATTCGCCCCATGGAAGGACCGATGGTGTAAGATTACAGAAAGAAATGTACAGGTAGTACTGAGGTATCATGGCTGAGATGTAAAACCAATAGGCCATTGAGCTAAGAAGGATTATATTCATGCCTCGGATCAATGTAAGACGGATTGAGTTGTCTCACAGATTGTGAATTAATAAACTGTAGTTGTCAATAATGCCCCCACCTTAGTTATCAAGTACGAGTACTCGAGTAACTTCACTAAGTTATAATGGATGACGAAATTCACAGAGGTAGGCTAGGTAGTTTACATAGTTTACATAGTGACAAGCTTAACTAACTACTAGGTACCCCGACATAATTCATCATTACAGCAGGGCTGCTGATAGGTACGGTAAGGAACCACTTCGTACAGTATGGAGGAAGTATAGTAAGATCATTAGCCAATGATAAAGCTGTATTTTCCTGGGCTGCGCCCGATGAATCTGCGTGTACTGTCATTTAACTGTTCCAGCTCTGTTTCGTCTTGTCTTCCGCCCTCAGCACACTCCCTCCCCCATCCAATTCCATGAACTCGATCTGCTAAGCTAAACTTTCTGCACCTCCTACCTACCAACCTACCTGTACTCTTTCCCCCTTCAACTTTGCCCACCTATTTTTCCCTCTCTTTCTCTCTCTTCTCTTTCTCTTCCAAAGAATTTATTTCCTTTGGTGTGTGTCAACTTTGTTCTCTCCAGCCTCTCGTATTCTTTTTTTTTTCCTTTTCTAAACTTCTCCAGCTCCCCTTCCTCGAATCTCTCAAGAACTCCCCGACTCTATTGGCCCTTGTGTGCCTTCTTAGTGGTTCTTGGGTGCTGCTGACCTCTCTCGTGAGGCTGCATCTCCATCATTGCTACCGTACACTAAATTACGACCTTTTACCCGCTTTTTCTTCCCACTAGCCGCACCTTGTTTTCTCCCCTTCAACTACCTTGGGTCACTCTCCATTCTCTTTCTTCCTCCCTTTACCATCTCTCGATACGGGAGATTCACAAATAACAACTACACGATATGTCTGAAATTCAATCAAGGCCTTCTGCCTCTCGTGGCAGAGTATCTGCCCGTGGCGGTCGTGGCGGCTATAGCTCCAGAGGTGGTCGCGGTGGTAGCAGATCCACAAAGGCAGACAACTCAGAGGGCGCACCCGCCACATTCGAAGATGAAGGAGAAATCGGCCAGATGAAGAAGAAGTACTCCGACACCCTGCCCATGCTGAAGGAATTGTTCAGCGATTGGACCGATGAGGATCTCATCTTCGCTCTCGAGGATGCTGATGGTGACCTGGAGGCAGCAATTGATCGCATTAGTGAAGGTCTGCTCTTTTCCCCGTATTCCAATGCCTCGCTACTCGCTTTCGGTCAGCCACTGACATTGGTTCGTGTCTCTACCCAGGCAATGTCTCTCAGTGGGGTGAGGTAAAGAAGAAGACCACAGACCGCAGCCGTCCTAAGCCCAAGGAGGTACAGAGCACCCCGACCGAGTCAGTCATCCCCTCTGTCCGCGGGGGCCGTGGACGCGGTGGGTTTGAAGGCCGGGGCCGTGCTCGTGGAGATCGGGGCCGTGGTGGTCGCGGTGGCAGGGCTGCTGTACACACCAATGGCGCCCGTACTGAGAAGCCAGCTGTCGCTACCAACGTGACCGATACCCCTGCTACTGCTGCTCCCGAGCCCACCGCAAACACCAAGACTGAGAACACTGTCGATGCTGAACCTGCAGCAACCTCCGAACCCGCCGATGCCCCGAAAGACAACGCCCAGGACGTTCCTAAGCCCAGTGTGGTCCCCGGAGGAGCGAAGACGGGATGGGCCAGCTTGTTTGCTAAGCCCACGCCGCCACCCCAGCCGAAGAAGCCTGTTGCTCCCGCTCCTGTTCAGGCCCCCGAGAAGCCTGCTGCTGCACCAGTGGAGGAGCAGAAACCAGCTGAGCCTACTCCTGCGCCGGCTCCTGCTCCTGTTTCGGCTCCTGCACCGGCTCCTGTGCCTGCACCGGTTCCCGCTCAGGCTCCTGTTCCTGTCCCTGTTCCCCTCCCTGTTCCAGTGCCTGCACAGAAAGCTCCCGAGCCTGTCATCCCTCAGACTCTGTCTACCGAAGAACCAACCACCGTCAGCCCTCCTGCACCCGAAGTGCCCGCTCCCAAGGACGATCTGACCAGGAACAACCTCGCCCAGATCCCCGACGTCTCTCCTCCCGCCCCGACCGCTACCGCAGCTAGCACTGTGGGCAGCACTCTTGAGTCTGCTGCCAATGCTCCGGTTGCTGCAACTCCCACCCGTGTTCCGGCCAGCATCCACCCCAGTAGTGCTCTGAAGCACAGCACTCGCACTCCAGGCACCCAGCGTCGTGTTATGGAACAGCAGGAGGCCGTGGTTATGCCAGGCAACCACGCCGTGGACCGCGCGGCGGTCCAGTTTGGCAGCATGGGACTGAATGGCGATGCTGTTGACGTTGACATCGATGAGAACAGGGAAGATGCGGAAACCCGTGCTCAACCTCCTCAACATTCTCCCGTCGCTCCTCGCGCCTCTTTGCCTCCTTCCACCCAGGCCCAGGCTCCTACCGAAACCCCTGCAGTTGCCCGCCCGGCTCCGGGACTTCCTCCTGTGCCCCAGGTGTCTGCTGCCGACAACTCGTTTGCCGACTTCTCTCGCTACACTGATGCCCACAAGCCCTATGATCCCTTCACCCAGCAGGTTTCGCAGCCCCAACCTCAAGTTCAGGAGCCGTTCGCCAACCAAGCTCCTATTCAGCCAACTGCCACTACCGGCAGCGAGTACTCGCCATTCTATGCCGTTGACCAGCGTCTTCCTTACAACTACTACGGCTCCTACGGTCAGTCTCAGGATGCCACTGTGGCTGCCCAGAGAGCAGGATTTGGGGTCTCTGGCGCCGAAGTGCAGCCGCACGTCCCTACCACCCAACCCCCCAGTCGCTACGGTCATGTCGAGGCCCCCAACAGCGGTCACACCACCCCCAACCCAACCCTTCCGGGCGCTACTCAGACACCAACGGCTCAGCACATGCCAGGCCAGGGTGCCCATAACTACGGATACGGATACCCCTACTACTCGAACCCTCACTATGCTTCGTACATGAGTGGAATGAACCAGTACGGCAGAAACCGTCCGATGTACGATGATGCTCGCAGATACGACGACCACTACATGCCCCACAGCAATCAGTACGGCTACGGAAGCCAGTATGGCCCCTATGGTGGCAAGGGTGGAATGTACGGTCAACCCCACGCCTTCTCTTATGATCACACCTCCTCCCCCGCCACGGCGGCTTCTTTCAACCAAACCATCCCTGGCCGTGACTCGGTCTACGGTCGTACTGGATCTGCCCAGCCATCGGAGAGCCAGCAGTCCGCTGCGGCGGGTTCAAATGCTTTCGGAACCGGTATGTCGGACGTCTTTGGTCGATCCCAGGGCAGCTTCGGCCAGAACCAGCCGATCACCCAACAGCCTCCTGTGACGTCCGAGGAGACAAAGAGCTTCGATACTCCTAAGGCGGCTGGACCCAGCCCCTCTCTTGCGCAGGCTAACCGCCCCGGTTCTGCCACGAACAGCGCCCCGGGTCAGCCTCAGGCCCAGAGTGGCCTTCCCCCGCTGCAGGGTCAGCAGGGTCAGCAGGGCTTTGGTGGCTACCCCCACCTGAACCCCCAGTACGGCGGCGGCTTGGGTGGTCTCGGCGGTCACCAGGCGGCCGGTTCTCAGACCCACCACCAACCCACTGGCTATGGTAACTACGGTGGCGCAGGCTTCGCTAACTATTATGGCAACACACGTGGAGGTTGGGGAGGCAATTACGGTCACTAAAGGGATTATGGCGTTACATCTTAACTGGTGATCAAATCTACATTGGCTCTTTCCCCTTGCTTTTCCCTTTGCTTTTTATTTTCTTTGCCATTAATCTTGGGGTACGGCAAACCCCGGTAAGGAAAATATCTCATCTTATATGCCACCTGTTAACACATATTTCCCCTTTTATGTTCTCCTCACGTGTGTAATCTGTACTCTCCACGAGAGCTTGGCTGGTTGCTTCTTTGGTTGATTTCCCCCGCGGGGTTGCACTCACGATGTACTGAATGGAAAAAAAACGTTTGCTCTTTGTGTTTCTGATGCTTTGCTCTTTTCTCCTCTCATGGTTCACGGCATCTGCCGATGTCCTTCAACTGACTCTTGATGGTTTCCCTCGCGAATTTCCTTTTTTTTTTCTCCCTCTACATTCAACTCGGTGTCTGGCCTACGAAAAAAAAACCTTTCCCGCTTAAGCTCTTGCTCTTGTCGACTTTGCATACTTTTTCGCTTCCTGTACTACTTCTTTCTTGGGGTTTGGCTGGGACATCATTTATGCAATTTGGCTGGATTAGGACACAGGATGGGGGTTCGAGAATGCAATGAATTGAAATGGGACGGCGTTTGTCACCGGGGATTTGATCTGATGTACGAAGTAAATGGGCAATGTGGGCAATGACGGGTAACACATATGTGTGCATTATGGTACAACGGAAACAGTGAGCTTTGCTTCGATCAAAACGAGTTTCGTAGGTCACGTTTATATGAGTTGTGCCCATCGGGGTCTTGTAGGTGGAGGGTTGTCGTACGCTTACGGTCTGTACTATTGATGCACGATTATCCTGCAGGCCGTACCATCCGAGGTGTATCTGGATAGGTGTGTGTTATCCTTTTTTATAAGCTCTTTGTTCCATCAGTCAGAAGCTGAGACTTTTTATCGCAGCCCGTCGAGACGTTCATGACGTGACTTCCACCTACGACTTCGTATTTCCTACTTCATTCTGCAGCTGCAGCTCCTGCCCCACACTGGTTCTTGATCGACAATGCCTTCGAAAGTTGGATAGAAAGTCTATGCCTACGCGAATGCGAATACCAGGGCAGATATCAGAAGGTTATATTGTACTTCTTCAAGAACATATGCTAAACATGATAAAGATATGTTTATTCATTATAATAGTGTAGAACACTCACGACTCCCTTCAAGCACAAGCCGTACTATTTACAGCCCTAGCCAACCCGGGCTGTCAACTCCCCAGAAGATGGGTTAAGTAACCAATTTCCCTATTTAAAAATAGCAGTCTGCGCATTCAGCCCAGCATCGATCGATTTGAGGTCCGCTGTGGTAATCTTCTCGTTGATCTTGTGGCATACTAGATTGGCTTGCCAATATGCATGGAGGCATGTCGAATCCAGAGCGCAGAGTTCGTAACATAGATGAGGTGATGCGATATTACTCACTTTTGTGAATTTCTTCTTGGTATAGTCATATTCTGTAGCATGGCAAGCTTAGCACACCAGCTGAACAACAAAAATTAGGAAGGATGTGCAGCAACAAGACTTACTTTTATTATATTAGACTGTGTAATGTCTCCGGCCGAGAATACTCTTTCTGTCATTCGATTGCTTGGTACAAGCGGACTTCTCATTGTTGACTTGCTTGGTGCAGGCAGACTTCTCCGTATTCACGGCTGTGGTCTTTTCCAAGTCCTTGTCGTTTAACTTGGTCTGACAATCCATCTTCTCCGTTCCGACTGCCTGATCAATAAGACTCTGGCAATCCTGAGCTGCTCGATCAGTGCGGACTAGAAGTATCCAGTCGCCTGAGGTATCGGCCTTCTGCTGGAATCCGCTACCGTATAGATGGCATTCGCTGTTCAACGGGCCCCAGTTGGCGGCGTGGCAGGATTGACTGCCAGTGGTAGTTGCTTGCGCAGCACACTGCCGGGCACAGTCTAGGGCGCTGGAGGCTGTTGTTTTTAACAGATAATCTTTTTTTGCATAGGCACTGCATTTATATTCGTAGATGATACCGTCAACCGGATCCTCTCCCTGGCTGCTGGTACTGGGGCAGCAGACGTTTTTATTAGCTATACCTCCTGAAGTCGAGGGAGAGAGGCAGACAGGATCTGCGAGGGCTGAAGAAAGAAATGATAGCCCGAGTATAAACGGAATATATATCTTATACATTATAATAATTTGAAGAGTAAATAACTCGAGGTTAAGACTAGACAGAGAGGAATGAGGCGAAGAAAGGTAGGCGAAAGTAAAAGGAACTCTTGATTCTCGCTGGGAATAGAAACTCTTCTTAGAGCTATCAAGCCGAGCTGAGAATAAAGAAGGGAGCCCATGAGTTCATGGTTACTGCATTATTGTTGCATCCTGCCTTGGTTGTGATGAATCAAAGCATCATCTATATTTCCGACGCATACGGAAGTGGGCTGTTGGCAGGTGCTGGATCATGAAGCATCATTGCTATCTTGGACGCATCCGGCCGGGGTCTGTTGGCCAGTGCTGGCCGAGATCCTGCACTTCAGACTCTAATATCGTCCCCATGTAACCATGTAGCTGGGAATCTATAGTACACTAGCACAATTTCGGAACCTTGATACTACTAATTCAAATTATGATCGACTAATTTCTGAATATACTACTTGATATATCATGTTACATGCTCAGACATGCACAGTTATGAGTCGACTAAGCTTTTATATATAACGTAATCGGTAAGCGAGTGGGCACGCGCGCCCACCCAAACAGCCTTCCATAAAAAGATGAAGCTTAGATGTATATAATGACTAGTGTTTCCGGTTTATGACCTACATTGCGGGAGAGTTGAGCTCTTGGTTCCGAGTAATTTAGGGATATATTGAATAAAAGTGATCCCGTTATCACAACAACAGGTGCTGTGGTCTAGTGGTATGACGTCACGTTGTGGCCGTGCCAGCCCCGGTTCGATTCCGGGCAGCGCCACTTTCTTTTTTATTGTTTGTTTTTTTGTCACCACTTCATCACAGACTATGCTGGCGACTAGTCTACGTACCTTCTTTCCACCCCAGGTCTACCTAATGAATCCTCCCGATCAAAAATGAACACGAACAAAAAGAGGGAGGTATTACCTCCTGGTCCCTCCTCAACCATAGAAGGGGTACGGCAACTAGACATATATACAATGCAGAAATCGTACTTTTCACCCCCCAGACTCCCTTAGTACCCTACTCGGCCACTCCAGCCATGTCTCCCACTGGGAACCTAGATGCGCCTGAATGGTCTCAATCAGGAATCGACCCCCATCGCCAAACGCCCATACATGCCGCGCCTGATGCAGAATCACACCGTAGGACGCCAAAATGACCAGTGCCTCTGGGCGGCGCAGCTCCAACATCTCGATGTACTCCACCCCCACAATGACGGGCCACCCAGTAATCCCGCCGACGAACTTGACCCTCGGATCAGCGTCTGTCACCCCCGTCGCATGGATCGAGACCTGTAACGCACACACCGCCTGCCGATAGACCGCGGTGGTCTTCTCGCCCAGTCGTGCCGCCTCGATCAGATCCATGATCCGCTGGCACTCGGGCCCCAGGTCCGCATCCCACGCGAACTTCTCCTGCCCGTACTGGAGCACAGGCTGCAGTATCGACCCGCGCAACGCCTCCCACGCCTCCGAGGTGATGACCCGCACGCCCCGGTGTAGTTTAAGATAGTGCACGAATTGGTCGAGGAAGGCATCGAAGCTGGACTCCTCCCGGTAGATCACAGTGTCACAGAGCATATGCAGGCCGAGCGTGGACGAGAAGATAAATAACGGGACACAGGTCTCCTGCGTGACGTCCCGGCGCTCCTGCCCCAAGATCTCCAGCGCGTGCGTCTGGAGCTGGGCGGCGTGGCGGCGGTACCGCTCGCGCTCAGCGGGCCGGACTATACTAGAGTGCAGAGCGCTGAGGGCCAGCAGTTCATTGATCAGGTAAGGGGTCGATATCCCGACGCGCATGAGGTCCGGGGACAGGCTCCCGAAGAGGGCGATGTCGCCGAGGGAGGGAATCGCCTCCGTGACGAGATTGAAGAGGAGTTCGGCGTGAACCATGTTGACGGGCTGATCCTCAGAGCATGTTGTTGTCACCGGCCCTGCTGCAGGCTGCTCACCAGGAGGCTGTGGTGTCGAGGGATTAACCCCTGGACTTGGCCCGGCGTTGGTCGGAGTCGAGGCATTACTGCGTTCGGATCTGGTCGTGCTGCTCCTGAACCGATCCGCATATTCGCAGACACGTTCCGAACTGCGGCAGTTGCCGCAGAGCGGATGTTTCTCGTCGCACTAGACGAGCAGCGTTTAGCCGATGTGGCAAGCCCGTGGAAAGTTTCTGTAAGAGATTCGCACTCACTTTAATATGACGTCTTTTACATTCAAGACAGCCATTGCGCGATTTTCGGTGTGTCCTACGCGGCATGACTGTCATGTTTCCGACGCAGGTTTACATCATCCAGAATAGGCAGATTGTCTATGCAGTATCTCTGGGGATGATTGGAAGGGTGGGCATGAGGGGAAGAGTTGTGGGCCAACAACGGTAAAGTATCGCACCCGGCGACGTCTGCCGATAAGCTTAAAAGTTGAGGCTCAGGCAGCAGCCGAAATGAACCTATGAAGATGCAGGCGGTCTATTTTTATCACATCAGAAAATTAGGTAGAGACCTACTAGAGGAAATTTGATGCTGAGCTGGGCAAAGAATAAGATGCGATTGTGCACGGGCATCCCGAGTCCGAGCCTGGAGGTCCCGAGTCATTCCAGGGACCTGCCTATTTGAGCAATACGCGTATGCACAGACCATCTCTATCATTTTAGACCAGATCGGGTAATATAATCGGTAGCCAACCGTCTCCTCCAGGCTCAATGGCCGACGAACCACTCTATCATCCTTTCTATACGCGTATTCAACTCTCAGAAATTTCCACTTGCGCCCAAATTAACAGCAATGCTTTTGCGGGGTTCCAGTCCCCTATATATATACCACAATGGCCGGCAAAGGAGACAAGATGCTCCAATTCTATCATCCCAATCACTCGGACCTACCATACCTAGCCGATCGCTATAGTTAGCCGGGTGTGCATCAGCCGCCCCCCCCCTTCCCTCAAGATGGCACAACTCAAACCCTTAGAAGGAGGCTATTACCTCTGGACATACCTGCCTTCCATTCCCGCGGCCGCGATCTTCGCCGTTCTGTTTGGACTGGTGGCCTGTTATCTGTTCTTCAAGCTCTTCCAAACTCGAGCATGGTACAACATCTCCTTCAGCATCGGCGGTATATGTAAGTTCCCACCCCCCTCATATCCCATACGATCCAACAACCTCCGATGACAACCGTTGCTTACACGCTTCCCCCACAACAGTCGAGATCGTCGGCTACATCGTGCGGATCCTGAACTACTCCAACACGGCCTCGATCGGCCTCTACGCGATCCAAAGCGTGCTCATCCTGCTGGGCCCCGTCCTGTTCGCCGCAACCGTCTACATGACCCTCGGCCGCATCATCCGCAGTCTTCCCCAGCGACTCACGGCCGCCACCGAGCCCAAGGCCAAAAGTGTCTCGCTCATCCCGCCCAAGCACCTCACCAAGCTGTTCGTCGCCAGTGACATCCTCTCGTTCATCGTGCAGGGGAGCGGCGTGGGGCTGATGGTGCGGTCGACGGGCCAGACGACGGCCAAGGCGATCACCGTGGTCGGCTTGCTGATCCAGGTGATCATGTTCTCGTTCTTCATCGTCGTGGCGCTGGTGTTCCACCGGCGGGTGAAGGCGCAGCAGCAGCACAGCCAGCAACAGATCCGGCTGGGCCAGTACGGCCGCCCGTTGGATCGCCTGATGTATATGCTGTATGCGGTCAGTGCGCTGATTCTGGTCCGGTCGATCTTTCGTGTCATCGAGTACGCCATGGGAATGCATGGGTATATTCTAACGCATGAGTGGACGCTGTATGTCTTTGACAGTGTCTTGATGTGGTCCGTGATGGTCATTTGGGCCGTGGGGTTCCCCGGGAAACTTGTGGAGGAGAAGTCGGGGTATGAAGTGGAGATGGATGAAGAAAGGATAGTATAGGCCTCCTGAGGTGCGGTGGTGCTATTCTTATGGGTAATGATCTGTTTCTTAGTTTCTGTGTTATGAGTCTGTTTCTCATTGTTTCTCTCTTAGATTTGTTAGCGAGAACAGAGCTTTACTCACTATAAGAGTCGATTTGCTTCATGAAATTCGCCTGTATTGTTTATCAATAGTCTGGAAAATCAGGTAACAATAATCGCTCGGACCACTGTTGTGGCCGACTGAATGTTGACTGGATGTCAGGATTCAATTCATTTTCTGACGAAGACCTGTCCTTCAAATGGTCGACGTGACCCGCGAACCAGAAGCAGAAGAGTAATCTGCCGGCTTGGTCTAGGAACTATCCAGTTCTCGCTGTTGTTCTATATACAGATACCAAAACCCCCGAAACAGAGCAAGGAAAGAAAGAGAAAACGAAGAGAAATAGAAAGAGAACGCAATCTATGATGGTAATCATCCCTGCTAATTCCACCACCCTATCCGACCACGCAGACCAAGGGAGAACTAGCCATTAGCTTCGCAATCAGTATCCTGTTTATGCAGTGACACCCAGGCCCTCGCCTCCAGTTGCATGGTAAGGTGGCTTGGCGTCGGTTGCCTTGGCCGAGTCAAACCGCCAGACACCGCCTGTCTTGTCACTCTCCAGGGAGGTAAGGCCGAGCTTGGGGCCAAGCTGCTGGAAAGCTTCATCTTCGCTCTCGTTGACACGCTTGAAGAACCGACGCTCCCACTCACGACCCTCCGACTTCTCAACCTTGCGCAGCTCGCGCTGGGCATTCTCAATCTTGGACTTAGACACGGACACAGCGTCCATATCGCCTCGCTCAATGCCCGCCGCCACGTCTCGCCAGGCCCGCCGGCTCTCGTAGAGGTCTTGCTGGTCAAGTGGTGCCAAGGTCAAGGGGGTGGTCTGGGTTTCCTTGACAGAGAATCTATCCACCTCGTGCTTTCTGGAATCCTTGATGACGAACGAGTCCGACCACTGACCGTCAATGGTGTACAGGGGCTTCTTCTCACCCTCGCTCTCCTTGTAGAGAATGGCGCTGAAGGTGTTCTTCTTGCCGCTCAACCAACCCTTGCCAGAGTAGTCGATCTTGGCAATGTAACCCGTGCTGCTGGCGATGCGGGTTGTCTTCTCAAGCTCGACGAACGGCGTACCGTAGATCAAGGATTCGATATGCAGGGCGGGAAGAGTGATGAGATATTTCTCCTGCTGGGAGGCATCGTTCTTGTCGGCCCCGGGGGGAGTGAGAGTCAGAAGAGCGTGGCCGATCTGCTTGATCTGGATGGTGCTAGAGAAGGATGCCTTCTGGGCATTGTATCCTTGGAGCTGGAGGGCGCTGATTAGAACTTGTAACTAGTGGAATTGATGTGAATGTTTGATAGCTTACTTCGACACCGTGCTTCTCGTTCCGGATGGCGTAGGCAGTGGCAGGGGGGTGATGGCTGTGGATGGTCAACATAGCTTAAAAGGGATTTGGGGACATGGCTACATACCTGACCTGCTCACTGATCAGGCTGGTCTCACCAACCTCTGCATCCGAGTCCCACTTGCCCAGGAACAGCTCTCCGAGGAAGGGGTTGAGAGGCTTCTTCTCACTGCCGAGCTTCTCACTGCGGCTGCAGTATTGTTGGTGGAGGGTGCTGAGGAACCACTTGAGGACAGCCAATGCTCTCTTTTCGGGATCAGCTTCTTTGGCAGGAGCCACGAACAGAGCAGGGTGTTCGGCCCAGTAGGCGGAATACTCAGTCAAGGAGGTGGAGGAGAGGATGAAAGGGGGTGCGGTCAGGGAGGAAAGGTCTCCATTGAAGGAAGCGATAGACTACAATCGGAAATTAATGGGTTAGAAATGTCACTGGTTTCTGACAACGTGTCGCGATGGCAAGGGCGGAAAAATGAAGTGGCATACGACGGAGATAGCAGATAGCTGCCTAGTGTCTTCTTCATACCTTAAGGAAACTTGTCCACGAGCCTTTGCTCGAGGCGGGAACGCCGCTATGTGGATCCTTGGAGCTCATTTTTTAGACGAAGAAGAGGATGAAATTGGATGCAGATGAAAAGAAAAAAAACCACCAAGGTAAGTAGTGGGGATATAAGTCTTGGGGAAGTAGCCAAGAAAGTAGCAATAAGGTGGGGGATGAGAAAGTTGAAAAGAAGAGAAGTTAAGATGTCATGGGGAAGTTGAGTGGGTTTGGAAGAGCAGGAGGGGAAGGGGGGAGATTCAAGACTACCCGCTAAACCCGATTCAAGCCAGCCGCGCGCAGGGGTTAAATGCGGTGCGGTGCAGTGGTTGCCTCGACGTCATCTGGGGTGGCTTGGGCCTTTTCCAGTTGTCGAGTTCCATCTTCGCCTCCCATCGGATCCATGACCTGCTGAACAGAACCACTCAGACATTCGCATCATCTGCCATGCGATCATTTGTGGCTGAACTCTTAAAGATTTCCCCCTCTTCACGAATGGTGGTTCTCCTCCCACTTCTTTCCCGCCTGCACGCTTCTAAGCTTTGTTGCGGAGAAATCTAGTACACCAAGTCCCACCATTCGCTCGTGTCCTCCGACCCCTGCTAGCCACCTACGAAGCCCTCGTAAAAATGAGCGGAGAAGCAAATCGAGGATGGATGAAACTCAAGGAAGGAAAGATGTCATACCGCATGGCCATCCGAGTTACCGAAGACGGCTTTATCCGGCCCTCTTCCGCCATATTGTGTAACGCCCCTTGAAGAACATCGGATCTGAGGTGTTTTCCAGATCTCGCTGCATGCTTTAGAGTTGACGGGAGACCCGGTAGAATCATGCTTCACCCAGGGCATTTCTTTCGTAGCGAAGTTCATTGTCACCACCCGGTGTATGGTATCAAACTCAGTCATTTCGCACCCTTGAGGTGCTGCCTATTTCGCTCCATCTATTCAGAAATTATATTGCACGGAATACCGTACCATACATGCAGTACATACTAGGTAGTATGTGAGCACAGGCGGGGATGCGGGCTGGAACAAACCGAAAACGGAAGGGGGACAACACGCCCGGCCGCAAAACCTTAAAAAGAGGCCAGTAAAAATGCCTGCTGGTGGATCTCCATCCTCCCTTTTTTCAGGAACGCGCTTGGACTACTCCGTACCTTATCGTTTCATGGCGCCATGGGAGACAAAAAAAAAGAGGAAGCTTTGACAGACATGACAAGTCTTAGAAAGCTTGAGAAAAGAACTTTCAGATGATCATGGTATTCTGCCTCTCACATCATCAATGCTATGACCCGTGAAGAGAAGATCGATCCGGGTGTACGGGTAAGATCGACAAGCTGGATTCTTCTGTCCCTAATCTCCGAGGAAATCTACGCTACCTTCACCATCAACTACATCGAGACTAGGTGCTGATGATGTGGATATGATCGTCAGGACCGAAAGTCCTCGTGAGAAAATGCTTCTCCTGAGAATCCTCCTACCCACCACACGATGGATCACTTCCCCTTCCTGGTGAAATGACTCGCTCGTTACGGGGGTGTTCGCACATTGGCTTACTCAATCAATGCGAAGAAATGTCTCAAAGAGAGCTTCCACGACGAGATTGTTGCACTACCTGAGCTATGAGGCATGGCCACTCCGGCATCATATGCTACGTGAGGGATATGTCTAAGATCCTCTCCATTTACAGTCTGTTTGTCGATCATGATCCTCAGTTCCTGCTAATATCAAGCTATAAGGCCCGGCTTCGATCCTGGAATTATAACTGATTCGGTGCTTTGAGCGTCCCTGAGGCCGACGATTGTAATGGATCCGCAATTGCCCAACTTTCCATCCGATCCAGAATGAGGTTCTAAATCAAGCAGAGTTTCTCTGACCGTTTCCCAACGGGGAGATATGCGGCCCCGTGCGCTGCCTAGGGCTGGTTCAACTCAATGGTCTGGCCCATTCATCCTGATAACCAGACAAAAAGGCCCCACTGAAGGTTGGAACAATGCTTTTTGCAACGTCCCTTAGCAAGAAAACAAGAATCATCACCCTTAGGTTTACGCTTAGTTTAAAAAGCTCATGGCTCCTTCGTCGCTGCAAGATCCATACTTGGTAATTTCAATCCATGATGAACGGGAGTATTCTGCAGTCCTGTCCTTTCCTTGACTATGCCTGAGTTGATTTCACGTTATCTATAACTCAGAACCCATTCGCTCCTTAGCATACTGCTGCGTGTTTGCAGATTCCGTTCTTTATTGGCGACTCATGACATGTATTGCTGCACCCACTGCTCCTTTCATTCTCCTTCCAAAATAGTAAGATGTTCGACAAAGATTCCTTACAATCATTGTCCTTGGAGGTCGATCCATATGAATGTCAGAGGTCTCGCAGGCCTCGATCAGATCGGGAAATACACCATGGATCATCTCAAGCCCTGGTGCAGGCCTCCAGCCATACTTCAGATCATCCGTTGTCCCGCGTTGAAGATGACAGCGGAGTACCCCAAGTAGTTCATCTTTCACCTGCGCGGCGGGTTTCAATCGTTATCATGCTCTCTTACTGTGCATTTCTTGCCCCGATCTCATCCACCGCCATTTTCACGGCTGTGGCGGACCTCGCCAGAACGTTTGATACCACCCAGGATATCATATACGCCAGCAACTCTCTCTATCTCGGATGTATGGGGGTTTCCGCCCTTATTTGGGGCTCTGCAAGCCAAGTCTGGGGTCGCCGGCCTGTAAGTTCAATTGAGACGATTTTGACTTATGTGCTAACGAGCGCAGCTTCTTATCACAAGCTCAATCCTCTTCTGCGCGTTCACTGTTGCCTCTGCCTTCGCCCCAAACCTAGTATCCTACTTTATCTTCCGAGGATGTGCCGCATTACAAGGCACCTCTTTCCTCGTTATTGGCAACGCCATTGTCGGAGATATATACGAACCAACAGCCCGAGCCTCCGCACTTGGCTGGGTACTCTCTGGAAGCCTCACCGGACCTGCTCTGGGTCCTTTCCTCGGTGTAAGTGGCAACCGACTTGCGCCTTTCAAAGTGAGAAACCATTCTTTAACACAATCTCTCTTTCACACAGGGCATAATCATGACCTTCCGCCCCTGGCGCACAATCTTCTATCTCCTCTCCGCCCTCAGCCTCTGCGCAACCGTCCTAATCATAACTATCCTCCCAGAAACAATCGCCCACAGAACCAGCCTCTCTCTCCGCGGCCAACCGTTCCGCACTCAAGCCCAACAGCTCTGGCATCAAACTTCGCCCTTCCGCATCCTCCACCTAATAATCGCGTACCCAAACATACTCTGCACCGGCCTCGCGGCAGGTGCTCTGGTGTGGAATGAATACGCCCTTCTGACTCCGATCCGCCATACCCTCAACCCACGCTTCCACCTGACCAGCCCCATCGAAGCCGGGCTGTTGTACCTCCCTGCCGGCTTGGGCTACCTGACGGGGACCTTTTTCAGCGGCCACTACACTGACCGCATCGCCCGCTACTACATCCGCCGGAGGCAAGGGCAGCGTATCCCCGAGGACCGGCTCTGCTCCTGCCTGCCCTTCATCTGCATCGCCAGTCCTGCCTGCGTGTTGATCTATGGGTGGACGGTGGACGCCGGCGTCGGCGGCATCCCGCTTCCAGTAGTTCTTATGTTCGTTCAAGGCGTCGCACAGATCTTCTGTTTCCCCAGCTTGAATACGTACTGTTTGGACGTGATGCAGGAGCAAGGGCGGAGTGCGGAGGTGGTTGGGGCGAACTATGCCTTTCGGTATGTGTTTGCGGCGCTGGGGACGGGGGTGGCGATGCCGGCCATCAAGGTGGTTGGGGCCGGCTGGTTCAACACGATCTCCGCTCTGTTCTTGGTTGGTGCGGGTGGTGCGGTGTGGTTGACGGCCGTGTTTGGGGTGAGGTGGAGGGAGGCTGTTGATCGGAGGAAGGGGCAGCAGGCTGGGGAGAAGTCAATGAGACAGGTCCTGGGTAATGTGTAACTTGGCAGTCAATAGTCTATGTGACATATATGGATCCTAATTAGGCCCTCCCTCCCTGACCAGCTGAATTACAACTTTCCAAGAGCTTCATTTGGTGATCGAAGGCCAGGAACTACAGCAAAGGGCTTGGGTGGCTACTTCTACACACAGAGAGTATTTCTACAAGCTGCATCTAGCGAACAAGGTTGTTAATCTGACTGACAAAGGTCCTCCTGCTTGGGTCGCCAGTTTTTAGCTAGTTCCTCCAATAGCCTCATGTAACCGAATCAATTCCTCATTTACTTCTTTAATCATTGACAAGTATAAATATTCTAATTGATTTTAAGTTCTTCTCATGGATTTCACAGGTCAAAAAGGGTAGACCTAAAAAGGTAAGCAGAGTCACTAGCAGAGCAGAGCAGGAACAGAGTCGTCTTGTGATGTGTGATTGAATCGGCTATGAAAGCTTGCTTGTATAACTAGTAGTTTATACTTACCTCTCGCTTCTCCATTTTGCCTCCAGAAAATAAATATGTTGGGAATAAATCACATATTATTATTTGGTATACAATCAGTTTCAGATCGGTTTCCAGCAACCAAGATAAGTCAACTGCAGGCGACGAGCTAGGATTGCCCGAGGCGTCTCTGCGGGGTTGAATCACAATCAATCAATACCTGCCGGTCGTGCATCCTTGTTCGGCATTCCTCATCCCTTCCCTCTCCTTATCTCAATGCTCCACATCAATGATCAATTAGGGACAGCTTAAGCATACTGTTATATCAGAACACAAGCTCAAGATGACACGCTCGACGCACCGCATAAGTTCACGAGTCTCTTTGACGGACGCTAGAAACGAGAGCAGCGCCGAGCGCGATCCCAGCTCCACCAACAAGCATACTGACCACGAGGCGACTACGCCCTTATCTCCAGAGCACTCATCTCACAGTACAGCCAATATTGAACATGTCTTCGGAGCAGAAGACACGTCCGAACAGCCCACAACGACTCGCAGAGAGCTCTGGTCATACTATCTGTACTACAATGGTAAATCGTCTCCATCGCCATACGCAGCAACCCATCACTAACAGCTCGCATACCAGGCGATAACGGAGTTGGCCCTGGCTCTTACACTCAAACACTGTTTGTTTACCCCATCCTGCTAGGCTGATCATGCCCCCAAAATCTTGAGCTAATATCATGTTTCCACCAGCTTTCAATGGGCGCTCAATGGTGCTGGGTGGCAGCCAGACACCAACCCTCGCAAGCCATGCACAGATACCTCACATTGTGTCGTTCCATGGGCCGGGGGAACTCGTTCTGTCTCCTCTGTTGTTCTGATTGCCAACGGGCTGAGCTTCACGTTCATGACTGTGACATTTGTCTGGCTCGGCAGCGCAGCGGACTACGGCTCCTTCGGTCGCTGGTTGCTTTTAGTCTTGACCGTGATTTGCTGGGCCATGCAGTACGCTATGATGTCCATCCGGCACTCTGATCAATGGCCTACAGCGATGGGCCTTTACGTGATCTCGTACGTCGCATATGGCGCAACACTAGTCTTCTATGCAGCCGTGTTTCCGAGGCTCGCGCGCCATATGCCGCATGTCCAAAGAGCCCGCCAGGACTTGCAGGAGGAGAAAATCAGCCAAAGGGAATACGACGCAATTGAGTCACTGGAGCGGAATCACATCAGGTATGGACGCTCTTTGTATTACTGAGTTGGCAGCTAACAGATAATAGCAACGTTTCGACTGCACACAGCAACATCGGATACTTGGCAGTATTGGTATTGAATTTGAGCGTACTTTTGCCTCTGCAAAATCATTCTTTCTCGAACAACCTTGCGCTTTGCTTGACAAACTCATGTTGGTCTCCTACCCATCGCGTTTGTAGGCGGATGCTGATCAAGCCAGACTGGGTGATTCTGGGAATTTGGTGGTTTCTCTTCCAGCAGAAACGCCCCGGCCCTAGGATCCCTGAAGGATCAAGCTACGCGACTATTGGTTTCAAGCAAATCTGGCTTGCGCTGCGTAAGGTCCGGTCCTTGCCGCAGACCTTTCTCTACTTCGTGGCATACTTTCTCCTCGCAGATGGCCTCAACACCACGGGTTAGTAAAATCCAGTCTGCCTAGTTTCTGCTTGCTGAATTTTTCTCTATAGGCACCCTAGTCTCGATCATTCAAAATGACTTCGTGGCATTCTCCTTCATCCAAGTTACATACCTGGGCATAGCCCAAGCTGCATGCTCTATAGCCTCCACATTCGGCTTCTGGTACGTCCAAAACTACTTCAAGATCCGCACAAAACCCATGTTCCTCATCACAAACTTCTTTACTGTTCTCATTCCCTTCTGGGGAATGCTGGGTCTATGGACCAAGCGCATTGGATATCATCACCGGGTATGTTCCACTCCCAGAAGCTTTTCTTCAAAGCAAAAAGAACACTAACAAGACGCTCCTATACCTTCAGTGGGAGTTCTATCTCTACAATGTCATCTTCGGCCTGTTTCAAGCCCCATACTACGCCGTAAGCTCCCTCTGCCCCTGTCCTAGAAGCCCCGAATGTTCCGTTTCTGCGATAGAATCAACGAAGAAGACGAAGCCCACTTACATATTCATTCCTTCAGTATGCCCAAACCATGATCAGCGAACTCATGCCGCCCGGCTACGACAACATGTTTTTCGCTCTCTTCGGGATCACCAATCGCGCGGTAAGAACCATCATCCTAGCTCCCCTCCCAAGAGCCACCCACAACATATTACTGATGACTGGATCTTTCATGGCATGGCATCTAGTCCTCTATTATCGGCCCGAATGTCGTCCAGGCCATCATCAATGACACCCAGAACAACTGGATGGGGTTCCCGTTTTTATTCGCGATTTGTGCGGCAGCGATGGTGGCAATCATGTTCGTGGATGTGGAGAAGGGGAGGGAGGATGGGAGGCGATTCGTGGAGGAGCACACTGCTGTTGCTCCGGGTTCGGACTTGGGAGGGGCAGGGCGGAAGACTGGAAAGATGGTCAAGGGACCTGCCAGTATAAATGCGGAGGTCGTGGGAGAAGCAGAAGGAAGTTCGATAGAAGGGCGAGCTGGTAATGATGGGCCGCGTTGAGTAGATTCCAGAGTATTGGTACACACTGCACACTTGGTACAGACACACTTCGCGTAGAGTTCATTGGTATGGAACGAATATTTGTATGCTGGAAGACCTGAGAATGAGGGGTAATACAAACAGTATCACAGGCCACAGCAGAAACCAGTATAGAAAGCTGCTTTGCATGAAGAATAGCACCAGGAAGTCCAATTAACTTACTTATGTACTGTACAACGCAATCCCGCAGGAACGCAAGTCTAGGCTAGTGACGCATACATACCAGCAGACAAACTAGATTGATTTTACATGTAAGAAGGACGTATAGCCCTGTTCAACATTACGCATAAACGGAGAGAAGGCAAGACACGTAGGGCCACCGCAACGAGAGCTGCCGCCGAACTGCCTTAGCACTTAGACGTATGAGTACACCAACCAACCAACCACTCAACTAACAGTCACGACGTCCTTACTTTAACCCCCAGTAGGTTCTCCGCATTTCGATAGGCAAACAACTCCAGGTCCTCGCCCGCGATGAGACCACTGTCCTCAATCTCCTTAAAAAACGCCAGACCTCTCTCATTCGTCGAGAAGGGATAGTCAACGCTGTACAGCACATGCTCAATCGCTGTCGTCTGCAGGAGACACGCCAACGGCGCCAACGAGAACATGCCACTCGTCGTGACCCAGATGTTGTCCCTCCAGACCTCGCGGAAGCTCCTCTCCCTGCCCCACCTCTCCGCCACCGTGAACACGCGCTCGAGCTGGAAGGGCAGCATCTCGCCCATATGGCCGATGACGACCTTCAACCGCGGATACCGATCAAAGACCCCACTGGCGTAGAGCCGGAGGACATGCAGGCCCGTCTCCGTGTGCCAGGCCCAGCCGTAGGCGCTCAGCGCCAGCGCGACCGACTCGTCATAGTTGCCCCGGTGATACTCCATCATGGAGTCGGCGGCGAAGGTCGGATGGAGGTAGAGCGGCACGTCGAGCGCCTGCGCCTCCGCGAAGACCGGCCAGAAGCGCTCGTCGTCGTAGAATTGTCCGTTGGTGTGGTTCTCGATCAGCGCCCCCACGAACCCCAGCTCGTTCACGCAACGCCCCAGCTCCGCCGCGGCGGCGGCGGGCTCGCTCATCGGCAGCATCGCGAACCCGGCGAGTCGGGTCGGGTGGCTCCTGATGGCGGCGGCCAGGTCGTCGTTCACGGCGGTGCAGAGCGCGGCGCTGATGTCGCCGGGCCCGTGCGAGAGCACTTGGAGGGAGACGTTGCCGGCGTCGAGGTCTTGGATGCGCCCGGCGCCCAGCGACTCCAGCTTCCCGCGGATGTGCGGCGGGAACGCGGCGTAGTGGGCTTTTGCTGCGGGGCTGGCTTCGCTCACTTGGCGCGAGATGTAGTGTTCTTCGAGGGTGATTAGTGGGATCATGGTTGCGATATTTGTGTTATTACTTAGTCGTGGATGGGAAAGTTGTGCGTGCAGCAACGAGTTTGGCTTGTTGAAGTGGGTTCTATCGTGGTCAAATACTACATCATGGTGCTAAGTCCGAACCGAGTAAGTCCGGGTGGTGAAGGACGGTCGCTGTGACTGGCAAACATGGGCCAGTACGGGCCAGTCTAAGTATGAAGTCTAGTTCTTAAACCGTGGCTAGTGCCATGTAGGGGGATCCTTCAGGTGAAAAGGTGCTTGGAGGTGGAGTATAAGGATCGGAGAAAGAGGTCTCTTATCGCCGTTAAGCCCCGTTTTAAGTTAACTGCCTAGACATTACCACTCGCTCAACTTGATTCGAAAAAGAACAACAAAATTTGTTGAAGAGGATGATTTGACCTCACTGGCATGGATTCAAGGTCTAGTGAGCTTGTCCGGACTCTGTGCCGTCACCGGGCTAGAGTATGCGCCAGCTTGTCCTCAAGTGCTCCGCTCGATATAGTATAGAGCACCGGTCTGGTAGTAAGTTTTTCTGGTAAAGAGGGTAAAATATCTCGGATGTCAACTATACCACCTTCGATACTGGTTGATGCAACATCTTGAGTTGCCTCGGAGAAGACTTCCAAGAAAGAAAAGACAAAGGGAAGTGTGCTGTCCAGGGCTTGAAAGGCTTCAGTCTAGGTGTTGTATTACCACCAATTTTATCTGTATGTTTTATTTTGACTGTCCTCTGCAGCAATGGAACTTTTGATGAAATGATACCATCATTGAAACACCCGGCTCTTTTTGTCAGTTCAAGACAAGGTCAACAAGATAAGATCCAAGCAGTCCAAAGAAACCTCACTGCACGAACATGGTGCGAGATTCTACCGAGCGCCACAAAATGGACAGTACTGAGTGGCTTTTGCGTAAGCCGTCTCCAAATAATAGTCGACCAGGCATTTGTTGCACTTGAGCTTTATTCCTGGTTTCTTGACGTCATCCTGGACCAATACCTGGATAAGATCCGCAGCAAAGCCAGCAGTGCCCCCAAGAACAAGTCGGAAATCCTCGCTAGCTTCCAGGTCCTCGATGTGTTTCTGAGAAGTCCTCACAAGAATGTCCCGGAGACCCCTGTCCTCCTTCGTGGTACGTTTGTATGCCTCTTCGATGGCAACGGGAAAGTCGTCCATCTGCCAGCACGCCTCCACGATAGACTTGAACTTCTCCCTTGCGCGCTCCTTAAGCTGGCGAACTTGGTATTTCTCCGCGACCTGATAGACCTTGACATTCAACAGCATGGGTGATGTGCGGCCTTGGTCACTGCCGCTGCTGTCGTATTCGAATCCGTACATAAATTGAAACATTGCTTCTATCGCGCGGGGATCGTCTTCCTTGAGGTGAATTTCGCTCTCCTTTGCTTCCTGAAAGTAGTTAGAGTGTTGATTGCTGTTACTCAGGCACATGAGAACCTACCAGCCATGTACCCTGGAAGAGACGGGAGAAATATTCGGACTGCCCACAGACGACTACCCGATGGACCTTGAAATCTTGATCAAGGGTGTGAACGGCCAGATCCGAGAACTCCGATGATGAGTAGTACCTGATTTGATCAGACTCATCTCCTGAGTCAATTGCTGACGGGGTGACAGAGGTACCTACTTCTTGATGCTGGCCAACAGATCTCCTGGCTGCTCCGGCTTAACATCGTCCTTGACATCAACAGGCTTCTGATCCTGATCGGAGGAAGCCATTCTTGTCGGCTGGTTGAAAAACGACAGAGAGTCAGGTGTTCGATAACTGGGCTGTCTGCCTTCAGAATTGTTTCTGGAGGGAGATGTAGGGGTGGGTGTCGGAATAAGGACAATTTTATAGTGCCCAGAAAGTGTTCACTAGGTGAATTATTGACTCGGCCTAACTGGCGTAACTAAATTCCTTTTTGGTAAGCCACCTCAATAGGGTAAGTGTCGTCTCCTGTGAATATCAGGCTACACAGTTCTTCTGAAGCTATTTCGATCAGAGAAGTAGACCTTGATCTGTTTGATATAAGACGTAATACTGATGGAATTACTGGCTCAAAGAAGCAAAGCTCGATGCCTTGAGATTCATGGAATTGGCTAGGAATGAAGAAATCTACACGGATTCATGGTGTTTACATACTCGCAGTTCTGTTTGAAATCATGTGGCCTTGCTGAACCGAGGCGTTACACGCACAAGGCCGACATGATCTATCCTAGCTCTTGACTCGAGAGCTGCCCTCTGATCATGTTTCTATATCCTCGTAGAACTTATGTAACTGGTCTTTGAAACCGATGTATGATTGGATTCTTACCCTAGACAAAAGCTCTGACGGCTTCCTAGAGTGACAATTGACGAGAGCTTCATACTGCCGCCTAAGAAAGTGATTGGACAAATCCTCAAGTATAGAAGCATGTTTCGCATACCATCAGACGGGTGGGGTTCAGGCTGGAACCGGCTGGCAAATGAGATCGATAAGATAATCGATTTCCGTAAGGCTGCCCATCAATTCTTCCCCTCATTCCACTTTACCCAACAACTTACCTATCCTTTTGTTCCCCTGTTTTGGGAGTGCTATTTGCTCAGTACCCTACTGGTCCTTCAATTACACTCCACCAATCGATCTTCTAGCGAGATGTCATCTGCAGATTTGCAGAAGAAAGTGGGCCAGGTAGGCTGTCCTCCAAGCCAACCGGAAAACAACTAACCAAGCTCCAGCTATTTGTGGTCGGCTTCCATGGTCTGGAACCTAGTGCCGAGATCAAGACCTTGATCCACGAATATGGAGTTGGAGGCATCGTCCTCTTCAAAAGAAACATCACCGGTGTCGCTCAACTACGGGTAGGCCCGAAATCTTGAATTATTAGTCGCAACCTGCTGGCTAATCCACAGCTCCCGCTACAAGGCTCTGACGGATGCTCTGCAACGAGAAGCACAACTAGCTGGTCACACTCATCCCCTCTTCATCGGTATCGACCAAGAGAATGGATGGGTCACCAGAATCTCACCCCCAATGGCCTCCCAGCTCCCGGGGCCCATGGCTCTGGGTGCTACTAACTCAACCGATCTTGCATACAAAGTTGGAATGGCAACAGGACAGTTGCTGAAACATGTCGGCATTAATATGAACTATGGTCCTGTCTGTGACATCAACTCCGAGCCATTGAATCCCGTCATCGGTGTACGCAGTCCCGGCGACGACCCAGACTTCGTTGGCCGTTTCGCAAGCGCTATCGCTCGGGGTCAACGCCAGCACAGTGTCATCTCTTGCGTGAAGCACTTTCCCGGGCATGGAGATACTGCCACCGACTCCCACTACGGGTTGCCTGTGATTTCCAAGACACGAAAGCAACTGGAGCAATGTGAGCTCGTGCCATTTCGACGCGCGACAGCCGAGGGGATCGAGGCTGTTATGACCGCACATATCTCGCTACCCGGCCTGGGAGATGGCAAGCTGCCGGCCACCCTCTCACCAGATGTGCTCAGCATCCTTCGGGAAGATATGAAGTATGATGGTATGATAATCACGGATTGTCTGGAGATGGACGGGATCCGTGCGACTTATGGCACTGAAGAAGGATCCGTCCTTGCCCTTGCGGCTGGAAGCGATAGCATCATGATCTGCCACACTTACGATGTCCAAGTTGCGTCGATTCGCCGTGTCTGCGAGGCTATCGAAGCTGGTCGAGTCTCCATGACTAGGGTAGAAGAAGCGTACCGACGTGTAACCCAGCTGAAACAGAAATCTCTAAGATGGGAGGAAGCGCTGCACACCGATGACTCCTTTGAATCGAGGTTCCGTGAGATCGACTTGCAAAATCGCGAGCTGGCCGACGCTGCCTATGCAAAGTCAGTGACCGTCGTTCGAGACACGTCAAAGACTCTACCAGTCTCAAGGTCATGCAAGGTCGTTTTACTCTTCCCTGGCGACGAAACTCCGGCTGGCGGTGCAGTAGATGGAGAAGGGCTTGGTCGAAAGGGATCGTACAACGGATCCGTATATCTTGATGCGTTGAGAAACCACAACCCAACTGTCACCGAGATCCGCTACGGAGCAGCGGGCTTGTCCGCGGAGGAGTGGCGCAATGTCGAGGCTGCTGACGCCGTAATCCTCACCACAATCAACGCGCGTGAATCGCCATTCCAAAGAAAAATGGGACAAGAACTGCCCCACCGTGCTCGAGCCCTAGTAAGCATAGCGGCCTGCAACCCCTACGACTTTGTCGACGATCCTACCATTGGCACCTACATCACCACATACGAGCCCACCCTTGAGGCTTTCTCCGCCGCCGCAGCGACGATATTCGGCGCCGCGACGGCAACCGGCAAACTCCCAGTGGGCACCCAGGAGCCGCGATTATCCATCGAACTCTCTCCCCTCGACAACCCCGAAGATCTCAAACAAGTGCACACCGTCTGGAACACCTCCCTACCCACCTACCTTCTGCCTCTCGAAAACCTCCAAAAACTCCTCCCCCAACCCCACGGCCACCATTTCCTGGCCCGCACCGGCAAGACGATAGTCGGCTTCTGCCTGACCTACTCCCGCACCACCACCACTAACGACGAGGAGAAATCCGCCTACCTGTCCGCGATCGCCGTCCTCCCGGCCGCTCAGTCCCACGGCATCGGGAGCACGCTCATCCAAGAAGCCATCGCCTGGTACACGACGACCCAGCAGATCACGCGCCTCGACCTCAGCAGCTCATTCCCGCGCTTCTGGCCGGGCCTCCCCGACGACCTTGCACCGTCAGCCACGAAATTCTTCGAGAACCGGGGCTTCATCTTCACGACCCCGCCCCCGCGCCATGTCGACCTCTACCGGAGCATCACCGACTTCCAACTCGAGGAGAGACACACCCGCAAAGCCACAAGCCAGGGCTACACCTTCGCCGCGCTCCAACCCGCTCAATATGAGGAATGCATCGCCGGACAGCGGAAGAACTTCTCCCACAACCAGGTTCAAGAACCCCCTTTCTTCACTCCCCTGTCAAGTCAAAACCAACACAACCGTGACTAACCCGTACCGTATTGAATTATACACAGGCCTGGGTCCAAACCTACATCACGCTCCACCCGCAAACCCACCCGGACAGCATCATGACCGTCTTCAGCCCGCAGGGCCACCAGATCGGCTGGACGCTGATGCTCGACCCGTCCTCACCTTTTCTGCAGACTCAATGGGCAATGCCGCCCGTCTGCGGGGGCGCAGACTCCCGCACCGGGTTGATCGGGTGTGTGGGCGTGGACCGGGAACATCGGGGTAAGGGCGTCGGGGTGGCGATGTTGGCCCATGCGCTGGCGGATCTTCGGAGCCGCGGGGTGCAGGGGGTGATGGTCGACTGGGTGGTGCTGGAGGGGTTCTATGAGTCGGTGGGGTTCGACGTGTGGAGGGGGTATCGGCTTGGGTCGGTCCGCATATAGGAGGATGTTTTGATTTCGGATTTGAATTCGACCTTGATAATGTCGTTGGTCATTTACTTAGCATCTAGATTGAGTGGCTCATTGGATCACAAAATAATAGAGCTCATATAGTTGGCACTTTTCCCGATGTTCATCTTGTGGTGCGCCGAATATCGGACGACCACATGAGAGGGTCAACAAGTAAGGGGTGTTTTCCGAGAGGGAGGGGGATCCGCTCCCCGCCGGAATTCTCTTCCGAGGATTTTGACTCCCTGCATCTGCCTCGTAAAAATCCGTCTTCTCTCATACAGAGCCGTATGTCATTCATGATCCCTTCTCGAGAGGAAAGTGTGAATATAACGCATAGAAATGATCCCACCTTGATGTTAAAGTAGAAGACCCGAACAACTTCTCGAACTCACGTGAACCACCGCATACTCGGAAGTCTATAATGATATCTCGAGCATGCGGTTATGATCATAATTACCTATAAACTGTACGGATGGCTCTGGAGTCTCACTTTTACGAAGTCAGATTGACTAATCATAGATAGTCATCCATTTTTAACTAACGTATTACATGACCTCTCATAATGGTAAAAGTGATATTTCCCTCCAGATTCAGTCTGACACATTTATGCCACGTAGACTCCGGAAGTAAATATTACAACCACCGAGGGTTTCCATCTTAACAAAGGAAATGCGCTGCAGGGGATTCGATCGAGCAGGATGAATGCGAGATGCGTCGACAGGTCTGCTGTAAATCGTTCTTTGGCAACCTAGCTGCTGGTCGCGAGGTGGTCGAGCTTGTACAGAGGCTCAAGGTGAGCACTGCGACGACGGAAGATGTAGCGATTAATCCACCATGGGAGCACCTGGAACAATTGATAGCGCATGTGCATGGCTGTGGGTACTCCGAAGATGTAGTCAAGCTCTTCGAGAGTCCGCTGCTTGGTCTCGGGGACCCAGAAGAAGATCATAACAAACGCAGTGATATTAAGGGCCCTGAGATGTAATGAATTAAAGGCTAGGTTCTTGAACCGTGCACGGAGCGACTTACGCGTAGAACCCGAAGGCACCAGTTGGGGTCATCACTGCAAGCATGCGCGGGAAGGTGATGGAGAGGACCGAAGCCCAGCCCATATTGATTGCCACACCCCAGGACATTCCAATCTCTGAGAAGGAGTAAGCATATATGACCATGTATATATTGTTGAAGACTTACCTCTATGGGACAGTGGAAAAACTTCGGCGGAGTAGGTGAACGGAACAGGACCCTCCCCGGGAGAATAGAATGCAGCGAAGATGAAGACAAAAAGCGCAATACATGCCAGGTGAGCAGTAGACTCTTCCGGGATGTAGAAGCAGAAGCCGGCAGCCAGCAAGGTCCAGGCCATGTTTGGGAAGGTGAAGAGCAACAAAGTTCTACGACCGAAAGTATCGATAGTGGACACAGCGGGAAAGGCGAAAAGGAAGTTCACAAGACCAAATCCCCAGGAGGCAAAAAGAGCCCCGGTAACACTGGCCCCTGCCTGTTGGAAGACAGTAGACGAATAGAAGGCGACAATGTTGATACCACACATCTGCTGTGCGATCATTACTGTGAAACAAGCAAGGGTGGCACGCCGAATCCGGGGAATAGTGAACAGTTCTCCGAAACGATTGATGTAATTACCCGTACCAGAAATGTCCTGCTCGATCTTGATCTGAGCATAGATGTAGTACAGATCGCGTGCAGCCTGCAAATCGGTATTGCGCAAACGACGCAGAGACTGATATGCGTTGCGAAGCTTGCCCTTCTTGATGTACCAACGAGGGGATTCTGGACAGAAATAAACCCCGAGAAGCAAAGGTACGGCTGGGATAAAAGCAGAGCCCAGCTGAAGTCTCCACGAGATATCGCCTGTGTTCTTGACAGCAAGGTTTGCCGAGCAACCAAGGAGAATACCGAAAGCTGTCCATAGCTGCCAGCACATCACAAGACCGCCACGGATAGTAGCCGGGGTGTTTTCAGCACAGAACACGGGAATAGTGGCCGCTTTGAGTCCCATACCCAGCCCCAGCAAGAGACGGGTAACGAAAAGCTGGGGCCAGGTCTGAGCACAGGCTGACCCGATCGGGGAAAGAAGACAGAAAATAGCAGAAATGAAGATGGCGCCACGGCGACCAAGATACTTGTTGGCAGGGTCAGACAGCCAGCAACCGAGAAAGGCACTGGAAATGAACGGAGCTCTATTTGAGAGGTAGGTAAGCTTCTTGGCTTTTGTTTATAGTAGCAAGCGCAGAAGGGCCAAGGGCGACATACGCATTGATGAGACCAACAAGCCACTGGTTTCTAGCGGCATCGGGACCCTTCTCCGGAATCCCCAAAGCAACGGGGAAGGAGAGATTGGCACCTTGGAAGAGCCGACCAGTCAGTCATAGGCTGATAGAGAATATGTGATCTATAGCCGTTACTTACCATTACTACCAGTTTGGTCCCATCCCCTGAATTCGTGTGTTAGTCATTTGAACTTCAATCTTGGGTGGGAAGTGTTTCTGTGGGATGCGATTGCTTACTGAACAGCAGCTCCAATGGAGCAGAGAACGATGCTGAAGTACAAAGCACGAGGCTGTCTCCACTTGTGTGCTGTCTCGTTGCGGACGGCAGTAATCTCCTCATCAGTCATATCAGGCACAGAAGCATACATCTGAGGGTCGCGTGCCACGAGAGCACCCTTTCTCAGATTAGAAAGAATCTCAGTCAACTGAAACTCTTCAGCAAACTGTTCAACATCATGAATCACTTGAGCAGGAGTCAAGTCGGCAAGGGGATTCTTGATCCTAGTTCCAAGTTAGCAGCTGCAGTGTGGGTCGTAGTACCACAAAATATCAGGACAACTTACTTGGCAGTGACATTGTTGTTCAGATTGATGTGCTCAGCAGTGCCCTTCTCCATTGCTTCAGGCTCGGTACCAAGGCTGTACATCTCAGTTAGCATGGGGATGATACAAGAAGTCAGCCGGGATACAGGAACACCTACCTCTGGTCAACCTCCGCGTCGACCGACTGAATCTGAGACCCTTCCTCCTTTGCCATAGTGTTGGTCAGGACTAACACAGACGTGCGAGTGTTTTGAGTTACAGGGCTAAGGTTGGATGAAGACAGCTGATACGTAGAATGTGGACAGATAGAAAGGAGAGAACTACTTAAGAGAGAAGAAGAAGAAGAAGAAGAAGAAGAAAGGAAGGAAGGAAGACAGAGAAAGGAATGGTTGGAGGGGGGATGGGAGAGATGATGAGAAGAGGAAGAAGAAGAGAAAGAAGAGGAAGAGAGGAAGAAGTAAGGAAAGGAAAGAAATGGGAAGGCGAGACAAGATGGTAGAGGGACGGACAAAGAGTGCAAATGGTGAGAGGGCGGATCCGACCCCGGCGGGTTGGTTACATTCACTGCAGCTGCTAAACACCCCCTCCCCTCGCGGGGAAGAAACCACGGGGCTAACAACTTTACCACTCAGTCTAGAATTCCTGATAGTGATGCAGTGGTATGATCTACTTCCAGTGACCCTGCTAAGGGTTCTGTGTCTGATAGTGCACCTATAGAAGAAAGAGACACTGTCTTCATCTCCATTGAACCGGATATGTTGGGCAGATACAAGACTTCTCAAAGGCAAAACAGAGTATAGACAGATTCTCAGAACATTCAAGTCAAGTGATGTCGATCTGACATGAAAGATCAACCCACCCCGGCTTCCCCAGGTCTCTCGGACAATGGTTCCAGATCACGGTTACCAGTCGGAAGATACCTAGTAGATACTTGGCAGTGTCAGCCGGGTGTCTGTGGGGGGTGACATGCTTTATCTGGCGGAGAAAGTACTGTACCAGTACTATGCTGTAGACACTCACCACAAGAAACACAAGAAACACAAAGTCCGACCCAATGACTCTGCTTTGAAACTACGTCAACGTACGGCTTGCCACCATGAGGCCTCCTCTTTGCTAAGAACTGTCGCTTTGAGAACGTACCAAAACATAGTATTCGTCTCTCCGTTTTGCTTTCTTTATGGATCAATGGTCTCAGATCCTCACTACAGTATTCTTTGCGCAAATCCTCAATCTCTATTCGCCATGCGAGGACGATGGCCGCCTCCCGTTGTGACACGAAAGACGACACTCGAGTCTTGCATACCAGAGACTGGCGGTGGACCAGATTTCTAACAAACCACAAGATCGGAATCTGACCAGCAAGGTCTCTATCTTTTACTTCCACCAATCCTGATGCGAGCCTTGCACAGGAACTGGTGTGACCCCGAAAGACTAGACCACTGATTCGGTGGCTCCCCCCCGCCTGAACGAATGACCCCACGGGGATACACAACTGCTTCAACGCGACACGGTTACGATCAGCTAATTTTCGAGCTCAAGTCTTCCTAAATTTATGCTCTTCCGTCTCTTCCATGACTGGCTAATCATTTGATCTACTATCAGGATTGCCGTATGCTTCGGAATTCCAGTCTCTAGATCTACCTCTTTTGACGTTCCTCGTTCGGACAACCCTCTCGTCTCTGGTTCATTGATCCAGCCTCACGTGCAAACCCAAATCCGGGGCCCCATCAAAGAATCCACAATGACAGGCCACAGACTCATCGAGGCCGATCCAAGGTTATGGAAGCGGGTCTCAGAACAGTTCTTTATCCAACAAAGGCTCCGCGGGAGGCTTGCAGGGGTGCAGTACAGTGCAGGCCACGCACCTAGCCGTTTCGAAACACGAAGTGTCACTGGATCGAGTAACTCTGGATCAGGACAGGGCCAGGGTCGTCTTTGAAGGCATCAAAGCCTGACCGCTGGTTGATGGCAAAGTGCTTGGTTTTTAGGCCGAGCGCGCCCCGCGTGCCTTTGATCAGGTGTGTCAGCACTGGTCGCTGTCCCGAGTGAATGCTTCAGGAAAGGTGCATTATTGTCTAGGTGGGCAAGTATGGTGGGCTAAGTACCTTTCAATGTCTGAAAATGACTAAGCCTGCGATGATTAACAAACAGCGAATCAAGCTTCCTCCGATGCTCCCGCCCAGGGTTATGGCGCCATGCAAGCGAAGCTTGGTTAGGCTTAGACAGGTCTTATTGGCGACATCTTCCGCATGTCTCGAAGCCACGCTGAATATATCGATCTCATGGTATTAATAGCTAGAACTAGATGACTTCAACCTATCGATCCTACATCACGAAGGCCAGATTATTTGAAAAGATTAGGGAAGCTAAACTCTAAGAATCTTCTGGCGCAAAAAGCTGCTCAATTACTAAATGCAGTGGCTATTGGCAGTGATCTATCTAATGGTAAATAAATATCTACAATGGTCTATCGCGTCTTTTTCGACAGAGAGCAGCATAAGCAGAGTTATACTTGAGGCCGTAAGATGCTGAGAGCACCTCCAGCCAGATGAAGACTGCCAGTCACGAGGATCTGAGCACCGCCTTGTGCAGCGCCGATTCTGTTGGCCAGTTTGATCGCGCCCTCGATAGTTGCTTCACTCGAGACTGAGGCCTTGGCATCGCGCTGTCTCCACGACGAAGTATATATGGAGCACATATCTGGGAATGGGGTCTCCGGGATTTTGAGGGTTTTATCTATCATGGATGTCAGCTCTGGATCAGCCAGCGAAGTTGTTGCGGTACTCGCCTATTCTGGTGGATCCATCTTCCCTCTCTTCGTACGTGGTAAATATGACATATTCCGGCATAGCCCGCAATTCCGCAAATGCCTTCGCCAGACACTCGACAAGGTCAACCCCGTCACGCTCCTCTGAGAAGTGACTGAAAATCAGAATGCGGCATCTGGTTCTGGAGTCAGCTTACTTTGTCCGACTACGAGAAGTAGTCCGACTTACAGATCTTTTGCGGGCGTGTTGGTGTTTGAGACAAACCATGCAGCCGCTTGTCCGAGACTCAACGTGTTATGAGCCCCATCTATGAACCACCGAGATTCGCCATCCTCGATGATCTCAAACCTACCAGCCCATTTGAAATTTTCCACAGCACCGGCAATGTCTGACTCGTCCAATGTATGCTCTGGCGCTTTGATTTTTAGCCAGGCTCTAGTTAGCTCAAGAGCCAGAGAACAGTTCAGGCGCTGCACAGGGATACTAAGAGTCTTATCATTGACCGGAAGCGAGTCATTCGTCGAGACAAATGTCAAAGTGGTCCGCCTCTCAGCAGCTCGAAGGCGCAGCACCTCGGCGGGATCTTCCTCCTGCGAGACTGAGAACGCAGGTGCGCCGGGCTTGAAGATCCCGGATTTATGCCAAGCAACGTTCTCAATCGTGGGGCCAAGCTGCGCAACGTGATCCATACCGAGAGCGGTGATAGCTGTCACCGCCGGCTTCTGGATAACATTTGTGGCGTCATATTCTCCGCCGTGGTGCGTTTCGAATATAGCCGCATCGACATTCTCTCTGATAAATGTGTGAAACGCAAGAAGGGCGAGAAGCTGAAGATAGCGCGGCTGTCTGGCAGGAAGGACACTAGGTTCTAGACTAGGGGCCTCCAGCCTTTCCCATACTTCGAAGAAGTAACGAGTGAATAGCTCCTCCGGTATCGGCTGCTCGTTGATCTGAATCCTTTCGCGGATGCACTGCAAATCAGGCGAAGTATAAAGCCCGACCTTCTGAGGGAATCCGGTGCGCAACCCATGGGTGCGAAGGAAGGAGCGGGTGAATGCACAGGTGCTGCCTTTCCCCTTGGTACCGGCGACATGAACGATGTTGAGGCCGTTCACATCATTGTCCTAACAACTGTCATGTAAGAAGAAACCATTGTGGCGTGATGAGATGCTAGCTTTGAACAGTCCTTACCGAGTGCCCTAATTTCCGCAACCAGTCTTCCATTCCAACCAAGCTAGGCATGCCCCGCAATGCTTGGTTGTCAGTCGGGGTCGCTGCATCTTGGTTTGTCGGGACCAGCGCGGGCGCTCTTGGCCGAGCTTTTCGTCGGCGACTCTCCAGGAGTTTCAGAGCGTTCTAGCAATGCTTAAGAAAATTTGAATCGAGAAGAGGAGTTGACTGGCCATACCTCGTAGCTGCGCTTCATATCGGCAGGGCCCCTGGAATATGACGGCTCTGGGGAGGTTAACACAAAATTAGGCTCATTTGCCCCACGCATCTTATCTCGCAGCCCATGTCGCCGACGCCGGTCTCTCGGCATCGGCATCGGCATCTCATTCCTGAGGCATCATGACACGTGACCGTGGAGGCGATGCCATCGAAAATCGATTCTAGCTACCTTATTGCTCTCGTATCCTGCTAGTTCAGATGATCAAATGATGAGGTTAAAGAGAGTGACCGTCAGGCCGACAGGTGAGGTTGAGAGATAGCCCAAGTTCCGTGCTATGTACACCTCGGAAACAAGACAACGCATGCGCCAAGTCTGTACTTGTTTGACCCATGACCATATATCTGTATTGACTCTCATCGGACGATCAATCTCTCTTCAGAAAGAACTAAAGTCACTCGGGCAGTCCAGTCTCGATCTAAGCTGAAACTATGGGGGCGTTTTATACATCGAGACACACTGCTAGGATCGCGGGCTCCAGGCTTGGATGAGACACTTCCACAAACGGTTAGATTCACCCTGCAGTGGAGTATCACGTGGCGGTCTGTCAAATGCTCCAGGCTGGATTCCGAGACAATTGATTTGAACCAGATAAGGGTCTCTAGCCAATACCGCTAGTGCTTTACTTTGCATAACGCGCATTGCAATGCTTCTTCTATAAAGTACTCTATATGTCTTACCTACCGATTACGGAGATAACGTCCGCACAGGCTCTCCTGAGAGCAGGAGAACCGTTTGTCCCATTTTCCGAGTACACAGTCCAGGATATCGAGAGCTTGTCGGACGACCAGGCCCATGAGTGGCTGAATCGCAAATTGCAAGAAGGAAAACCCTTCGTACTTCGCGGATTCAATACAACTAGCAGATGGGATAACTCGATCCTGAATAATGGAACCTTGGCCGCCTTGTCAGCTTCGAGAGGTATGTGGCGGTCGAGCAACTATTTCCTCGGGAAGTTCTGCAGCTTACAGGATGGTCTCGGTACTCAAGCGATACCGGTTAGGAATTGCTCTACCGGGCGGGATATAAAGCTGCGACTGCAGGAGATTTTGTACCAGGCAGACCACCCACCCCCGAGCATTGGACGAGATTTGTATGTGGCCTATTATATCCTCCAGGGCTAGCTCCATCAGCTCACAGACTCGCTTCGAAGCCTCTACGCCAAGGATCTACAATGCCCCAAAGACTGGATTCGTGCATTGGACTCTGTTTTGCCGCCGCCTCTAAGGCACTTGGGCACTCTTGATCTGTTCCGAGTACTACCAAAAGAAATTGCTCCAGAGGTTTTGATGGCATATGTCGGTACTCAAAATTCGTTGTAAGTTGGATGTCAGGACCTTGCCACGCTGCTCGATCAGTTAACACATAGGCTACGGATAGCTCTGGCTTTCATCGATGCTTCAGTGGGACAGCTGCGCTGAACCTCCTTATCGAATCCCAAGGTAATACACACAACCTCATCCATCCTTATACACAGAAGTTCTTAGCTCGCAAGTAGGAAGCGGGCATGGGTCCATATGTTTTGGGACGGACAAATATGCACAAACCCAGTATGATGCTTTCATGGAAGAGCTCGGGAAATCACCTCATACGGACTGGGCGAACGTCACAGTTACCCAGCTAGGTCGTGCGAAATTTCCCATTTATGTCGCTGATCAGTTTCCTGGGGACTTGGTTGTCTTTCCTCCTGCCACTGCTCACCAGGTCTGGAATGTCAATTCTCTGGTTACTAAAGTGGTGTGGAACATAATGCACAGCTCTTCACTCACCTATTTCTTCGACTATATTCAGCCCGTTTATCAACAGCTATGTCATGCAGATACCGGCCGGGTGCCTCTGGTTCTTCTACATGCACTTCAAAGCGGGTCTTGCCAGCCAGAAGACGATGCCCTTCTTCTAAGTCTCTTCCAGCAGATGATCGAGGATGAAGACATTAAGAATGAACCAGGTGTACAGTTGAAGCTTATAGACACTCAAGGTGCGGTGGTCGAATGCAATTTTTGCGGCTTGACGATCTGGAATCGTCATTTGCACTGCGAGCAGTGTGGAGATTTTGACCTATGTCTCAAGTGCTTCGTGTCTGGACGCAGCTGTAAACACTTCAGCAATTTTATTTGGGCTGAGCTTCTTCCAAGGGACTACTGCAACAATGTCATCAGCAGTGCGCAAAGCAAGTTAGGTGCAAAGCAGTCTTCAAGTCCCCCGCGTACAAAGTACGGACCCTCGAATATTTTGGTTCTTGAACACAAAATTCCAAAGAAACACTGCCTACCTTCATTACGGCCTTTCTCTTTCTCTTCTTTCTATGCAACCTTTTACAGTCACCTCGCCTCCGTCTCAATCAATTTACAACCAAGTTTGTTCTTAGCTAATGGTTGCTTTCTTCAGTCGAAAGTCTTTGGGAACTTTGGCCGCAGCAGCAGCCACTGCACGAAAGCAGTCTACGGTAAATTAGCCTCCTGCAGACCTCATCAAGGCGTAATAACTGGTTGACAATCGGAATAGGAGCGACTTTGCCATCTATGCCGTGATAGTCATTCGGTATGGAAAGGAATGACATGCTCACGATGTGATGCCTTCTTCTGTTTTCGTGGGCTCCACAGACACTTCGATATTGATTTGATTCCGTATCTCAGAGATGCAGATTCTTGGATCTGCCCGAAGTGCTCGCAGGTGTGCAATTGTCGGTGTTGCCACTTTGCCGAGCCGTATCGTAGTAAGGACAAGCCTGTGCGAGCCCGAGTGAAACCAGTCGACCAACGAGGGCGCATTACCGGTTTTGTCGATAATGTATTTGACCAGAGGAGAGGCAAAAGAGCGGCCCAGAACGCATCTCCACAGCCATATAATGCTTCACAGAGTGGGAAGCGACCGAAAACTCACTTCAACGAGGATGTCATTAGACCAGGACAGCAAAACGATGGGCCTCATGCTTCCCCCAACATTCGGACCTATGAGTCGGGGGGAATTCAACAGACCAAGACCTTGACCCAAATCAGGGACAACCCGGCAGAGCAGACGGAGCTAGCCTCTGTGCGAATCCAAGCCCCAAAGGGACAACTTCGCATCAGTGACCTAGTGGAAGACCGTGACTCAGATCGAGCGCCACAGCTTCCGCGCGCATTGCCTTCCCACCATTCCTCTATAGCGTCTACCACACCAGAAGACAATCCATACTCTTTTACAGGCGATATCAGCATCGCCGCTCTCGAGAGAAAGCTGGACTCGCTACGCCAGTATGCAGCAGAGTTATTGGACCTATCGCTTGTTGACTCGCATGCGAAGCTCCTCGAAAAGGTCGCCGAGATGCAGAAGCAGGTGGAAGAACAGAAGCGACGAAAGGCCGAGGTGCTTTTCAGCAACCTCCACCGAGACTTTCCTGATCTGGCTAATATCGCTCGAGAGGAGGCGCGACGACGAGGGCTCTAGAGACAACGCGCAGATTCCGTGGTAGTTGTTGGAACGAACGGACACGGCGAAAGGGGCGGACTAGACCATAGACTGTCCGTCGAATTTATCTCACCAACAGGTCTTTTGGCCCTTTAGAGTAAGAATGCAGAGAGAGTAGTGACAGGAAGGTCACTCAAGATATAGTTTCAGATATAGTCGCGAAAATTGAGGATCGCTCGCGTAGTATCGTGATTAAATAAACACGACTGTTCTGACGTGGAAGACAGCATACATCAGGTTGACATCAGGGAAGACGAGCCAAAGGGGGAGGCGGAAGTGATCCAAGGAAGCAGGCGGAGTTCCAGCCGGCGGTGATCCTCACCTCTCACCTCTCTAAGTTACTCTCTCCAGTCTCCACATTCATCCCTCCTCCTTCCCTCCCCTCAAAGGCCCTCCTCTCTTCCTTGCCTTTGCCTCTCTCTCACACACTTCTCTCTCTCCATCCTCCCATCACCCAACCAACCCCTCTCTCCTTTTTTTTGTCCTGCTCCACACTCGCCTTTTGGTCAATAAGGCCAAGTTTTCTTGCTGGATATCTCTCTTTATTCGAGTTCGCCAACACTGAACCGGAGTCTTTCCCCAGGAATCAACCAGATTTGGTATGTTTGGATGGATCCTCCCACTCCCCAGCCCACCCACTTATTCTTGATCGGCGTCAACACCCGTCAACCTTCCCCTCCCCTCCCCTCCACCCTCCCTCTCCCTCCGTCTCTGTCATCATACTGCACGGCTAATACTATATGCCTGCGTTTCGCATAGCGATAAATCTCTACGAAATTCGAACGCGATCGGCCTCTCCCTCACCTCGAGCTTGCGCTAGACTCGAGCGACAACCTCGGGGCAGCCGTCCATCTCCGCGATCTATCTGTTTCGGTCATTCTATATCCCCGCCGGGGGCTGGCGGTAGCAGGCACACACACCGAACTCACTACTTCGATCCTGACCGCCTCCACAACACACGACCAGCTCATCTTCGCACAATCACACGCGCGCCCTCACCCCTCACCACTTTCCCTTCTCCCACCCCCTCCTTTTCTCTTTCATCCAACCCGGTTTGACCTTATTCTTCGACGACTCTCTCTCAATTCCTGTGCTTACTGCTATCTTTTTTGTCCCGCCATGCCCTGCTTCAAGGGTCTCGCCGTGAGTATACACACTCCGGATGGCCCGATCTCCGAATACTCGATCCAACGTCAATCTCGAGCCTCTCGCATAGCTTGCTACATTCCGGTACCCCCTCCAAAGCTACCTGAATCCGGATCGGGCCGACCAGAACAGTCGACTTTCGCCATCTCCATCACACTCCTGAACCCCGGTCAAGATGTCCCTTATTCTGCTCCGAAACCGACACCCGACAACCCCGCACCCAGGCCTAAAGTTGTTGGAGGACTTCCCGGCCCGACCGAAGAGCGGGGGCAATATTCTAGTATGGTGATTCCCTACAAGCCGTTGACCAATTCGCCAAACGAGACGGTCGCTGCATACATCTACTTCGACGGCCGACAGAAGGAGGAGGTGGCTACGCTCCTGCGGAGAGGCGAGGAGACTTGGGTCAACTCTCGATGGGTTAGTGTCCCGGAATCCGAGGGCGGCGGTCTGGCCGAACGGGAGTTCCTGTTCCGTGAGGTCGGACTGGAGAGATGGTTGAATGGTCTAGACCTGGAAGGCAAAGATGCGGCAGCCAAGATTGAGCGACGACGACAGAAGATGGAAAAGCGTCGCCTGAAACGTGAAGAAAGCGGCGGTATGGACACGGATGCAAAGTCACGGAAGGAGAGAGACATAATGCGCTACGGAGATAATTCGAAATCCCCCCTGGAAGATGTCTCTGATGACGATATGTCATTCTCTGATTCCGATGATGATCCGATCCCTGAGTCTGCAGGGCAGATCAAGGTGGCACTGTTTCGTGTTCTGGCTTCTGGTGAGGTCAAACGAGGAGAGTACTCGCCTCAATTCGATGCGCACGATGACGACGACGATGTCTCAGGCGGCAATGACAACAACAACGGCGCATCGGACGCCAACGTTGACCACACCACGAGCTTTGCTAAGCCGAAAACACTCGACCCCAAGACAATTAGTACGCAAACTGTGACGAGCATTGATGCGTCTGATAAACCCTACGCCACCTTCACGTTCATGTACCGCGGAGAGCGTAAGTCATCACCCGGTTTGCCAAGTAGCCGTCGAAACTGACTTTGAACTAGGGCAACTTCAGAAGATGGGGATCCTCAAGGATGCCAAGGCACAGGAAACTCCTGGGTCTGTAAAACGTCGGTCGATACAACCAGATTTTTCCAATCTTGGCCCGCTCAAGCCTGGCGGCACCGTGGGCTTCCTGAAATTCCGAGAGAGCACAGAAAACCATAAGAGAGGAAAGAAGGGTAGCAAGACTGTTGGCGATGATGACATGGATAGTGATGATGATGACGAGAATTCCATCCTTGGTAAAGCAGACGCCGAAGAGGGCAAGGACGATGATGTCCATCTGTCTCCGGAAGATCTCAGGCAGCAGGGCGAGTTGGCGGAGAGCATTCGTAAAATCAAGGTGAGTCAATCCTGCTTCGTGCTTCGTCTCTGTTCGCCTAACTAACAGTCATTCTAGCTTAAACGGCAGCACTCGTCGGCGTCGCTTGCCACTAATACTCCTCCGACGGACACTGGAAGTCCTCGAGCGCCCGGAGAGTCAGCTCCGTCTTCTAATCTTTCCACGACACCTCCGATTGTACCTCCGTCAACTGCCGCTGCTGAAGCTCCCAAACCAGCGGCTAACGCGCTTGATGGTCAATTCATCGGCAGCCCTCTAAAAAAACAGCGAGCTAGCGTATCACAAGCGGATGAAGATGTGATGCGTCGACGAATGGAGTCAGGTTTGTCGCACGAGATCACCAACGATAATTCTCCAAACCCCACTGGGACTACAGCGGCTAGTACGGGTGTAAACCATCCACCGCATGATTCCATGGCTACTGAGGAAGAAGAGCTATAAGCTCGCGACCTTCCAGAGTCCATTCTCATATTTACGTGCTTAGATGGTCGACATCACACCGATCAGACGGAGGAAGATGTTTGAAATCTTTATTTTCCCATACTTATTTGAGGGATGGCTTATCATCCTTATCATTCTTTTGGGTAGCCCTCGCTTATCCCGCATCGAAGGGGTTGGACAGGAATACAGTTGGTCATGATAGAACATGACCGTTGACGGCTGCTTTCGCATTTTCAAGATGTGTGGTACACTATTTGCTAGTTGAGGTATCTTCATGGCGAATGGGCTGGGGATGGGCGGAACTATTGCTAGAATGGAGCATGAGGTACGTGCTGAGTGGAGGTAATTGTTATAGACGGAATGAGTTACGCAAGTTGCACGCCGAAAACCTCCTTTTTGCTGGAGGCGGAGATTTGGAATGACTGGGTTCCCTGTCAATAAGCAGGGCTCGTAGGGTTCGGACTATGGCGAAATCTGAGAAAACTTCTAAATAATAGACACCCTAACTCAGCCCTCATTATAACCGAATAGTAGCAACAAATCTAATCTTGTTGAAACCATGCCAGTCTTCCATGTGCACCAGCCTCACACCGTACATTAGCCACTGTTTGCTGCGACTCGGTCACCGCACGGTGGACCATCTGCAAAGGCTACGGTGGAGTTGTCTTATGATCCCTCCACAGGGTCCAGGCAGCATGGCCTCCTAACACACTTTGTCCCTGCCGTTCCGGCAGTGCACATGAGATGAGCCTCTTGGCAGTCTATCGAGTTTATTCCAGAAATTGGCGACGTCTGATAATGAAATCACCTTCAACAGCAACGTTGCCTCTTGGCTAGATGACCCCGAGCGCGTCTCGTGGGCTCTTCGACCCCGGCCCACCAGCGCCTCTGGCTTTCCCTCCATGCGATCTGCGGAGGCGGCTTCCCCATGGCACATTGCACGATCTCAGTCAAAAGCACGATCATTCCGCTCCTCCTGAGCGCACTGCGCAGCACCCGAATGTCTCGCTTCCTGCTGCGAAGAAGCATATCACGGTGAAGTCGATAGTCCTTGGTATCCCACAGAACATCAGCATGTAAAGAGGTGCTGGGGGCCTCCTCCACCAGCTTCCCCATTCGGAGAGGCTCCGTCGGTGGTCCAACTGTGAAGGGGGAAAGATCTTCATCGCCATCAATATCGTCATCAAGATCATCGTCATCAGCAGGAGCAGCAGGAGCAGGAGCATCTTCATCGTCATCAGCATCCTCACCATCCTCAGCATCAGCATCAGCATCCTCCTCGTCCTCGTCCTCATCATCATGCTCGATATAAGGCAAGCCCTCGATCGAATCCCCACCTAGGGCACTCCTTCTCGTGAAAGAAATCAACCCCCGGATTGGAGGCTGTTGCACGAGCATGCGCCGCCAGCTGGCGTCTTTCCGGATGAAGGACGCCTTCTGGTCGGGTTGCGTCAGATCCCAGCGGGGGTTGAGGCCGTCGCGCCCGACCTTCTTCCGGTAGTCAGGATCGACACCATGTTCAATGATGAACCAGCCCGGAAAAACATGGACTAAAAGCGGGTTGCGCTGTGGTTGCGGTCGCTCCCAGTCTGGGGTCAAAAAGAGGTGCTTTTGCAGGGAAGGCGTGGAGATGAGGTCGTGCCATGCATGACAGACGCGCTGAGCGGATGTCAGGAGGGACTGGATATCCACATGGAGAAGAATGGTCTCGAGGATCTCGACGGTCGTGAGGGCTTTGGTCTGGGCGGTTGACATGGTGGGTTGTCAAGCGGAGCCCCGCGTTATCTGCATGTATTCAGGGACAGGTGGGAGATCAACAGGCCAAGCTATTAGGCTACCCAGTAAGGTAACTTGTGGTCATGTGACGAATTAAGAATAGTTGGTAACTCAAAAAGGCTAGTAGTGGTACTTACTAGGTAGGTTCAAGTTGGATTTGCCAGGTGCCAAGCGGACAGTGCCTAAAAGAGACAGGCCTTGTTGCTTGAAGAGATGGTTGGTAAAGCATGCCATGTGAGGTGTAGTTACTACCTACCGGGAGAATGTTCGTATTGCAAATGGGCACGAGTGCCACAACCCTTCCTGATTCTATCCTGTCACCTTGTAGCAAGTACATTAGGACACACCTAACCTCAAGCACCGCTCTCGGCTAAAGCACGCGTAGGGCTATGTATAATAGGGCCGTGTATGAGTGACAAGTGCGGGTGGGAGGTAGGCTAGAATGAATACAACCAAATTTCACTTCTGTCTTAGATTGAATACTATAATAGCATCTGCGAACGAGACATGACATGAAATGGCATCGCATCTCTTACTTTACACGAGAAACGGCGGCGGCGCTTTTCGTCCCAAAATTTGGGGTTCGGTTGACCCCATCGTTTCTAGATGAAAAAAAGTATAGCCCCAAAAAGAATGGACTTGGGGGGAATCGAACCCCTGACCTCTCGCATGCGAAGCGAGCGCTCTACCACTGAGCTACAAGCCCATGTGACCATGACTCATCATCCTATCTAAGAAATATATGCAGAGCAAAAACAACCGAATCCATGGCCCTTGAGGCTTCGCGCTGGCTGTTTTTCATCCATCAAGCCACTCTCGCTATAAACAACGATATAGACGCTTTCTCGAGTTTCTCACAGCACGGAGAAACGATGTTCGAAGTGACTGCCCAAAACTCGCTTAGTCCCCACTATGTGGGGCCCCGGGTCCCCCGGCAGCTATGGTGGAGATCCTCCTGCATCCCGTACTCCACTCTATACTAGGAGTTATAAAGCCTTCCCTGCACAATAACCACGTGTAAGATCTTCTCATATGCATCTCGTTAGATAGCTACAGCATCAAGCTTCATATTGCGCTCTTTTGATTGCCAGAATGCTCATATACCAGCGAGAAGCAGCCCAAAACATCTTACGGCCGCTGGGTTATGATTTAGTTGCTAGTGCTACTGTACAACAACAGCCGCGGTGGTGTAGTGGTATTAACATTGCAGAGCCCCCGTACTAGCCTTATGCTAGCGGTGTGGAGTGCAGATTCTGGGTTCGAGTCCCAGTCGCGGCAATCTTTTTTTGTTTTTGCTAGCTTCTGAGGCTGTAGGATGTCATCGCGGCGTCATGATACGCACTCGCTGACGGCGGGGAGGGCTGGCTCTACGATCTATGCACTGCGGAATAACATGGGGCTGCTGAGTTAGTCAGGAAGACGGCTTCAAGGTGCCTCTTGCTAAGTATCAAGAGAGCTTCGGGAAGGTACGATTAGCTCGATCGGGTTCTAGCATGGTGCATTTTGTCTTGGAAAAAAAGGTAAGACAAGGCCAGTATATCGTTTGTTTATCTCAAGAAAAGGAAGACATATCTGTTTGTCCGATATGAATATTGTGTTAGCGTGTGCACGTTGGGAATAAATCGCAGATGTTACTGAAGCTGTCTTGTTCGAGCAGATCTATCTTGATACCGAGATATGGTTAGATCAAGGGGTAAGTTAGTCGGGCCTAGACTGAACAACATGCATGCAGGGAAGGTGCGAGGGGTGCTTGTAGCACTAGCTGGTAGCCGGAGACACATCTTCCTCTCACTGTCAGAATGAGGCGAGAAACACAACGATCTACCACTGCAAGCTTCAGGGTCCTGACTTCGGGGCGCAGCTTGAAGCCACTGTGAGCCTCTCATGATTACCTACCTTGTCAAGGCTCAGGAACTCTCGTTTGAGATGACAAGTCGCAGCGAGGCACAGCAATTCGCAGATTTTGCAAGAGCATACCCTGGTTGAGACGTACATACACAAACACTACGATTCACTCCAAGAGGATCATAAATCTTTGATGTCAGCACGCACATTTTGAGATGGACTGTTCTTCTGACCCATTACTTCCTCCCTCATGTATCACTCGGCGCTCATTCTGACTCTCAATACTCATATTTGCGAGCTCATGTACAACTCTACCTTGGAAGTACAGCAATCTCCTTCAGACTTCATCTTGAATGTCTTGAGGCGTCGCCCACTTCGTGTCACGATGTCTCTGCGAGTGCGCAGGTAACCCAGTCCAGTGCTCACCTCCCTTCTACTATAACTGACATCAGTCCTGGTCTTAGAGCACTTAGCAGACCTCGAAAGTGCAGTCTCATACCCTACTGCTCGCCTTCTGCTTACAGCTGATAACTCAGAGAACTTCAACGTACTGTACCACAGGGCGGAGAAACAATATAACACCAGGCTTGGTACAAAACCATCACAACCATGCACAGTCTTCCTGATCGCTCCCCGATACAGATCATCTCTGCTAACATTCATGACGTAGCGTTACAATGTATGGAATGGAAATTTCAAGGCCCGAGCCGACCGACTGTCAAAAGTGTAGCGAGTCCAGCAGCCAGCCTTGCCTTGTGGGGAACCGGGCCGGCTCCACTCAGCCACGGGCTGTACGAATCTGTAAGCACTAATCCGATTAATCACTAAACCTTCTGGGTTTGAAAGTGAACGTTGCACACTTCTGCTCGATCTCTCTCCTTTCACCCCTCCAATCCTCAATCGCAACAATGGGGATTCTCAATCTTTTTCGCAAGGCAAAGCCCCCTCAGCCTGTAACAGTACCGACCGACACCATCGTCCCACTCTGCTTCTGGGATGGCCGGCCATATCAACAAAGTATCTGTCTAAATGTCTCTTACCGCTTTGATGACGTGCTCGATATCAAGACACTTGATCAATCCTTGACGCGACTACTGCAGCGCGGAGATTGGCACAAGCTAGGTGCACGATTACGACGAAATGTATGTACCGTACGTTTCCTCTGAAGAAAAAATCATCTGAGCTGAACGACTCCCAGAATGCCGGGCAGCTTGAATATCATATCCCGCGAGAATACACCCCCCGGCGACCAGGCTTCATCCTCACCTCTGAAAATTACCCGATGAAAGCTGCTGAGCATCCTCTAGTGTCAAGAATCCCCACGGCAACGGATACACCGCGTGTACTGGGCTTAGCCGGTGAGGTCATCCCCCTCTATCGCGATGCGCAAGCGCCACAATGCCTAGATGATTTCATCTACACGGACCGACCCCAGCTCACAATCCATGTTGCCTCATTCACCGACACGACCATTTTGACGATTACCTTCCTGCACACCCTCATGGATGGAATGGGTATGTCCAGCTTCTTTGCAGCCTGGACAGCTGTACTCCGTGGTCAAGAGGACCATGTGCCGGCTTTCCTCGGATTGGACACGACTCCAATGCAAGCTTTGAGCAGCACGACCTCTGCGGAGCCCTTCTTACATCAAGGCCTCTTACTCAAAGGAATTCATTTGATTATCGGTACCATGTGTTTTCTCTGGGAGTATTTCTGGCAGGGTCCGGAAGAGCAGCGTATTCTCTGCATCCCCGGAGCCTTTGTCGACGGAATGCGAAGTCAGGCGATCGAGGGACTCAAGACCACCATCGGAGATGCCGCTAGTTCCCAAGCTCCGTTCCTTAGCGAAAGTGATGTGCTCCTAGCGTGGTGGACCAAAGTGGCAATCAAAGCGCTGAGCCCGGCCCCAGACCGCTTGCTCGCGTTGATGAACATCTTCGACTTCCGCTCTCTTGTCCTGCCTCCAGAGCTGGCTGAACCCTCGAAAAAAGTCGCCGTCATTGGCAACGCCACCTTTCAGGCTTACACCTTCCTCCGGGTCCGTGAAATCCTCGCCATGCCGATCAGCCAGCTGGCCGCGCAGATCCGCCACTCACTCGTTCAGCAGCGCACCAAGCCGCAGGTAGAAGCCCTGGCGGCGCTGATCCGAGCGGCCACAGAAGCGAATGGGGTTGATGCAACGCTCTTCGGCGACTACAACACGCTTCTCATGGCGTGGTCGAATTGGCACAAGGGCCGGCTCTTTGAGATCGACTTCTCGGCGGCAGTAACCTCGATTGGTGCGTCGACGGCAGAAGGGGAGCGGCGACGGACGAGCCCGGTGGGACGACCTTCCTATATCGCCGTGAATGGATCTGTGAGCGGCCCCATGCCGACGAATATCGGGCCGATGATGGGTAAGGACGCGGCGGGGAATTGGTGGTTGACGTGGACTCTGCCCCGATGGGCATGGCCTGCGGTAGAAGAACAGGTGCATGAAGTATGAGAGTCGGAAACTTTTTAGCATGGTGCAAGTTGCGAAAGAGGCTACAGAGGCAAGTCGAGGGACTGTTGGTCGGGATGTTATAGAGCTATATACGCCGAGCTGGAAGCAAATAGCCTTCCGGAAACCAGAATCATTCATTCTACAGTTCTTGCAACCATCTGCTAAGTTACATGTATGCACAACGTATAATCTGTACAGCCATCAAATCAAGCACAGAGGATAGTGTCTACGGACCGATGATTGGTTCGCATTCCTGCTCCAGATCGTCTCTTAACTACCAAGCTAAAGAATAGATCAATTTCAGGTCTCTCCTCTCGGAGCAGATTCGAACGCTTCAGACATAGCGAACCTATTTTCCATCATACAAATGGTGAACCAAGGCCTCTTCGGGCTTCAACTGGCTCTTGCAAAGCGACTCCCAGCCTCCCTCCAAGCCCTGTCCACCAACAACCCCTTTGCCCCAGACCAGATGCAGCTCAGAGGCAGCGGATTCCCGATTAACCAGCCAGTGATTCCAGCGCTCGTCCACTTCGTCATAGAACTTCCTGGAATCTACAACGCCCAGAGCAGCTTCCATGATGGATGAAGTGTTTACGTGGATAATTCCCAGTTGGGCAGCGACAGTGCCCAGGCCAACGAGCTCTTCAACTGAGTAAACCTTTAATTACCTTCAGATTAGCCCTTTCCCTCCCAAGATCAATGGAGGAGTGTCAATGGGATATTTTCCACGGTTCGTTCACCTTACCTTCTTCTGGAGTCCCACGCCGATGAAAACAAGCCTGGCGGCCTTCAAGGCTGGATTATTCCGGATCAGACCCAACACCTGCTCGACCCCGCCATCTCGACTGCCAAAATTGACCAGGACGATCTTCGGCGCCTGCTTGCTGGCCAGCCACTCCCATACCGCCGCCCCAGCGATATCCGAGTAAGACACGGTCTTGGTGGGGAACGGCGGCGCGAGCTTTGTCGCGGCGGGCGCCGAGGTGACCTGAAGGAAAGCCAGGGGGCCCGTCGCAGCCGGCCTGGCAGGCGAGATTGTGCGCGAACGAGCGACCCGTCTTCGTCGAGACGCCCAGGCTGATGACGACGGCGTGAGAGAGGTCCGCGTCCTCGGCGGCGGTCCACTGCGCCTCCTTCCCCTCCTCCTCCCCCCCCCCCCGCCCCGGAGACACGCCAAGACACGAGTGCAGTGGCGGATGAGCCGTGGGGTCCGGGGTGAAAACGTACTCGCTGAGGAGATACCCGCAGGTCCAGATCGTCCGCACGACGCATTCCCACCCCAGGGTCTCGGGGTCTCTAGCTGGGACTTTGTCGACCACGGAGGTGTACTGGTTGTCCAGCCAGAATAGACCCCGGCGGTGCGGGGACACTTCCGTCCAGTGACCGTCGTGCGGTCGTCCGGGGGTCAATTGGAGGTCCACCGCGTGGCCGGACGCCGGCCAGTATCCGAAGATGGATGTGCCCGCCGGGAGGTCGGGGATTGTACTCTCGAGAACGGTCGTGTAGCCCCAGGCGGGCACGATCCCCCAGGCGGCTGGGTCGTTGTAGGGGGCCGGCGCGGTCCGGGGAACTAGATATCCTAATTTTAACCCAAGGTATAGTACCTGTAGCTACTATTGTGTATTAATAGTAGCCTTCCATTGTCCTGTCCTCCGCCCCTGCTTGGCTGACTGATCGCAACAGGATCCACTCGCCTCGGCTTCGGATGCTTCATTTGTATACGAAATTTCCAATCCATGATCATTCCGAATCATCACCCATAATGACTGAGCTGTCGGAATAAAGCAATATATACGAGATTGACGAACGCAATCCCGATAGACCTCTATCCATTATCCATGTCTCATGGGAAACACCTCTAATTCTATGCTAACTACCAACAAGACCCAGCAAAACTGTCCCCCAAAGACCGAATCACCTCTGCGGCTCATCCAAAGTAAAATACACACTCAAACATTCAGCAGAAGCAGGGGTGCCCAGCTCCCCGAAAACCGAGACACTCACCACCTTCCGCCGTCCCAATTGCTCCCGATGCTGTGCGATGAACCAGCCGGTGGCGCTACCATTCGGGGTCCCCAGAATAGCCATCCCTTCTTCACTACTACCAATGCTATCATCCTCCACGGGGAACGTCACCACGCGATCCCAGCCCCCCAGCGACTGGCCCGCCCTCGCCAGCGCCCGCCTGATCACCTGTTTGGTGAGTGGGTTGCTGATCCCGGCGTGGAAGATGTAGCGGATGGAATCGACTTGCACGCCCGCTTGCTCGGCGAGGCGCGTCCACATCAGAAAGGTGACGTCGGACCACTTTTTGAGATGGATGAGCCACGGCGGGGCCATTCGGGGGCTTATGAGCCCTGCTCCTTCTTCCTGGAACTCTCCGGCTCCCATCCACGAGACCCCCATCGGACTCATCAGATTATCGGCGATGATGATGCCACTGGCCGTGTTGTAGAGGTTGCTGAACCACGCTCCGGTTGCCTATCGCGAAACGCCACCACACGCAGAACCCTGCAGGTCAGCGATCAAGGCAACCCTCTGTTTTTTTATCTGATAGATAGATAGATAGATAGATGGGCGAGACAGACGCGCGCGCAGGGAAGGAAGGAATAAGAGCCCTTACAGGGTAGGTCATCCCATCGATCACGGTGGGTTCCGTGTGGGACATACACACAAACACGTTATCTTCGATCCGGGCATGGAGGTCCCGCGCGAACAGTCGAGCAAATCCCTCCTCGTCGTACATCGCCTGGGCATACTCGGGCGTCCAGTTCCAGAGCTCCAGGGCGCTGGGCTCGGTCCACGGGCTGGCGGCGGGGATGCGGCGATGCGGCGAGAGGGTGTCCAGGTAGGCTTGGAGCTCCGCGGTGGTGGGCATGGAGAACATGCGCACGAACGCGCGGCCTTTGGCTGCTGCCGTGTCCCAGGCCGTCTCGTCGCTGTCGATTTCGTGCTCGAGGGTGAGGATCCGACGGGTTGGGTGGGAGGTCTGGTGCTGCTGTCGCTGATCATGATGGTGATGGTGTTGCAGGTATGAATAGATATTCGGAAGGGAAAGTCCGTATATGGAGAGGAGGGCCTTTAGCTGGGCTTCGTAGTGGGCTAGATATCTCGAAATTTTGAGGAATAATATGTTGTGTATGATCTAAGTGAAGGAGTGAGTGAGTGAATGTATGTGGGTTCGATGATAAGTTCTTCGTCGGTGGGAAGGAATTCCACATTCAGAGAAAGCATTGGGGCAGGCACAGCCCAGAACTGTAAGGGAGGTAGGGACTGGACTGTATTTTACTTGCTCTATTATGTTACTGTGCTAGGTACGGTACTTGAGTTTATAGTATACGCTCGAGCGGCCCGGGGGAACGAACGACCCAGTACACTCACCACGTGGACGTATCTACACATCTGGGTAACACTGATACCTCCCATCATCTCGGTCCCAACCCACCCCCTGATGCACCGTGAACATGTTTTCTGGGTCTACCTCTTTTTTGATGCGAAGGAGACGCTCATAGTTTGCCTTGCCCCAGAACGCACCGATGGGGTCCGGCTCAAACGGGTCGGCTTCGTTTTGATAAGCACCGGAATCGGGCGTGAATTCCCGCAGAGGATCCATGGCGTGGGAAACACTCTGCCAGACTTGTCGTATGAGCTCTGGGTCTCTCATGCTGCTGTCAATGGCACGTATGTGGAGGAGATGCCAAAGCCCACTGCGCCATGCTGGCGTGACTGATGATGCCCCGGGTCCGAAGGGTTCATCCTCCTTTGGTAGATTCTGCGAATACAGCGCTGGCGCGACGAGAAGAACCGCTACTTGAGGTGCAGGGGGTGTTGGTAGAGTATCGTTGAGGATCACCAGTTGGGTTATAAGCTCAGCCAGCTGAGCCTGGCTCCTTGTGTTCTGGAACGACGTTCGTGGGATGATGCGCGACGAGACGGCGGTGGACACCTCCGACATTTGTACGAGAGGGTTCGAGGTGATGGGTTCCATGAAGTCGAGGAACCCGGCAACCGAGGAGAGGGTTGCGCTCGAGGTATTGAACTGGCGAGCAAAGTCCAGCACCGGCTGCACGGACGCCATCGCGGCCGAATGGTCCAGCAGAGCTGTGGCTATGATCAAAGCGTAGTCTGCCGAACCCGGAATCAGGAATCCACCCCATCCCTCCGCAGCCCATCGCTCGGCATTCGCAATTATTAAGGATGTGAAATCCTTTGCGGCGGAATAGTAGGGATCCAACCCGGTCAAGGAAACATTCAAGACCTCCATTGGTCGATCCGGATGGACGAGGGTGCTCATCTCCATCACGACGCCGAAGGTCCCGCCGCCGCCACCGCGCAGCGCGAAGAACAGATCAGGATTCTGACATCGAGTCGCAGTGGCATATGTCCCGTTGACTAGTACGACTTTGATTTCTTGGACGTTGTCGACCCCGAGACCTGGCTCACTGTCAGCTCCCATGCGCGCAACAGAACTGCAGATGAACGTGCGAGGGTTTCACTTACCAAGTTCATTAGCCATCAGCCCATGCCCACCACCAGTAATCCATCCGCCCGCGGCTCCGACACTATCGCAACCTCCTCCCACGACCCGATATCCCCGTGCATGCACAAAGTTATAGATGCCTTTGAACTGTTGTCCCGCCCCGAACTTGATCACATCTCCCGTCGGGGCCGAACAGCCTTCTGGAGTGAAGTTTTTCAAGAGCTGGATGGGGGGTTGGTATGGATGCGTCCTAAGAACTAGTCAACATTCCCCTGTCTCAGGGACAGCAAAGGAAAAGAAGAAACACACCACAGCGCAAGAGAATCCGGCGCTGAGCTCCGACCCTTGTAATCATGACCGGTGTTCTTGATGACGAGTCGGAGTCCGTGAGATCTGGTGAAGTTGAGGGTGGCTTGAACGTCCTCTATTCCTCGCACCTCCACGTATCGCGGAGAAACACTGCCTTGCTCGCAAGTAGTATTGGGTGGTAGAGACGAAGAGATGGGGCATGAAGCGCCGGTGGCTTGGCAGGTGGACCAGACGGACTATTTCCCACACCTTAGCAAAGTACAAATGATCGGCTGATCGGCTGTGAATGTGTAGTTGTGGTGTCTGACGTTGTGATACCAAGGAAACTCGTTCGATGCCAGAGTTGAGTTGAGAAGAAGCTCTTGCTCAGCGGTGCACTGCGCTGCATCTAGTGGTTGGGTTAGATCGTGACTGAATGGGTAGCACGGGCTCATCATCGGGGCGCCTTCGTGGAGACGTCCGCCGACAGTCGCGTTCAATGCGTTCCAGGTTGCGGCGCTGATACTCGATAATGAAGCCCATGTTTGCGGATTCGATGACTGTGCCCGGTTGGCGAGTAAAGGAATGGCAAGAAGCAGAGAAAAGAAGCCTTGTCTCGCCATGCTTAGTTATAACCACCAGTTATGTACAGTATTTTACAAGCTGAATTAGCAGCTTGCTATTTCTCCTTTGACACATGCTGAGAAAGTGAGGAAGTAAACATGGGACATCGAGTGCCTTATATATTCTCTTCTGGTATAGAACACAGTTTGACCCTTACATGAGACGCAAACCTAGATTTAGGCGCTGGATTGGTGTGTGGGCTTATATCGATCGAAGTACCCCAAAGCAGCAAAAGGAAGTCCAATAAGATGACGTCGAAGTGCATGGAAAAGGTCAGCTGAGTCTTGTGTAGCAGAAACGTACATATGACAGGGAGACCTTGATAGCCACAAACAACTGATGTCAGGAAAAGCACGGTGTGTTTGGTGAAAGTCAGCTTGGAGCCCCAACTAATCAGCCCGCGACAACAAGCCATCTCATGCAGAAGACGACAAGCATGGACATATTTTTCACTGCATACTTCAGGTGACGGCCGTGGGAGGTTTACTCGGCCAGCTGTCATTCTGACTGTGTTGGTCTGCTATGCCAGACCGAGCGACTTGGTTGTCGCGTCCTTGGGCTTCGGTAGCTCAATCGATAGCACTTGCACCCAATAAATAAACTGCAGGCTCTACGGCGCGATCAGAACTCCGGCTATTTTCGCCTCAACTCTCAATTCGAACTGCTCTGAACAGTCGCAGATGCAGCTTCTCAGACCCTGGCAGTAGAGGCAAGCCGTCCGCAATGCCTAGCTCGTAACCGAGTAACAAGCCGGCGTGCAGCCAGGGCCGCAATATACCAACCAGCAATCTGAGTCCAGACCATAGAGCAACCTATATTCAGGCTGGATATACACGGCATTTCTCTTCTCGAGGCGGTGCTATTGGCGGTTCCACTGGAAGCAGGCAGCGCTAGGTTGGCTGAAGTGTTGGCAGTCCTTTGACTCGTATCTGCTGACTCGGACTGCGACTCAGAGATCTCGATTGTAATGTCCATCCAGGATGGAGCTTCATAGCTATGCTCTTTTATCTCTTCCTGGAACAGGCTACCACTCAGTACATACACAGTACCTCGACATCCGACTTTTAAGGGGGGGGGCGCTTTTTCTTGAAGCTCAGAAACTCGTCTCTCTGTGTTGGTGGTATTTGCGAATCAAGTACTCGGGATCACTGGCAGTAGCTGGGACCTTCACGGTCAAAAGATGTGTAGAGGTGATGGGCAGAGACGCGGCAATGTCCTTCTGAATCGCGAAGGATGCGGCATGCACCGTGTCGAGGGCCTACCGTGTCGAAGGTTTTCCGTGTATCTGAATCGCCCATTTGCAACGAGGTAGTTGTGCCACATCTCAAGGTATACCAGGCTCGCTGTTGCATATCAAGTCAAATTGCCGGTTACTGTGCTGAGTGAGGACAGCGCGAGTCACTTCGGAATACAAACTATCGTAACAGGAGCAAACCAGAAATCTTTTGCGCACACACTGACCCGGAAACACTGAAATGCCAGGGACTTCCTTGAGGGCAATGGAGGAAGTTCGGCATGCCGAGTTTCATGGAAACTACGTCATCACGTCATACTTTCCGTTTCACTCCTCCGAGTACTTCTCTTCTTTAGATCAATCATGTTCATTTCAGCTTCTCAATCATGATGGTTCCAAGAATCATATCCTATAATCCAGTCGATAAGCAATAGCTTCTTGCAATTTCAATATATCTCCACAAGATCTCAACAACAAAGTTCGTGCAATGGCTCCACCAAGCTTGAACTTCCGCTGCGCGCTTGTTACCGGCGGCGGCGGAGGCATCGGAAAAGCGCTCTCCTCCTACCTCATCTCGCAGGGCAAAAAAGTCATTATCGCCGGCCGCACCGAGTCCAAGCTCAAGGAGTCCGCTCGCGAGATTGGCGCTGCAGCCTACTACGTGCTAGATACGGGTCTCGTCGACACGTTCCCCTCGTTCATCGCCAAGATCACTTCCGCGCACCCTGATCTGGACTGCTTGGTCAACAATGCGGGTGTGCAGCGGCCGCTGAAGCTTGTGGAAGAGGAACCGGAAGACGTGCTGGCGCGAGCAGATCAAGAGATCGATATCAACATCCGTGGCCCCATGCATCTCACACTGGGGTTGCTGAAGCATTTCAAGAACAAGCCTGACGGTGCTCTCATCGTCAATGTCTCTTCCGTGCTCGGGTTCGTGCCCTTTGCGGTGATCAATCCCGTCTACGGCGGATCGAAGGCATGGCTCCATTTCTGGAGCATGAATCTTCGGACACAGCTCTCTAAAGGCGGGTTTGAGAAGGTGCGAGTGGTGGAGATCGTTCCTCCTTCGGTGGCAACGGACCTCCACCGCGAACGGGATGACCCGGATGACAATAAAAAGGACAAGAACCCCAGTGTTCTGTCGGTGGAAGAGTTCATGGAGGAAGTGAGTGCGAAGTTGGAGCGTGGCGACGAGGTGATTGCACCAGGCATGAGTGCCGATATTGTACGGCGGTGGTATGAGCAGTACGGAGGCTTCTACAATGAGAAGGCTGCCTGAGGAATGGGTTGACTTACGGCTGGACGCATCTTCAGGGAAAGGTCTCTTTTTGATAGGTGCAAACAACCATTGCGAAGAGGACCTTCACAGATAAAATTGACAATCAATGACAAGAGATGTCAATTAGTCTCGATTTGCAAATTCACCCTTGAGAAGTGGCGAGACAATCCCTTCTGGCGCTCATACTTCATTTGATGATGATTCAGATATCCCGCTCGATTCTTCACAGGAGAGTGCACAGTCGTACAAGAGTCAAATGCGGAAGAGACAGGTCACACAGCACACACGATGCTGGAGATTCTGTTGACAAACCACGCCTCCACCGGGACTCGGTAGGGAGGCATACTGTGCTGCTGCGCTAAGCGTGCACTGATCGTAAGCATTTGGCACAGAAAATGATTATTTGCTTCATTACGTGTCAATCGAGGCCAGACATTGTAGTAAGACGTGACTATGTTTCCCTCTATACAGTGAGTTAGCCACGGACAAAGAATGTATGCTGGGACATTTGGAGAAGTCGATTGCGGCAAGTCGGCCGACCTCGCCGCCTTCCGCCGCCGGAAATAATGACTTGAGGCAGCTCCGGCGGCCCACTTGCTGCTGGTGCTGTCTGCCATGGCCTTTCTACGAACACTTCATTCAATTTCACTACACCCTCGGAAGCAGCTCTACCAAAAGCCTCTTTTCCATGTTCAAGCTCTTCGAGCCCGAAACCATACAATGCCCTTGACACGCTCCACCGATCCCCTGGTGTGGATCGACTGCGAGGTTCGGGAACCTTCTTTGCAGCCTGTCCTGCGTTGTCTTGAAGCCACGAGCCTCATCCGCTGACGCACCCTGTCTTCTTGACGGACACTTCTAGATGACCGGCCTGGACCCAGAAACCGATCAAATCCTCCAGATCTGCTGCTACATCACCGATGCCGACCTGAAGCTCCTCGAGCCGCAGGGGTTCGAAACCGTCATCCATCAGTCGCCCGCGACGCTGGCGTCCATGAACGAGTGGTGTATCGAAACCCACGGTCGCACCGGGTTGACGGCCGCGGTGCAGGCTTCCACCGTCAGTGCGGAGTCGGCAGCGGCGGCGTTGCTGGAGTACATTCAACGGTATGTGCCGCAGCCGCGGACGGGGTTGTTGGCGGGCAACAGCGTGCATGCGGACAAGGCGTTTCTGGCCAAGGGACCGTACCGGACCGTGTTGGAGTGGTTACATTATCGGATTGTAGACGTGAGCGCACTGAAGGAGATGGCGCGGCGGTGGGGATCGGATGAGTTATTGGCGGCCGTGCCTGCGAAGAAGGAGGTGCATCTGGCGCGGGAGGACATTCTGGAAAGCATCGCAGAGATGCGCTTCTATCGGGAACGGCTGTTTAGATAGCCTCTGGTAGCTTTAGTAGCTCAACTACTAGTACTAGACAAGCTACTAGTAAAAGGGGGAGGTCTGTGGGTTTTGGACCGGCGGGGAAATGGGCTGAGCTGGCAACAATAATAGCTTCTATTTAGGGAAGCTTTTTTTTAGGGGGTCAAGAATTATAATTTGTACGGGCGTTTGTACGGAGGAGGGGTAGGAGATGAGGGGAAGGGGAATTGTTCGAGACAATTGCATGGGAAGATGCATTATGATGAGATGATGAGAAGTGATTGATGACCGCCACATTATGACACTGCTAACTGTCAACACCACCACCACCACCACCCATGAACGAACGCAATTGCAATCGGGATTGAAGTGGGGTGTTCTAGTAGAGACTTTGTCTTGCATCGGAGCGGGACCAGAACCAGAACCAGACCCAATCCCAATCAATCCCAATCCCAATCCCAATCCCAATCCCAATCCCGCCGCCCGCTGCTGCTCCTCGCCCTGACCCTGCTTTCTCCTGCTTTCTCCTCTCTCTTGCGACAACTTACTTATTTACTCCCTCTGTTCCCCTCCTCTTCCTTCTCTTCCTTCTCCTCCTCTTCCAATTTATTCCATTCCTCTTCTCTCTATTTTCTCCCCCATCATTTGAATCGTCAGTGAGCTGTATATATCCCACAGCTCGTGCCTGACCTTTTCTAAATAAATAATATACCCCTCTATTTTGATTACCCCTCCTCCACGTCATCATGTCTGTCCAGACCGTCTCCATCACCCCATTCTCCGACCAGAAGCCTGGAACGTAAGTGATACCTTCTGCTGCCCCTTTACTGTTTTTCGAAAACAGTGAAACTAATAATCTACAGCTCTGGTCTTCGTAAGAAGGTCAAGGTCTTCCAGCAGCCCCACTACTCCGAGTCCTTCATTGCCAGCATCATCCTCTCTATCCCCGAGGGTGCTGAGGGAGCTTTCCTCGTCATTGGTGGTGATGGTCGTTACTACAACACTGAGGTCATCCAGAAGATCGCTAAGATCAGTGCTGCCTATGGTGTCAAGAAGCTGCTGGTCGGCCAGAACGGCATCCTCAGTACCCCCGCTGCTAGCAACCTCATCCGCAAGCGTCAAGCTACCGGTGGTATCCTCCTGACTGCCAGCCACAATCCTGGTGGTGAGTTACAATCCCATTCCTGAGAACAAAAACAACCTGTATCAAGCGACTGACAATGTTTACCGTGTAGGTCCCGAGAACGACTTCGGTATCAAGTACAACTTGACCAACGGAGCCCCCGCCCCCGAGTCTGTCACCAACAAGATCTACGAGACCTCCAAGACCCTCAAATCCTACAACTACGTTGACATTCCCGATGTGGACATCTCCTCCATCGGAACCAAGACCTACGGTGAGCTCGAGGTCGAGGTCGTCCACTCCACCTCCGATTACGTCACCATGCTGAAGGAGATCTTCGACTTCGACCTCATCCGCAACTTCCTCCAGACCCACAAGGACTTCAAGGTTCTGTTTGATGGTATGCACGGTGTCACCGGACCCTACGGTGTGGACATCTTTGTCCGCGAGCTGGGTCTGCCCGAGAGCAGCGCCATGAACTTCGAGCCCAAGACCGACTTCGGTGGTGGTCACCCTGACCCCAACCTGGTCTACGCTCACGAGCTGGTGGAGCGGGTCGACAAGGAGGGCATCCACTTCGGTGCCGCCAGTGACGGTGACGGTGACCGCAACATGATCTACGGTGCCAACACCTTCGTCTCCCCCGGTGACAGTCTGGCCATCATCGCCCACCACGCCAAGCTGATCCCCTACTTCAAGAACCAAGGCGTGTACGGCCTGGCCCGCTCCATGCCCACCTCCGGAGCCGTCGACCTCGTGGCCAAGGCCCAGGGTCTCCAGAGCTACGAGGTGCCCACCGGCTGGAAGTTCTTCTGCAACCTGTTCGACAACAAGAAGATCTCCATCTGTGGTGAGGAGAGTTTCGGTACGGGCAGCAACCACATCCGCGAGAAGGACGGTCTGTGGGCCATCGTGGCGTGGTTGAACGTCATCGCCGGCGTCGCCCAGCAGAAGCCCAACGAGACCCCCAGCATCGCCTCTATCCAGAACGAGTTCTGGCAGACCTACGGCCGCACCTTCTTCACCCGCTACGACTACGAGAACGTCGACAGCGACGGTGCCAACCAGGTCATCGCCACTCTGGCCAAGTACGTCGACAACAAGGACTCCTTCATTGGCTCGACCGTCTCCGGCCGCAAGGTCGCCGACGCCGGCAACTTCTCCTACACCGATCTCGACGGCAGCGTTTCCAAGAACCAGGGTCTGTACGTCAAGTTCGACGATGGCAGCCGCTTCGTCGTCCGTCTGTCCGGCACCGGTAGCAGCGGTGCTACCATCCGCCTGTACATTGAGAAGCACGAGAACGATGCCAGCAAGTTCGCCCAGAAGACGGACGAGTACCTCAAGGACAACGTCGCCCTGGCCCTGGACCTTCTCAAGTTCAAGGAGTTCATCGGCCGCGAGGAGCCCGATGTCCGCACCTAGAAACATCTGCACATACCTACTATCTAAATTACTTAGTCTATACGAGCCTACGGAATCAAGCACGTTGTTAATATAGCGATAGCGAAATAATAAATCAGCGCAGTAGCATTTTCTCGTGATCATCATAAGCAGTCATTAATTATGTTAAGAACTAATCAGAAGCCATAAACCATAGTCCGGCTCTTTGTACCCCCTAACCATCAGCAGCACCGAAAAGAAATCACCGCGACCCCCGCAACTTCCCCTCCCACCACTCAGCCCACCTCACCACCTTCTCCTCCCGCCTGGCCTCCTCCGCCGCAAACACCACCGCATGACTCCGCACCGCCTCCTCCAACGTACACCCGACAAACCGGCTCTGCGCCTTCTCGGCCGCCCAGCCACCATTCACCACCGCGTCCACGGCCGCCACGAACCCGCGCGCCAGCCCATAGTCCCCGCCACCGTGCGCCTTCTCCTCCTCCGGCGGCTGCTTCGGCACGTCGATGACGGTCGTGGCCCCCGTCGCGAACCGGAAGTACTCGATCCGCCGCCCGTCGTACGCCAGCTCGCCCTCGGTGCCGTAGACCCGGCCACGCCGCTCGCACTGCCGCTCCGTCGGGGCGATCATATGAAACACGGCGGTTTTGGCCGACGCCGTCTGCTGCTGATTTGCTTGATCATCCCATTTGATGGTGACGACCTGGTCATCGCAGACGTTGTTGTCGGCTTCGTAGACGCAGTGGCCGTAGGAGGGGGGACCGCCTGGTTCGTTCCGGGAGAGGGGGCGGGAGGCGCGGAGACGGGCGCGGAGGTGCGCGGACGCTGCTGCTCTTGCTTCAGAGGTGACGTTTGTGTTTGTGGGACTGGGATTGGGGTTAGGATCGACGGAAGTGGGGGAAGCTTCCGAAAGAGCAAGGTACGGCGCGACGACGTCCTCGATGTCCGGACACACGATGTTGACGGGCCAGTCGAGGTCGCCGCGCGCCACGTGCCGCTCGTCGTAGATCTTCACGGCGCTGTATTTGCAGTCCCGTTCGGCGGGGCAGGACAGGCAGTTGGTTGCGGCGCCGGCGGCCGGGGGTTTGCGGTGCGCTTGGAACTGGGTGAGTGAGCCGGTGGAGGTGATGGTGCGGGGGTGGTGCGGTTGCGGTGTCGTTGTGTGTGTGCTTGTGTGTGTGCTTGTGCTTGTTGCTGGGGGTGCAGAGAGGAGCCACATGATGAAATCGATGTCGTGGCAGGATTTGGTCAGCAGCGAGCCGTCGCCCGCGGGCGTCTCGCGCCGCCAGTTGCCGCGGACGTAGCTGTGGGCGAAGTGCCACCAGCCCACGGGCTCGCAGTGTTCCAGGGACACGATGTCGCCGATGACGCGGTCGGTGAGGAGCAGGCGCCGGAGGAGGATATTGTGCGGGCTGTAGCGCAGGACGTGGCCGATGGAGAAGATGGTGGTGGCGGTGTGGGGTTGCAGGGCACGGTAGACGCTGAGGCAGTCGGTCAGGGAGAGGGCGAGCGGCTTCTCGCACAGGATGTGTAGGCGCAGAGGGGCGATGGCGTGGATGATCTCCGCGTGCGTCTCGTCGAGGGTGCAGATGAAGACTCCGTCTACCCCTGCTGCTGCCGCGGCTCCGGTAGATGAGGGTTGACGGATGGGATTTGAGGCCAGCTCGCGACGACGGACCTCCCAGGCGAGCCAGTCGCGCCAGTCAGCGAATTCCTGCCCCTCTTGGGGGTGATTGGTGGGACCCCAGATGTAGTTGCGGCCGAATTGGCGACGTTTGAAGGGATGGGGTTCGGCGACAGCATGGATGATCCCCGCGGTGGAGCTGGTCACCGCCCGCCCATACGCATTTCCCCGCGATCCCGCACCGATGACGAGGAACCGGAGCGGGCGGGGAGAGGGATTGGCATGAGGAAGAGTGGAGGATGAAAGAGGGAGGGCAGGTTCTTTCATTTTGGCTCCGATGAATGGTATGTATGTATGTATGTATGTATGAGTTGGGGAGAGGAGGGGGTCCAGGGAAGTGTATGATTTCTTTATAGTATGAGTAGGACAAATGCTGAGAATACCCGACTGCTGGTTGGTCCACGACATCTTATGTCATCTGCCAGCAGAGCAACGATCGACAGCCATCCATTAACAGGTGACTCTAGAAATCTAGAACTACTAGGTACCTATAGATCAGTCAATACCGTCAGATTGTCCATTAATTAGAAGTTAATAGGCGAATGTACATTGAGCCCCCCTTCAAATAAGCAGAATGAGAAAGAAATGAATTGGGGTATCCATATAAAGAGAAAACGAAAACAGGCTAGCAAGTAGTGCAGAATCAAGACGTAAAAGACCCAGCATTCCTCCGTCGCGGTCTCCGAACTGGCCAAACAAAGCCTCCCCCCTTCTTTCCTTGCCGGCCAGTCATCACCGAGCTTCCAACGCTCACCCAAGAACCCATGTACAACTTCTCCAGATTTATGTACAGAAACTCAAAAAGCATATATGCACCGGTTGGAAGACGACAACGGCCGTCCACCATTTCCAGGCGAGCGTGGTTCAGATACTTTCCGTGAACCGGCTGCCTCGACTGCCATCGAAACTAGGATGGCTTCGACCTAACGCATCGGGCCGTTTGGGTATGGTCGGCGAGAGAGAACCAGACACCTGTACATGCACGGACGGAATCATACGCGGCGCTGAAGGTTCGCTGTTCAGACCACCACTAGACCCCGTCACAGTCCGAGCAGGAGATGGACGGAACTTGACTACCGGAACTGGCTCATCCGCCTCTCGAGTATAGCTCGTGTCGAGGGGCATGCCGTACGGTGTAGTCAGCGGAGGCTGCGAGGGAGGCGACCGCGGAATCACAGGAGATCCTGGAGCGGCGTAGGTAGAGCTGGGCTCAGATGCCGTGGGTGAGGTTTGCTCGACGCCGCCACCATACCCATCCCCGCCCGAATGCAACACTGAGGGGATTTTCCGGCCCGAAATCTTCTGAAAGCCACGTTCGCTACTGTCGGAGCACACCGAATCCGTCGTCCTAGTGGTCATGTGCGATTGGCGCCACCGTTGCATGAACGCCGGAGCAAAGTACGAGGCGGTAAATAACGGGTCATTGCTGGATCGGCGCGAAGTCATCTCCGCCGAGCGGGTGATGGATCCTTCGGTAGTGGCTGTACCAGCCATGTCCGCTGCAGGAAGAGCATCACGTGTCTGAGGAAGAATAGCCCTCTTGCGTCGGCGCAGCAGAAGCCAAAGCAAGACAACAAACACCATGGCACCCGCTACTCCGCCAACCACACCGCCAGCTATCTTGCCTTTCGCTTGAGTGCTGAGACCGCCAGCAGCGGCGGCTGCGGTGGTTGCCGATGGTGATTGCCCGGTGGCAGTGGCGTCTGCTCCTCCCACTACGCCACTCGTGGCCGTCCCCCAGGCTCCAGCGTAGGAGGACGTACCAGACCAAGAAAGGGATGTCGTGGCCGTTTCGAATGAAACGTGAGAAGTCGTTGTGCCGGATTGATAGCCGTCGACATAGGACACACTTGAACTTGACGTGGTAGCTGTGCTGGAAGTCTGGGTCGAAGTTGCGCTTGAGTCGGTGCCCGTGCTTGTCGGTCGAATAGGGGTGGAGGACGCCGGAAGATGGGTCGAGGTAGTGCCAAAGAGAGGAGTTGATGTTTTGGACGGATTCAGACTGGACGGAGGAACGGAGGTGGACGGCTCGGTGGCCGTGGTCACTGTAGGAGTATCTGCGGTGGGAGAAGAATACGCTGGAGACGCGGTCGATTGCCCGTCGGCGGATCCGGTTGCCGAAGTTGGTGCCGTGACCGAACTTGACTCCGCCGACAAGCCAGATGTCGTTGCTTGAGTGGACTCGTCAGATGTGGCGGAGGGGGTTTCTGTTGTGCTCAGCCCCGTCGTCTGTGAGCCAATATCCACCACGTTGGACACTGTCGCAACAACTGTCGTCTTATCGTCTGAAGATGTGTTTGATTCCTGGCGTTTCATATGTTGTGATTGCCCGCTGTTTTGTGACTGCTGAGTCTGACCCTCCTGACCGATCGCGAGCTCGTCCCCCACCCCGGACACCACATTTTCCTGCAACATCGTGGTCGGCAAATCTTTGGCGTCTGGCTCCCGGCCTGCAACTCCCATCCCACCTTCGTCTGACTGGTATCGTTTCCTCATCGATCTGTTAAATCGCGTATGCCCAGTTCCATGATGGGCCATTCTGCCTAAGCCCCTATTGCGCGTCGACCCGCCAATTTCTCACCTAAATGATATACTGCGCAGTGAACCTCAAATACAGCCTTGCTGAAATCCTCTACCACAACTGCCCACTCTGCCCACTATATCGACTGAAACGAGAAAGTAAGAATATGAAATAAGGTTGTCTGCCTGCGAGACACGCGACTGCTCAGTGAAAAGGAGTGTGATGGCGAAGGCCGTTCGAAAGTCGGTTGCTATGGAAGTCGAAAGAGCGTGGAGAAGGAAAACAAATGACGAAATTCAGTCGATGAATAACGAAAGACACCAGAAAGGCGACTGCGATATCGAATGCTAAGAGAGCGACTGTCGAAAAACGATCTGAAATGCTGCTGGTGAAAGTTCCGGACAGCGATGATTTGTGAATAGCAATGAGTGGACGTCAGCCGGGACAAGCAGCCGACAAAAACCGGTGGAATAGGACAAGATGAAGAGAAGAGAACCCGAAAGGCATAGACGCAGACCTAGTGCGACAGGCTGCCCCTGATGTCAGTATGTCTGACCAAAGCAGCTCCATTAAATGCCGAGATAATTGAAGGAGAGAGTGAGATCCAGCAGATGGGTTGAATGGCCTACCTGCAAATAAGAAAAGAAGAAACAGCGAAAAGATACAATCGTGTGCTGGATCCAATGTTGTTCCGAGGTTGACCTGATTGTTGAGTGGCTTATTGATTGCGCTTTCCAGTCAGATCCATACTGGCCGAGCAGCAGAGCAATGCTTGCGGGAGGAGTTTTGAGATTGACCGCGGGGCGGCTCTAATGAGGGTCGAAGAAGAAGAAGAAGAAGAAGAAGAAGAAGAAGAAGAAGAAGACGACGACGACGAAGAACACCGAAGCTGAATGGGAGTAAATTGCTTTGAGGCTCCCACCGGGCAGAGAGGATCCACGCTAAACCCAAGGTTCCGGACCTAGTCTGCCACCACGGATTCTCGTCGGATATTCGCTTGTTCGCCCCGGGTTCGAGTTCGTGTCGGTCTCAGTTCGTCGGCGGAAATGGCGGCGACGATACTTCCTTTGGCCTACAATAGAATCGCACTGGCCTCTTTCGTTGTTGGCACTGCTCACTGCGCGGGGGCTTACTGTACTGCACAGATTGGGATAGCCCAGCCAGTCCCGGCTGCAGTGGTTCCGTTGACGAACAAGAAAAGGACAAATGATAGGACTCAACGCCTCAGATCGGGAGGCAAGTTAAGATCAGGATTAGATAGGTTAATACGGTGGATGCTAAGAAGAGAGATCGGGAGAAAAGAAAAAGATTAAAAAAGAAACAAAAATAGGAGGTAGTCGAGCTTGGGGAGGATTGATAAGAGAGGGGAGGGAGGAGGGGGTGGAGGGTAAGAGGGAAGAGGAGAAGGAAGAAAGAGGAGGGGAAGAAGAATAGTAGGCAAAGCTGTATGAGGCGAGGAAAGAGAGAAGAGAGTTAGTTAGGAACCAGGACGGGCAAAACAAGACCAGAACAAGACCAGAACAAGACAGAGAAAGAGACAACAGAGACAGAGAGTCAGAGTCTCGACATGACCTCCTCCGCAGGACCCATGGAAACCACCCGCGTGGGCAGGCAAGCCCAAGTCAAGTCTCACTCACTTCACTCACTTCACTCACTCGCATTTCGATCAGGCCAGGCCTAAGAATAGGTCTTAGACCTGCAGCAGCAGCGTCGACGTTAGTCGGAGTGGGTGCCGTACCGAAACCAAGCCAGTACGATTATGGGGCAATGAGACCACTAATTTGCCATCTTGCCAATCAACAGCCTGCATGGAAACTCGCAGATTGGACAATTACGTGGGAACGAGGGAAAGGTAATCTGCCAGAAGGCGCAAATAATTTTGCCTGAGTCGATGATTCCAGTCCAGTCGGAGAAGAGATCCAGGTTAGGAGAGCAATAATGTCATGTACGGCGTATGGTGAATCAAGATCCATGATCCGCCCCCCCCCAAATGATCCGCATGCAGACAAGGTTGTAGCCGCAGCCTGCCCATCATCTTTTGCCACTTTTGGATCTTGATTGTTTTTCTTCTCTCTTTCTCTGTTTGAGGTTCTTTCGAAGTGTTCCTCAACGGGTGTCAATAAACATGTTTGCTTTTTCCTGGTAGCTTGCATCTGTGTTATGATGTTGTACGTAAGATTGAGAGAGAGAGGATTGACTCCCGAGTTCCTGTATGTTCTGCCGTGCCGGCAACGCAACTTCGATGCTTGACCAAAAAGGGGATGCCAAGGCTGAGGTTAATAAAACGCCGGGCGCTAAGTTTCATTAGACCGTTAGGAAATGAAATGAAATGATAATGGGAGAGAACTTCCATCCATCAAATCGCACGGCCGACCACCGTCCCCCCCCCCGTCACACTGATGATGCCATCCCATTCTACTCACGACGCGAGAGACCCTCTCTTGCTGCCAGAGTTACCCAATCGTGCATGCCGATTCCCGTCTATTGCGGGTGCCGCACATACACTAGCCCGAAGTCGAGCAGGGAGAGTACGTACTAGGAAAGAGATGGGTCGGGATACAGCAGGGCAACCATCGTCAACCGGGTTGATAAGAAGAAGCTAAGCACGCAGATTTTTCTCTTCGTTCTTCCGGTGGAAGAAAGGACTCGGGGTGCTTGGACAATGGAGTTGTTTACGCATTCATCTGAGCTTTTCCGAGCCATTCGGAGGAGCACCATCAATGCCATCCGTCCTACGTAAGGGGAGCCCTTCCCACCCCAAATGTCACCACCAACGCGGCAAGGTACTCGGAGGGGAAGAGTCACTAGTATGCCAGCTTAGCCAAATGGTCCAGTCTGCCAAGCAGCAAGCCGAATGACCCCAAGGACTCGGCCGGGCCTTATGCAGTGCACCTCGAAATCTCCAGGCCGGAGCCAGACTCGCCCACGCGATACGAACTCCGAATAAGCATCTTTTTGCAAATATATTGTCCTACCCACGACAATTCAAGCCTGAGCAAGCCTGAGCATCGTGACTTCTCTAAACTCGTTCCCACAGATTGAGTAATCATCTAAACAAGACTAACCACTGTAGCTAGTGCAAATTACAATTTCGTCTCCTTGGTCTCGTCCCCAACCCCCTTCCCCCGGGTGTCTAAGATCATCTGTCCCTCCCCGTGCCCTGGTTATCGGCAAACTCCATCCTACCTGCATAGCAGATACGTAGCACGATTCGGGTGCCGTCGATGTAGATGAGATCCTTCGAAAGAGGAGAATGTTTCAGATGACATGTTTCACTCGGGGCGGGAGAGTAGCTAAAAAGGACTCGAGGGAGCATTGATCGATTGGTGCTTGGAGAATCTACTTGAGGTCGGCATCGTTTCAGCAAGGCTGATAGGATACACATGCAACCGACCGATGCAGGTACCGAGCTTAAGATATTCCGGTCTTGCAGGATGCGTACAAGCACATAAAGAATCTCGAGAAAGGTCTCAAGTAGCTGGTCTGGCTTTCCGCCATCACGGACGTAAACAAGCACTGGCAACCGATCGAAGGGTAAGAAATATCCTCCAATCAGAATCGATAAGATGCATACTTCAATGACGGTAGGAAAACTTGTATACTTACTTAGTGTAAGTCAACGCCCATTCAACTCTCCTATCAAGCCTTCAACTTATATGCTGATTATACCATCCCCTACAGTCTTCATCCTTAGATGATTCAGTCTGATAGGCAAGAAAAACAAGCAACTCATTCATATTCAATCATTCCAATCTGGCGATTTCACCCCCCAATTGTGGGACCCCAGATCGACACTAACTTACCCAGTCAGTTCTAGCCTCAGCAACCCCTGTTTGAGCATACCCATTCACTTACTAGCCGACATCCATATGTCGAGCTTGGAAGCACCCATTGGTGAGTGACTCGATGGTTGATGGCTGACTCGCACAAAGTTTCGGGAGACACATATACTCAGCAATCCGAAGTACATAAGTATTTGTTCTCATATTGCAGAAACCTGGTCCGTTGCAAACCCCAAAACCACAGGATGATGCTGAAACCAAGCATTGACCCGCAATTCAAAGATGATTTAATCTGAACATGGCCGAAGCCAGATTCCGGCAGACTTTCCTTCTTCTCTGACAGACTTATCATAGTTAGACAATGTGAATTGGTCATACGTATCTTAGGATGGTTGTTGACACGAAAGGTGGATGGCACTGCAGCAACAGCAACAGCTTGTATTTTCTGCCACCGCCTCCCTCCCCAAGCTCCTCATTAACTATTCGTCGGAGCTTGTTTCTGGTTTCAATAGAACATCAATCGAAGTCCAGGACTAGAGAAAAACAGCATTGTCCTAACCTTCAGTTGATCCCACCAGATTTCTCACAGTCACCAATAGAGATAGATCAATAGTAACCGGATCAATATCTATCGCACAGCTTCCACAACTTCCACAAAGCCGAACGATCACAACCTCTCCAACCATACCCGTCAAAAACCACCAACCCACCATTATCACTATCACCACTACCCCACCACTACCATTACAACCCAACAGCAAAAACCGAAGCGAACAAAAAAAAATCAATAGAGATCTAGACCAAAGCGGAGACCCCATCAACATACTTACCTACGTAATCCTGCCTTCGTATGCCTCCGCTCGTAAATTCTAATCCGATTCCCGTGTCTCAAATCTCCACTCCCAGAGCGAGACTATTTATATCCCAGCACTGCACTGCGAGATGACCAGGTGCAGGTATCTACTGCCTACCGGTATGTGGTCTAGTCTACGTAGTCTATACAAAGGTTCCATGGATCCTTCTCCTGTCAAAAGATATCACAATTTTTTTGATGTTCAGAGATGTACCTTCTTGTCGGTTTGCCTTGCTAACCGATCTTATGGCCCTGGGGCTGGCTGATCATGGTAATGACGGAAGGGGTCAGGTTGGTGTGAGGAATGTGTCAAGCTCGTGCAGTCCGGAGCCTCTTTTGTGGGAATGTTCATTGGGTGTCTAAACAATGGCATGGGCTTGGGAATGAGGGGAAGGAAGGGGGATCTCGCTGAGATGCCGAGGATCGAAAGGACTCGGTATATATGATCTACCATGCAGGAGTTTCTGGAAGATGGCGAGAGGTCTCCCCCCCCCCCCCCCCCCCCCCCCCCGAGTTGATGAAGAGTGGGGGGAATCTTACGTAGGCCCCTGGGTGATGATCGAATACTATACTTAGATCACTTGGTCGACTTCGAGAGAGTTACCTTGATATCAGTAATCGAACTATAAGACGTGAATGGTATGGACACGAGAATGGACTAGAAAGAACTGCCGTCGAGATCCATTCCTTTACCAGATACAATAAGTAGCAAGACATGCATGAGAATTGAAGAAGTTCCGAAGGGTTGGCTGGCTGCCTGGCCTTTTCTCTCATCCCGACTCGACTATACAAAGCTTTCTTTAGAAACCTCCCCCCACTCCCCTGTCCATCTCGAAATGAATTGCAAAACACACGTTATGCCGGTTTCACCCCCTTTTCTCCTCTTACGTATCGTCTCATCTCAACCCCTCTCCAAATCAGGCATCATCTCGACCAATGGTCTAGGCAGAATTTGTGGCAAAATGAACATTGAAAGAAAATGAGAATTAGAACAAAACAAACGTCGTCAAGCGACGACTAAACGCTTGCGCAGTGTGCTATGAAGGGGGTATTAATATTGAGGACCAAGGCTACGACGGACTCAGAATGTCTCCAGCTCGTCCGCACCGGCCTCCGCCTCAGGGATCTCGAATCCCTCCTGCTCTTATGTTAGCCTACCCTCTCCCTTAATAGAACGCGTGGGTGATAGAATCAGTTCATACCTCCGTCGAATATAAGATACCCTGGATGTGCTTCACCAACGAGTCCTCGTCCTTCTCCAACTCGGGGTCTTGCTCAATCGCGCTCTGCAGCAGCAACTCGATGTCCCGGAGCTTAGCAAAGTAGAAATCCCGCTCCTTCTCTAGCCCCGCGATGGCCTCCTTCTGGGTGTTGATCTCCTGCTGCAGAGCAGCGGTGTTGGCCGAGACGGCCGCGACGGCAGCGCGGGGGCGAGCAGCACCCACGGTCGGGGTGGTGCCACGGCGAGCGGCGCTGCCAGCAGCGCTGGAGCTAGTGCGAGAGGCCGGTCCGGATGGAGGAGCACCGGAGCCCTTGCGGCGACCGACCGCATCGTAGTCACCGCCAGGATAGTGTTGGTCCCAGTATCTCTTGGTCCACTGGAGGAATTCCAGGTTATCCTGCATGCGGCATTTGGTGAGCTGCTCTACCGGGATGGGCTTGTCGACTTGGTGCTTTGCGAAGATGTCTAGAAGGAAACGGAGCAGATATTAACACGATTGTCTCGACACTGAGCCGGATCTGACTGAGTCGCATACTCTGAAGCACCTTGAAGTTCTGAAGGTAGGCATATTCGCTGTTGACGTTGAACTTGACACGAGACATGGGGACGTCCACTATGGAAGACAAATCAGTCAGCTATGGAGAAAAGGGGGTGCGAGATTGTGCTGCACTCACAGAATATCGAGTCAAAGATCTGACACAATGCGGCACTGGAAACCCAGGGCATCAGTATATCCCGATCTCATTCGACGGAGATCCTCCACCAGCATAATAGCCGCTTCTTCGCGAGGAGAACATACCCGGTACCGCACTGCTCAATCTTGGTCATGTTCAACTGCAGCAGGTTGTTAAGCCATGCCAGCAGCTCTTGCCTATCAGTTCATCCAATTATGTTAGCCTTGGTCGCTTTCGATCTCGACTGCTGATGTTGCCGTCGCGCATGTGAGATCCAAACAGAATGCTTGACGAACCTCGATTCGCCCATGGTGGGGTATTTTAGGTCGGGGCTTGGGGTTGAGAAGGGTGTGGAAGAACGGCAGAGGAATCGCTTGAATTGGAAGAGAGGTCGTAGGAGGTTGAAGAGCAGTCAACAACGAAGGCCTGTCACCAAATATGTTCAGACTTTTGTTTATTATGGAGAAAAACAAAGGCCAAGTAGAGCAGAGGGGGGGAGTGTTTTGTTGCTGTCGCCAAAACCCACGGGACTGCGAGGCGCTAACCCGATTGGGTCCAATCTCAATCGCCGCCTCTCCGATCTTACTTGTCTCACTTGAGCCTTACAAATCAGGCCACAACGCCAAGTCTTAGATATGTAAATGAAAGTCCAAAGTCAAGGTAGAATTTAGGTGACTGATAAAATGGTCGACGCGCTCTATCGCTATTAATGTATATATCAAAAAGCATTCCAAGTAGAGATTCCAAGACACCCAGTATACTCCGCCAAGCCAACAGCATGAACTTTTCCCCCGAAAAAAAAAACCGACAACCAAAATTCATGGAGTGAGAACGTCTAGCGACTCTATCCAGTTCTTCACTCTTCTAATAATTCTATGCCATCTAGACCGTATCCAAAATCCATTATAACGGCACGAGAGTCTTGACTGGTCGCAAGAATGCGCCGGTAATCGGACTTGACGCTGAGCATCCAGCTGGTCGTCCAGCCAGGTAAGTCAATTGACAGCTCACCAGACTGCGCATCAAAAACTTTGACACTCATGTCATAGCTGCCACTGACGATGCGCTGATTCATGTTGTCCAGGTGCAGAGACCGGACGAGCCCCTCGTGACCCTTGAGCTCGCTCACCATTTCTCCAGTGTTTGCATCAAATTGGTAGATCACATGGTCATTACCACCCGTCAAGATGGTTCGAGCATCATCACTGAATTCAACGCAGGCCAAGCCCCGATCCTTGCTGGGAAACTCCTTCACGCAGAGACCGGAAGTGATATTCCACAACTTGGCGATTCCATCCCCACTGGCCGAAACTACCAGGTCACCACGGAGCTGAACGGCATTGACAGGGCCACGGTGACCAAGCAGTTTCTTGACCAGAGCACCAGTGTGGCGATCCCAGACACAGATCGTGGTGTCCTTAGAGCATGAGACAATATACCGATCGTCAAAACAAACATCAAGGACTCCAGCCCGATGTCCCTCCAGACGACGGATCGGCTTGTAGTCATTCTTAACATCCCACACAATGCAGGTGAAATCGGAAGAGCCAGTAACCATGATCTCGTCATCAAACTGCAGACAGAGGATTGAGGCGCTATGGTAGTCCGCACTCTGTTCCATTGGAGCTACAATGCCTGCAGAGCTAGTGGGTGGAGGACAGATAGTAAGAAAGGGCGGTTTGCCGGATGATTGCTGCGTTTGATTGTTGACAGGGCCAATGCCGGGAACATCACCAGGCGGAGGGCCGATGATCTTGCGGCATGGCCATGGGTAATGAGCATCCCAGACGCGAATTGTCCGATCACGAGAGCCAGTGATAATCTTGTCCCTAGAATGGAGTCAGCAGGCAGGTCTTTTTTTGACGGTCAAAGGAGCCATACTCATCAAATTGAGCACAGTAGACGCTATCCGTGTGGCCATGCAAGTAGATAGCAGCGGCTTTGCCCTCCTTCCAACGATGTTCCAAAGCGCGCCGCACAAGGAACATCCTCTTCCAGTCTTGATCGGGACGGGCCTTGCCCAGACCAGCAGCTTGCCTCTTCTTAGTCGAAAGCCCACTGGGACGATGGTGTCTGTAGGCGTGACGGAACACATGTCGCCAGATATGCCGGGAGGAAGCCTGCTCACTCCAGGCGCGCGAGACTAGCTCTGTCTGCATCAGTGACTCCGGGTCGAGGTAAGAGAACACTTGTGACATAATCTCCGGAGGGAGATAAGCAACGGGGTCGATCCGCACAACCGCCAGAGCAGAGTCAGAGAGCTCGGAGCGGTCGCGCAAATCGATTCCAATGCCACTTTCCGAGTCCCTGGTTAATCTCGTCTCTGAAGACTTGACCCCATCGCGCAGCGCTCGGGCCAGTTCATTTTGAGCGGCGGCCGCGGCACGAGCAGACGCCCCGGCATAGATGTCATCCGGGAAGACTGGAGGAGCCAGGCCATTACCGGGGACGGGACCAGGGACCGATGAACGGCGATCAACGTTAGCCTCGTTGCACCAGGAGTTCCTGGTGTAATCCTCACTTGGATTGGCCGAGTGTCTCGTGGATTTGTTGCGGATTGTCACAGAAAGACGACGCCCCAAAGCGCGCAACCCATCCACGGGATGCCGCAGACTGGAGAAGCTCTTCGCTCCGCGGCGCCTTGGGGCGGGTTCAGGAAACTGGTTTGTGTCTTCCAGAACCTGCTCTCCTATATGATGTTCCTCCAACGCCTGCCCATCGTACCCATCAACGTCCGAGTCGACAACGGGAAGGCCATGCCAGAGCTCGTGATCTGGTCCGATGGTCTGAACGGTCGATACGGTGGACGTCCGAGGTCGAGTGCGGAAAGAAAGCGAGGGACGACGGCGGGAATTGCCTGCGTTGTTGTCTCTTGGTGCCATTGTGTCGAATCTGTTGCAAGTTTGTTGGGAGGACGACCGTTCCGAGGGGCAGAAGATAGTCACGCGGGAGCGATCACCCGTGAGGTATAGCAGACAGATATAACCACACTATCGGGGATAAAACGCAAGGGAGGCTGTGCTGTATCAGGTAGCGCCGACGAGCTGAGGTAATAGGGGACCCGAAGCTGAAAAAGGCGTAGGCAAGGGCGATGATTGAACGAGGGACAAGACTGATGAAGACGCCCTATAAGCCGCACCAACCACCAGAATAAAACCAAAAAAATTGGAGGGGAGGGGGGAAAACGAAGGAAGTAGAGATGGTGATAGATAGAAGGAGGTTGAGACACAGAAAAAGAGAGAGGGAGGGCGAGAGAATCAGAAAAATATCAGATAGAACAGAAGTGATAAAAAAAGATTAATCACAGAAGAATCGACACAATAAGAAAGAGACGAGAATGAAATAAAAAAAAAAGATAAGAAAATGAGAAGCAAAAAAAAGAAAAAAAAGAAAAAAAAAAGCAGAAATGAGGATCAGGGGAGAGATGATTGATGAATGACCGGGATGAATGACAATACTCCCGCGATGAATAATGAATGGGCAGAAAAAAGGGTGTCAGGCTGTCAGCGCCCTTGGGGAGAGGGGCGGTGAGACGCCACTTTGCGGATTTGCCTTCCTCCGATTGGAAGTGGCGGACTGACACACTGGGTCAACAATGAATTTTTCTGTTCTTCCATCCCATGGTTGCCCATGGTTCCCCATGGTTGTTCTTCTCTCATTTCCCCCTGGTTAAGGCTGACTGTATCTACTCGGACTCATGGTTCGGTAATCACTCACTGCCCGGTTTCAGTAAGGTAGGGTTTAGGAGGGGAGTGAGTTGGTTTGGCATCGACCTGGCTGCCTAATGGATGATCTGGCAAGAAGGTGGGATCATGTCCCCAATCTCCTATTTACGTGCAGGGTCTTGGTGATTGTTGGAGAATTGGCAAGAACAGACCACTCCCTCGAGACGGATTGGTATGTTGAATGCGAATGCCAGGTGTGAAAATCCGAAGGTTAGTCTCCCGACCGCCCCCCCCCCCCCCCCTTTTCCCCGATCGACTCCATCTGCTTCCCGCCCGCCCCCGTGGGGTTTGCCTTCGGTTGTGGTCTGGCCCACTGCCCCCCAAAGTTCAGTGGTTCTTTAACGATGCCCACCTAGCCCGACAATCGGCCATCTTGTGAAGTCGATATCGCGCTGCAAACATGATCAGGCATTGATTGATTCGCTCGGGCCGCATCACTGTAGATAAGTATCCAAGTCTTTTAAGTATGGCATTGGGTTGAACTGCTGCGTGAGTCAAAGACCAAGACCACACACAACAGGTTGGGTACAATCTCCAAACCTGAACATTAAGATGGCCATCGTTCTCGACTGGCGAGACTGCATGGGATTCCAAGCTATGGCTTGCAGACTCCTGTTCCTGGCTGGGTGTAACCCCAGGGTGATTTGACTACGTAGCGGTTTTGGCTCTCTGTGTGCTCCGAATTTCGATGATATCTTTGTTCTCTTCGCCTCGCTTCACATGAAATCTGTTGCTGAATCATGCATACTGGTGCGCAGTGCACCATGATTTGTTCGTTTAAGCTGGGATTATCTCGACACAGGAAAGACAATCTTCCAGTCGGATGCTTCTGGCAGACAAGAAGCATATTGCCATCCAGAGAAATACCCATACTCAATCATTTCATACCACGAAATGCATGTTTATGTATATACAGTCGTGATTCGTGTAGGTGTCCACATATTCTCCCTGCTGAGGGTCATATATTAGCTCCAGCATCGATATATGTGGTCAATGCAGATCCCATTGACAGCCGCATGGCGTGAGATGGGGGCTGATGCTGATAAGAGCCTTATGAATGCCCAGAGGGATCTAGCTGCTTAAGTCAGCATCAACATAAATTAGGAATAACATGACTGATGCCAGTAGCATTAATTCACCTTGGTATAAGTTTCTAGTATCATGGTCTCCCACTCTCACCCTCAACGACTTTCCCACTCGGAGAAAACCCTCCACCAATCAGCCCCCACCCGACAGTCATTGGCGTGGGGGTCCCTCCCTCTCGGAATTCGGATAGAAGTCCGGCTCGGGTTAATTCAGCCCACTTCACCTTACCCCTCCTCTGCCGCGATACTGCGGAATATTGCGAAGCGCTAGGAATTGGAAAATCAGAAGAGAGAATCAAGGTTTCATTTTCATCATATATACAAAAGGTCTAGAGAAGGGGAAGGGGGAAGAAGACAGAATCTAGGCAACATCCGGCAGCGTCTTTTCCACCTCGATCGCATCCTTAATGCCCTCTGCTACAGCCTGGACCTGCTCTTCACCGAGACGAGCCAAGGGCTTGCGGGGGAAGCCACCATAGCCGTAATAGCTCTGGATCGCGCTCTTGGTGCCGGGGATAGCGGCCTTGGTGAGCACCCAGTCGGCCTTGCTCAAGAGCGCCTGTGCCTCGATAGCTTCCGTGAAGCGGCCCTCGCTCCAGAGGGTGAAGATCTGCACGCACAGCTTGGGGATGACATTGGCCCCACCGGCCAGGATGGCAGAGCCACCGGAGGCGAGGGTCTGCAGCGCAAAATCGGCGATACCGCCGAAGGCGACGTAGGGGTGGTTGGCTTCGGTCTTGGTGTTGGGGAACTTCCGGGCGGCCGGGTTCAAGGGAGAGGGAGGGGTGATGGCGTGCAGGGCCGAGGCGACGCGGGTAAGCTTGCCGGTATTGGCGCAAGTGAACTTGGTGCCGATGATGTTGGGGTGCTGGGAGATGCGGATGATCAGGTCGGAGTCCATGTCGATACCGGCCACGGCACCGGGGTAGTTGTAGAGAATGAGCGGGATGGGCGACTCGTCGGCCACGGCGGTGAAGTATTCGTAAATGGTCTGGTCATTGCCCACGGCGTAGCGGTAGTAGCTGGGGGGAACAATGAGGGCGTATTCGGCTCCAGCGTCCGCGGACTCCTTGCACAGGGCAATGGTACCCCGGATGCTCTGCTCGCTGGCACCCGCGATAACGGGGACGTTGGAGAAGCCAGCCTCGACCAGGGCCGAGCGGGTCTCGCTAATGACGGTCTTCTTCTCGGCCAGGGTCAAGTGCACGGCTTCACCGTTGGAGCCCATGCAGACGAGACCAACGAGACCGGCCTTGGCGAGGCGAACGGCGTGACGACGGATGGTGGGAACATCGAGGTCTTCGGTGTCTGGGTTGAAGAAGGTCATAGTGGGAGCGTAAACTCCGGGGCGAAGGGGAGTGCGGGACATTCTGCGCTTCAATGTTAGGTAGAGAAACTCGCCTTGGCTACGAACAAACTTACTTGACAGTCGTGAGAGAGGTAGGATGCTTGAATCGAAGATAGAAAAAGAAGGAGTGCAAAGATAAAAAGTGTAGACCGACCGACAGACAGACAGCCTTGAGGGAGATTCTTATAACCCCTCATGTTTACCCCGCGTGTATTGAAATGGTAACCGGCCCGTAATCCGTCAACCCCACGGCCGGCGCGGAGTCCATTTCTCCACCAATCAACAAGTGCCGGGAGTAGACTTGCCTCTTTTGGGCAGATTTTGAGCAGACTCGCTTCAAACGCCGATGCAGGCTGCATACACTCAACCTCGATGTCATTGACAGACGTATTACCTGCGCAGCGAGTCTTACAAGTTATGGTCTGTCTAGAACACTCAAAGTTACCTCAGCCATCACGAGTATCTTCTTTCTTCCGTCCAGAACATCATTGATTGATGCAATTGTCCGTACCAGAAATCCCTCCCTCCTTCTTTCCTCCACGTCGGCTATTGAACCCCGCAGGTCTCCAGTCCAGTGGATAAATCCTCCTGACACCCACTTCTTCTACTGAATTCTGGTTTCTTTTCTTCTGCTCATTTTTCACGGTCACAATCCTCACCTCTTCCTCCAGTTCCTCCCCCCCTTCACATTACACAAAAATGGCTCCTCCCGCCGTGTTGATGGTAAGAGCTTCCCCGTCCTCCCTCCTACCAAATCCCCACCAGGAGTCCTAACACTGCATACCAGGTAGGAACGGGCGAGTACACCACCGGCTACGTCGGTGGTGCTGCCTCGACCTCTGACAAGAAAGTCGGTGTCGTGGGTCTGACGCTGTTCGATCTGCGTCGTCGGGGCAAAGTGGGCGATTTGAGCATGGTTGGAGTATCCGGCTCCAAGTTCCCAGGCATCCGTACGTTGCTCTCTCTCTCTTCCACACTCCCAAACAAACCCCAATTGAAAAAAAAAAAAAAAAAACAATTTACTAAACCGCAACCCCCCCCAAAAAGGCGACCATCTCCACCGCAACATCTCGCAAGTCTACAACAACCTGGACACCAGCTTCACCTCGTTCCCGGCGGACCACACGACGGACCCGGAAGCGTACAAGGCGGCCATCGACGCGCTGCCGGCGGGGTCGGCGATCACGATCTTCACGCCGGACCCGACGCACTACCCGATCGCGCTGTACGCGATCCAGCGGCGGATCCACGTGCTGATCACGAAGCCGGCGACGCAGCTGCTGCGCGACCACCTGGACCTGCTGGCGGAGTCGCGCAAGCACGGGGTGCTGGTGTTCATCGAGCACCACAAGCGGTTCGACCCGGCGTACAGCGACGCGCGGGCCAAGGCGGCGCGCCTGGGCGACTTCAACTACTTCTACAGCTACATGAGCCAGCCCAAGTCGCAGCTGGAGACCTTCAAGGCCTGGGCCGGCAAGGACTCCGACATCTCCTACTACCTCAACTCCCACCACATCGACATCAACGAGAGCATGGTCCCGGACTACCACCCCGTCAAGGTCACCGCCAGCGCCGCCACCGGCACCGCCACCGAGCTGGGCTGCGTCAACCAGACCGAGGACACCATCACCCTGCTGGTCGAGTGGCGCAAGAAGGACGGCAGCGGCCGCTTGGCCACCGGCGTGTATACCGCCAGCTGGACGGCGCCGCAGAAGGCCGGCGTCCACTCGAACCAGTACTTCCACTGTATGTGCTCCCTTCCTTCGGCAATACTGAAGTGGTGGGGGAGAGAGAGAGAGAGAGCTTGCTAACATGGACCATCAGACATGGGCTCCAAGGGTGAAGTCCGCGTGAACCAAGCCAAGCGTGGCTACGACGTCACCGAAGATGAGCAGGGATTGATCTGGGTGAACCCGTAAGTTTGCCTTCTTTTCCCAAGGATTTATGACCTAACGAGAATCAAACCCCAGCTTCTACATGAAGTACGCCCCGGACGAAGAGGGCAACTTCGGCGGCCAGACCGGCTACGGATACATCAGCTTCGAGAAGTTCATCGATGCTGTCACCGCCCTCAACGAGGGTCGCGTCACTCTAGACCAGTTGGACGCCAGACCCCTGCCCACGCTGCAGAACACCATCGCCACGACGGCGATCCTGCACGCCGGTCGCGTCTCCTTGGATGAGAAGCGGTCGGTCGAGATCGTCAGTGCCGACGGCCAGTGGGAGTTGAAGTAAAATTTTTCAACCCATTTTTCCTCTGACGATGACGATGATGAATGCAGACCAGTGTATATAGTGCGCGTGTTTTTGTTAACGTATGTAAACATCTTACTCAAGCACCTAGAGATTCATAAGCATCCAAAGCTTTGTAGCGTGTAAGAACGAAAGGGGAAATAGTTCTGTGGTAAATATCCCTATCTCTCTCTCGGAAAATGAAAAAAAGGACACATAGAAAAGATGGGGGAATGAAATGAAGACAGAGAGAAAGAGAATTCTGGACTACCGAACGACATAAAGATCGATCTGTCATGGTATCACCAATTTTGTTTGAAACAAAGAGAATCAAAACTCCCTCAAACTCCCACCCAAATCAATCACTTTCGCCACGCTGCGAATCACAGAAGGACGAACAACTGAACCTTCGGAATTGAAACAACCACCCCCAAAGAAGGAAGCCGAGATGATAAACATAAGTCTTCGAACGGGACGGGAAGAAGGGAACGAAAATTTGGCAGATCGTGGTCTCGTAGCAGGTCGCCGCCACTATTTTAAGGGATGTAAAGCCTTTTCCAGGGGTGGGCGGACTGGGGGGGTGGAGGTCGAAAAGAAAAAGGAAAGAAAAAGAAAATTTAGTGGATCAAAATCAGGACGATCCATCACCGCCGAGGGTTGTTCTTCACAATCCCATCCACTCCCTTGTTGAACTTCACTCGACAATCTGGGCAATACCATTTCGCGGTTCGACTGGGCACTTCCGACAGACCCACGCAGTCCAGGTGGAACCATTCGCGGTCGCACTGGTTTGTTGTTAGATTTGGATAAAAATGGGAAGGTATGGGGAAAAGAGAAAAGCTTACATCCGGGTTCTCACAGCAAATCATGGTCCCGAAACTCACATCTCCGCAGATACAGTATCGCGGCTCGTTAGGGTCGATCTCCTCCAGGACACCGTCCTCGTCAATGCGAATGTCGTCGCGGTTCAAAAGGTCCCCCTCAAGCAGGTTAATGCGCTTTTTGCCAGGCTTGGCCTTGCGTCGGCCGTAGCTGACTGCGGCCCCGCCATCTTGGCCTGACGATACGGGACCGGGCGCAGGGCGCTTCCGTTTGCGATGGGGCGCGCTGACACTTGTGGCACGGGCCGTCTCCGGAACAGGCGTGCGTCGCGCAGGTGTGGCGCTCTTCCGGCGGAGCTCGCGGCCGGTTGTTGGCAGGGTGTTCGCGTTGCTGGTCGGTTCCGCTGACAGGGCTGCACCTCGGCGGGACGAAGGTCGAGTGACCGGGGGTGTGGGCGTGCCAGTGGCTGGTGCTTTGCCAGTAGTAGTTGAAGCTGGAGGGGGAAGAGATCGTTTATTGCTGACTGGGGAGGACAAGACTGGCTGCTTCTGCGCATCGGCTGATTCGGCCGCAGCAGCATCTGGGCCGGTCGGTGGAGCCGGGTTTGGCATGGTTGCGTTGCTCTCGGCGGGAGTGAAGGATCCCTTGCTGATCCGACGGCGTTTGCTGGCGCTGCGCAACGAGGTTCGTGTCTCTACCTCGGTAGGAGTGGTAGATTCAGCGGGCGCAGCTGGAGCCTCGGAAGTCTCTGGAGCCTTTGCAGCCTCTGCGGCTTCTGGGGCCTCTGTAGTCTCTAGAGCTTCTGTAGTCTCTGGAGCTTCTGTGGCCTCTGGAGCTTCTTGAGCCTCCGGAGCTACTGGGATTATAGAATCTGCCGGAGCAACCGCTGCCACAGGCGGAGCAATGAGAGCAGCTGTGGGGGGGGACGCCACGGGAGTTGGAGAAGTAACAGTAACGGGAGCAGGAGGAGTAACAGTATCAGGAGCTGCAGGAGCTGCAGGGGTCGCTTCTGGCGGAGTTACCTCGTCCGCCTTGCGTTTCTTTGCGGTGGAACGACTCGGTTTGCTTGCAGCCGGTGACGCTTCTGGAGCGGAAGGTCCTTTGAGTGTTAAGGTAGGCTGATCAGGGCTTTTCGCTGTTGTGTGATCACCTGCGGCCGCGGCCGCAGCGGCTGCAGCAGCGGCTGCCGCTGCCTGCTCACGCGCCTGGTTCTCACGCTTAAGCTTCTTAGCCTCGTTCAGCTTCATACCTCTATTGCTTAGCTTAGTCTCAAACGGTGCCTCAATGTCAACAGGTGCTTCGCCGCGCTTGCTTAGCTTTCCAGGGATGTACGTGTTCATAATGTCGTCGCAGTCAAGGAACTCAGTCCCGGACGCATCAGCTTCTTCCTTGGCCTTTCGGTAAGCCCCCCAACCGCGACCACGGAGCGCCAACTCGCGATGGATCATGACTTCACTCGGCTGCCACACCGCGTTCTTTTTCATCTTCTTGCGAAGCTTGGTCATCTCCCACTCAGTCAGCCGCAACCACGGCATGTCCTCACTGCCAGGCTTGGCATCTTCAGGGGGTGGTTTGAGCATGGCCAGCGCACCGCTGATCGACATGGAAGGCCCACTGGTACCTGGAACCCCAGGCACCAGGCCAGACCCACGTGAACGTCGAGCGGCTTTCTTCTCTTTGACAGGTGAAGTGGTGGTTGTGGGAGTAGATGAGTCGACAGAAGCAACGGGAGGAGCAGCGGCAGGTTTCGGCTGAGAATCGGAGGACGTTGTCGGAGCGTTCGCCTCGTCATCAGAATGTTCTGTGCTGGCGATGGGAGAATCGGGGTTAAAGTCGGTCAAATGTTCGGCGGCGATGAGCGATCGACGGGTGCGCGACTTGGGCTGCGCAACTGCGCGACTACCTTCTCGGCTGTCAAGGCGCAAGGTAATGCGCGTAGTCGGCGGCGCAGGAGCCACAGCATTGTCATCAACCTTCTTGACCGATCGGCCGCGCTTGGTGGTTGTGAGTGTCTGGACAGGAGGAGCGGGGGGTGGTGTGGGTTCGCGCGATGCGGGTTTGGGGAGAGCCTCTAGCTTGCGTTTGATGCAATCAAGGCGACTGTAGTGACGGTCAATGACCTCGTATAGGCGACAAGCTTCAGCGTAGGCGGACTCGCGCGCGTTGATGGCGCGATCGAGCTGGGCGGAGATGTCCTTGCGCAGGGCGCGCGCATCGGGACGCCGATCGGAAGGAAGGTCAGGAAGGCGGCCATATGTTTTGGTTAACTCGTGGACGCCCTGGGTAGCGTCCAGGTAGCGCTCATCGAGGCCGCGGATGAGAGTGAGGGAACGGAGGAGGTCGGCGGGCAGGTATTCGGTGTAGTCAATGTAGTCAGTGACAGTGGCTTGGGCGTCGGGGTCAAAAGGCCCATCCAGAATGAGGCCCCCAGGGTCGTGGTAGTCCGCCATACCATCCAACAAGTAAACGGAGAGAGTGTAGGAGTGGGAAGGCGAGAGGGAGGGGGCAAAAGAAGGCGCGTCGAAGGAACGGGCGGACAGATGGTCACAGGTGGTGGACGGACGGCACCCTGGGCGAGGGTGCGGCCATGAAGAGGGACTGGTCCGCACTTTTACATGGATGGGGAGAGCTTGCCAGACAGAAGAGTCTGCACAAGCTACCAGCTGCAAATTGAAGAAAGAATGGCGAATAATCGATCGGTTGGGCTGTGCAATTGTCTTGTTATTGTTGAGTGAAGCCGAAGTGGAAGTGGAAGGAGATAAACAATGATTGGCTGGATAGAGAAATGACTCAGCATGGAGAGGGGAGAAAGATTGATCCGACAGCTGTCAGCTGCGGAGACCCAGAGATGTTGATATTCTGCAATGTTGTTGGATAGTATGTGGATGCAGAATGATTTATCATGGAACTCCACCTGGACTGACTAAAAACTTTACCAGTATGTACTTGGGTAGAGTATGGTGGTGGTAAAGACATGTGATGTTGACTTACTGGTCAAGTAGTAGTATCGATACTACCCCACAGTATATATGCTGTTTGCCTTGACGGACACAAACACAAGTGTGAACATTCCCTATACCACCAACAATTTTCACACAGATCGCAATACTTGCTTCACTGGTGTAGTGAAGAACTTGCTTAGAATTAGTACTTGCTACACTCAATATAGTGAATGCAGCACACATGAACAGAACCGGAAAAATGCAAAAATAAAAGTGAAGGCTACTACCTAGTATGTCCCTTCAGTGAATTGATCGATACTTGTACCTCCTTGCTACGATGTTGCACAACTGCAGCCCCGCCGTTTGTTCCCCAGACAAACGATGTGTTTTGCCTCTCCTCCTCATCATCTCTTCCCTTGTCTTCTTCCCACCATCTCTTTATTCTCATCTGCGTTGCCATCAATTCTTCCCGCTACTCAATCACGTTGTCAAAGGTCAAAAACCACCATTAAAATGACACCAGTTCAGCGACTCAACTACCTGTTTGCTAGGGAGGACGAGCTGTTGAAGATGGACACTCGTCTTAACCGTAAGTTGACTGGTTTGGGAATCCTACTGGGGATGCGCGTGAACACCATTGGCTGAACCATTGATCACTCTATTTCGCATAGTAAGAGATATGATGGACTAACAATTCTTACCCCTCGTATATCAGAAGACAGAGTGCCCGAAGAACCCGCCTTCAGAGGACACTCCGAAGGAACAAAGGTAGAGAATACCAAGACTGAGGAATACCAACCCGAGGAAGCCCAGTCTAAGGAGGCCAAGCTCGAAGGAACAGAACCAGAGAACACCAAGCCAGAGAGTATCCAGCTCGGGAATCTCAAACATGATGACGAGCATAAGGACGATCGTTCTGAGGGTGTTGAATCCCAAAAGGTCAGTTCCCAGAAACACCTACCCACTGAGAGCGACCTCGAAGGACCGGAACTCGAGGAACTCGTGCTTGGCGAACTGCAGCATGTCAGCATAAGACCAGCGCGAGCCAAGCGCGCAGTGCTCAAGTCCGAACAGTTGGATTCTGAAGAAAGCACGGCGACCAATGAGTCCTTGCATGAAGACCCTAGCGACAAGACTTTCACTCCCATTATCGCCCTCTCACGGTACCCATACAAGCTCATCAAAGACGACAGCCTGTCCCAGCAGATAGCCAGCCGGTTCTTCGACAAGAACCAATTCTGGGCCCGATCTTGGGACATGTATGCTCATTCCTCTCCCAGCAAAGCATTTTCGTTATCACTAATGTCTTATGCTTGCCAGTTACTACCACTATACGCCCTCCAGCCTGGGCTGTCGATGCATTCTACTCACCCCAGCCAGGCACGCCCGCCGCCTCCTCGGCGAGATTAACCGCACCTTCAAGTGCACCCTCCAACTCCCGGCGGAGCGCGACATGGGCCTCGTCCTCTCCTTCGACAATGATGCATATCCGCAGCCGAAGTTCCTGGGAACCAGCACCAACCGGGAGGCCAAGGACCGTCTGCAAGCCCGTGTGCCACCCCCCTCCGAGCGCTACCTCGACCCCTGGAAAGACCTGGGCGACGAGCACAGAGAGCTAGCCATTGCCTACGAGGCGATGCTGGAAGCCGCCTGCGACGCCATGAAGAGCAAGAGAAAGACCAACGCGGCCCAGAAGCAGCAGCAACGCATGGAGCTCGAGCACCGGCGCAAGGAGTCGCTGCTCCGCGCGCAACAGTACCTGGGGATGCGGCCCGCGGGCACCATCGACGAATCCCTGAAATACGCCCCATTCAACATGGACGCCGTGGCCCCGTTCGCGTTCTGGAAGGATCCTATCTTCGTCAGTGTGGATGTGGAATGGAACGAGCGCTGCAGTTCCCAGATCACGGAGGTTGGCCTCTCGGTGCTGGACATGCGCAAGCTGCACGGCGTGCGGCCCTCTTCGATGGACGGGGTCATTTGGCGCAGGGCCATCCGGTCCCGTCACTTGCGCGTGCGCGAGTACAGTCATCTTGTCAACAACGAGTTCGTGAGGGGCTGCCCGGGGGACTTTCGGTTCGGGACCAGTGAGTTCGTGGGGCTGGAGAACCTGAAGGGGGTCGTGCAGGAGGCGTTCCAGCAGGTGGCTGTCGCCGAGAAGAAAGAGGATGAATCGGAGGATCGTCATGTGGTGCTTGTTGGCCACAGTCTCGCCGCTGATTTGGAACACCTACGTAAAATCGGGGTGACACTGGAGATGGTGAATGATCGCTTGGATACTGCCGGACTTCATTGCGCTATGCATGCCGATCTGCAGCAGCAGCAGCAGCCGATGCAACCCCGATCCCTGGGAACGGTGATGACAGAGCTGGGCTTGGAGCCGTGGCATCTTCACAATGCGGGTAACGATGCGCATTATGCGCTGGAGGCGTTGGTGGCTAGTATCCTGGGATACAAGGCTGGCAATTGAGTCTAAGCCCTTCTGACAGATGTGAGATCTCAGAAGATCGACGGCCCCGATCTGACATGTATTTTAACTCGGACTAGTTAATTTTAACTAGTGAGACAGAAGACTCGTGACAATGAAACATGCAGCATTGCTTGTCACACGGTAGGACACAGAGATCTGCCAGGACCCGGATTCAGTCGTAGCCTAAGCGTTACAGTCCGCAGTCCGTATACTTTCCCAACCCTAACCGAACCTTAACTTATCATATTTCCCCCCACCCATCCGGATGATCCCACCTGATAAACCACGAACACCATCCTTCATCATAACAACCACCCCCACTACACAACCCCCCCCCCCAAACCTCCAAATCCATACCAAAATGACCCTAACAACCACCCTCCTCACCCTCCCCCTCCCGCCCCCGACCACCACCAGTTTCACAACCGCCACCTCCCCCACCGCCCACCCATTCCTCTCCGCCGCCGCCGCCGGCACGCTCCCCAAACCCCGCCTGGCGGCCTGGCTGGCCCAAGACCGCCTCTACATCCACGCCTACATCCGCTTCATCGGGGCGCTGCTCGCCAAGCTCCAGCTCCCTGTGCCTGTGCCTGTGCCTGTGCCTCACGCAGCCCAAACCAACACCAACACCCACAATGCCGTACAAAACACCCCCGCAAACAACACCGACCAAAACGAAACCCCAACCCTCGAATCCCAAACCCTGCACACCCTCACGGCAGCCCTGACCAACATCGTCCGCGAACTCGACTTCTTCGTCGCCGTCGCCGACGAATACGCCCTCGATCTGAACACGCCGTTCCAGGCCCCCCACCCCGAACCCGGGGAAGCACCAGCACCAGCACCAGCACCAGCAGCACCAGCCGCCGGCACCTTCACCGCCTCGCCCATAACAACCGCGTACACGGATCTCTTTATCTCGGCGGGATCGGCGGGGACGTCCTTGCTAGAGGGGTTGGTCGTGCTCTGGGCGACGGAGGTGTGTTATCTGACCGTGTGGCGGAATGTGCGGGCGGCGATGCCACGGGAAAAGAACCGGGGGGAGGATGCGGATGGGGGTGCGTTGCGCGAGAAGTTGATCCCCAATTGGACGTGTGCCGAGTTCGAGGAGTTCGTGGAGGGCATTACGCGCTTGGTTGATAAAGTGGCGGAGCGCGAGGTGCAGCGGAGTTCGGCGGGCCCGGGGAAGGCGTGGGAGGAGGTGCTCGAGCGGTGTGCGCGGTGGTGGAGGCAGGTGGTTTGGTTGGAGGGGCAGTTTTGGCCGGAGGTTTAGATTCGAGGGCGGGGTGGTTCTCGGGGGCTTGTTGATGTGTACAGTAGCTTCTAGGGGTATGTATCTATGTACGTATGCATGTATGTGATGGACAGGGTTGACATGTAAATAGGTATGAGCAGATATGAATGAGCAGCAGAAGCAATTGGAGTATATATACATGTACAGTATACAACCTTAGTGGCTAACAAGACACAAAAAGGACGACATCAAATCATTAGCAATATCTACAATTACATCAATACATACAGCCATGGTCCCATAATCCCTCCCGATCTTTGTCGTGGATGCCTTTCTGGCAAATGAATAACAAAAGCAAAGCAAACAAGCCATTCCTCCTCACGACGTCGCTGCACTTGTACGCGCCGCATTACTCAGCTGGCGATGATATGATCCGATCGTTTGGAAGCCTCTGCAAGCTGCGGTTAGTTTCTGCCATTAAACCTATGACGTTAAAAATAATTGCCTACCTCGCCAAATCAAACCCGCTCTCGTCCTCCTCCTCTTCTCCCGCTCCAGGGGCAGGACGACGACCACCCTGTGGCTCAGGCTCTCGCCGTGGTGGCGGCAACACACGACCGGTAGCCATACCTGTTGTTCCTGGTTTACTAGGACTTGCGAGGTTGGGGGGTGGCGGACTGCTGCTCGGGATACTGCCTAGGACATCCCCGGGGTCTCCCTTGAGCGGACTCATGTCAGGTAACGGTCGCGCCGGCGTGCTGCCAATATCCGCAAATTTCCAGAACTGCGCCGGTGAGCTCATTGGCATGAACTTGGATGGTATTTGCGCCGTGCTCGGAGGGGGCAGGCGCGGCTGTTGCCGCTGTGGGGCGGGTGTAATCATTGACGATGGACCGTCATCATAGTACGACGATGACAGTACTGGAGGTGATCCCACGGCCGCGTCCGACAACCCATATGTTCGACTGAGACTGGTCCCATTGCTACCCGCGTTCTTCGTCGCTGACCGGGTTGGGAGCGGCGAAGGCTCTTCATAGTCACGTGTGTTGGGTGGGCGTAAATTGTGCTCCGCTGCTCCATTGCGGCTGGCACGAGATCCTCGTTCGGGAGTGTACGCCTCGACTGGAGCCACTGGGAATGAACTGAAACCGGGGGACGATACTGGTGGGGACTTTTTGCTGTTAAATACGGCCTCCATGCCGTTGGTGGAGCCCCGGCGATCGGGTACTTTGGTTGCAGGTGATGATGGAGCCGACGATTGCGTGCCCTTCCGCAGCTGCTTCTTCCAATACTCCTCGCGGTGCTCGGGTGCAATCTGCCACTTCATTCCCTTGCCCGGCTCGTCTGTGCGTCGCGGCACCTTCTGGAACGCCTTGTTCAGCGACAAATTATGACGGATCGAGTTCTGGAACCGGTTAGCACTGTGAATACCTCCAATTCTGAAGTGAACGCTCACCTGCCAACCGCTCTGAGAATGCCGATAAAAAGCGTACTTGTCCATGATCCAGTTGTAGATATTGTTAAGGGTAAGCTTCTCCTCCTCACTGGAGAAGATGGCCTGGGCGATCAGATTCGCGTAGCTGTACGGCGGCTTGAGGTCCTTGGCCGAGTCTTTGCTATAATCAATCTCTTCCGTACTCTCCATCATCATACCGCGGTTATACAGAGGGGACTGCTTGGCAGTACGGGCCCCCACTGTGTCGGGCGACCGTGGAGGAGGGGTCACTTGGCGCTTGAGGAATTGCGGTGCGGGTGCCAATGATGGCGGAGCGGGTGCGGTAGTCCCAGCGGTGTTGGTCGATGAGTGAGAAGCATGAGGATGGGCGTGTTGGCTGGCGTCCCAGGTGGCAGGCTCTTCCTCGCCGTTCGCCAGTCGCTGCGCTCGATCAACGAAGCTGGGGTGGATGGTCGCCTTGTCGCCCGGGGTGACGAACATCATCTGGGTGTTGGCGATCTCGATGATATCGCCGCAAGAGAGAACGGCGTCGGTTCCGCGCTTGAGGATGACGCTGTTGAGGCGCACCCCGTTGCGACCGTTGACACGGATGTGCCATGAGCCCGTGTCCTCACCATCGTAGAAAATCTCCGCGTGCAAGCGCGAGACGAACTTGCTGGGGCCCAGATCGACATTCACCTCCGGAAGAGCGCGCGCGGCAATCGTGACCGGACTCGACTGCTCATCTAGCTTCTGCTCGCGGTCGGGTTCGCGACCGATGTTGACATGGAGGGTCTTTACATAGTAAGTCCAATTGCGACCGGCAATTTTGGCGTAGGCGCGAATGCTCTGCTCTGCCTCCGTCTTCGTATTGGAATAGTCGCGATGGACTCGAACCTCTTCGCGTGCAGCCTCGAGATATGAGATTACCAGGTCAACGAGGTCTTGATTCTCCGACAGGTCCTGGTCATCGTCGGCTTCGTCGGCGGACTCGGGCTTGATCGGGCGCGTTTGTGGGGATACTCGAGAATGTTCGACCTGACCGCAACAGTAGACAGTTAATCGACGGTTCTTGTCAAGACGTTGATCGTTGTTCAGCGGAGCACTCACCTTGCGCTTCTTATTTGACGGTCGCGTCGGCGATGAATCCGGGGCCTCTGCGTCGGATGTCTCTTGTAACTGAATCTCCTTGCGCCGCGCGCGGCGGCGGTTCGATAGAGGCATGGTGCAAAAACAGACGGAGCGATGGAAAGCGGCGCAGGCAGGCGATCGTTTGTGGTGGTTGTTGTTGTTGATGATGGAGGGGCTCGGAGAAGTTATCGTGGGAAGCGTTGCGGAGCGAGATGAGTTGTTGTTATCGTCGGTGGTAGTGTAATCAGTTGTGGTCGTGGTGGAGAAGGGTCGCAAGTGGCCGGGGCAACAATACGAGATTAGGGAAGAGAAAATCGCAGACGTTGAAGAGTGAGAACACCCGTGACGAACAACCGAAAATAAGAACAGTACGGAGTAGGACGAATGGAAACCGGGATGGCAGGTCCAGGGTTGTTGACCCAAGGGTACGGTTTGCCACCGCGCACGAACGAGACGCGATTTGACCGTGAGTCGTGACTAGTGAGAGAGAAGGGAAAAGTAGCGAGTGAGTGAGACGGGACTGGAGGGGGGCTGCGAGAGAGAGTGGCCAGCCACCGTGGGGGGGGGGAGTGGAAGTGGGAGGGAAGAGGAGGGGAGGTCGGGTTTGCGCCAAGCACGTTCAATAGGGCTGGGGTGGTGGCAGGAGAGGGAGAAGAAAGGAAGAGATGATAAATCAAAGAAAGGGAGGAGGAGGAGGAGGAGGAGGGAGAGAGGAACAAAAGGAAAGAAGGGAGGAAAGGATCGAGACAAGCAGATTGTATGTGGAAGTAAGTGGTGAAGTGAAGAAGTAGTAGAAGCAGCAGCCAGCAGTAGAAAGTAGTAGTGATGATGATGATGATGACGCTGCGAATGAATCAGCCACAAGGGAATAGGATGGATGAGATGGGAAAGAAACGCTCCCGAGTCAATCCAATTCTAAGCCCGTCAGTCAAATCAATCAATCAATCGATCGATCAATGATCAATCAAACAGTGCAGTCAATCAATCAGTCAGTCATGTGGGACTGCAACTGAAGGGAATGAAGGGGAATGAACTTGATTGAACCTTGAAAGGTGCCGTCACTGCCAGATTGAGTAGTTTAGTTGCAATCACTAGGAAAAATCCTCGGGATTGCTTGTTCTTCCACCAACACAATTGCAATTGTACTTGCAATGCGAAGATAAGTAAATAGTCAGACAATCTTCCTCCCTTTCACCTTTTCTTTTTTTCTTTCTCACTCTTCGCTCTCTTCCTTCCTTTCTTCCTTTCCTCCTTTCTCCTCTTAACTTTCTCCCCCCCCTTGGTTCCTTCCCTCGGATCCTATTATATACGGTCTACTCCGTAAACAATTCTACTACATCCAAATACGACGCCGTAAACAGACAGTGGATCCCAACAAGCAAGCAGACAAGCAAGCAAAGCAACATCACAAACAGACCATGTTTAATCAAGATGGCCCGCTGTTGACCCTTTGCCGGATGCAGTTTCTGTCCTTGAACTCCCCTCTCAATTCTTGCAATTCTTGAAAAGAGCAATCCGTCAACCAGGCAGGGTGCTCTGTGGTTATCTATGATGAAACCCACCCAAGTTCTATAAGCCTCCTTTCCCCAAAGTCTATCTACTCCGTACGAGGAGGGCGGACCAGAGTCAGCGAGGCGGAGTTGATCGGATGCGCGGGCGGGTTGGAGGGTTGGACCATCCACCAGCATCGTCATCATCAACAATAACATCATCATCATCATCATCATCATCATCATCTCCTCCTCAGCTTCAACGTATACACAATTTAACTTGCTGCTACCCGCTGGTCTCGACCATCCCCGGATTAGGCAAAGGCCAGTAGTTTACCCTTCAGACTGGTTGCGTCATGGTGTCCGCGTGCAGCTCGTGTGGAATGCGGATCCCCTCTTCAGGCTACTCCGACAGGTAACATCTTCGTTGCAATCTCTCGCCCTGGATTCCCCTTCCCACTCTTCCTTCCCCTCCCTCCGGATCTAGAGGGAAAAGACGACGCTATACAATAATAGGACAACCACTGCGGAAGTCAACAACAAAAACAACATGGTTTCGATCGCATTACTGATCAATAACCGAGTCCATGGATTTCTCCCAAGTAAATACAGGTTCATCATATACACAAATAATACTTCGACTCACCAGGACCGCCTGCCTACCGAGGCCAATCCGGTTCTCCGACGCATTGGGAATAGCAAACAAGCAGAATCAAACCTAACCCGCAATCGCCCAGAACAAGTCGTTCGTAGCATAGCCGTAAATAATTAACAGAAAGAGGAAAGTGGGGAGAAGCACCAAAGGTACCCTATAGAAAGAAAAATCACGAGTATGAACCGCCGGTCAAGAGATGCCCGGAGTAACATCAGAAGATCACCTCAGCCAATCCCAGCCACCGCCCTCAGGGCATCTTGGAATCGCCATCTTCGTCCATTCGTAACGTCGGGTACATCACTGCATCCCCTGCCTCCGACCTCACTCCCGGCTTGGCTGGTGCCGCTTCGGCTGGCGTGATCTCCACCCCTTCCATTTGGCTCCCCGAGGCTGACTCCGGGCTCCGTTCGTCGCGGATTCGCTGGGACTCGTTCTCGTATTCGCCCCGTTCCAGCCGGGAAGCAATGTAGTTACGCAAGTACTCGATCAGCCGGACCTTTTCCACCCACTGCACATCAGCCCGCTCCGCCACCTCGGTCGCCGCCTGGGCGGTCCGAAGCGTCGCTTCGGCTTCAGCAGCCGCTCCCGACAGCGCAGGGTCGATTAGGCTAGCCGAGAAACTCTTGGGTGACAGTGAGGATGCTCGCCCCTTAGCGGGAGGGGTGCGCTCGCCGTCTGCCTTCTCATTGTCTTGCGACAAGTCCATGGCATCAGGCATGGAGCGGGGCTCTGGGCGCGCGCGCTGCAGCGTGCCACCGGTATATCGACGCCGGTCATCATGATCGAAGATACCCCCCAATGTGGAAGGCGGTGCCGCCCCCGACGTGGTCGGATAGCCTGCTGTCATGCTCTCAGACATGGTAGCCGAAGGTAGGCGAGGATACATGTGGCCGCCTTCATGGTGAGGTGGCGACACACGAGTGGCGGACGGGAGAGAGATCGGGGAGCGACCGGAGGTGTAGGACTGTGCACTGGAAGGAGGCGTGAGGGCAGGAGTGCCGGTGGAGGGAGAGTGGGTGGCTGGATTGGGCATCATGGCGCTAGCCGCTGTCGTAGCTGTCGCATGGCTAGGGGGCAACTGTGTTGGCGGCGAGTGAGTGGTGCGGTAGCTCAGACCTCCGTGGACATAGTGAGCACCGGGTTGGGCAACTCCCGCTGCGGCAACGTTGTCGTCGTTCTCGTAGATCGTATCCTGCATTTGCTGCAAGAATTGATCGATATTTATAAGATCATTCTTGGTGCGCACGTTGCTCATTGGGGGCAGGTGATACGACGGAGCGGAGGGATGGCCTCCAGGGCTATATCCACCGCCACCTACAGCCACGGGGGCAGGCATCGCTTGGTATTCGGGCAGAGGTCCGCTGCTCAGAACGGGCAGCGACAGACTCTGTAGCCCCATCAACCGCTGACCCACAGCCGCATACGAGTTCGGGTCAAACTGGCGGCGCTTCAAGTCACCGAAGAATTCGTTCAGAGCATCGTAGCCACGCTTCTTCGACTCGTACGAGGTGTGTCCAGCTTCCGGGCCGTGGTTCAGGGCGTAGTAGACATTGCCGTAGGATGGGTTGGAAGGTTGAGGCGGTGGGTGAGACTGATAGTATTGAGGAGCACCATGGGCGTAACCCTGGCTAGGGACTGGGTTGATTGTGGGCTCGAAGTAATGAGCAGCCGCGGCGTACCCTACAGCATGCGTCAGTCGATCAACGCCCGAAGGGTAAATATGCGGTCGCATACCTTTAGCGCCACTTGCAAACATCATGTCCGGGTTCCGAGAGCCAGGCTCGGGGGAGCGAACCAGAACGGAATCATCAGCATGGGTCTTGACGTGCTTCTTCAAATCCTGGGGACGCTTGAAAGCCTTGCCACAGAAATCACACTTGTGTGGTTTGAGCGGCACATGGACACGGATGTGAGAGGTGATGTGATCGCGCTTGACAGTCGTCGTCCGACAGCTACCCCATTGGCAGGTCAGGTTGAGGTTATTTGTACTCTTGCGACCGACATGACGCTCGCACACATGTTCCTATAGCACCAGAGCGGTCAGCGGCGGATCGTTTCCCCATGATTATGACCGGTCGAGCCGACACGTGGCCGGTTACTCGAAGGTGCCTCAGAGCCAGAGCCAGACGAGAAGAGCATGAACTAGCAAAGTAATAAGAAGAAGAAGAAGAAGAAAAACCGAGACAACTTACGTAGAGAGCTTCGGGAGACGGGCACTTTTCAGAGCAGTTCTGCCACAGGCAGGACAGTTCCTCGGCCGGGCGAGTGGTGGTGCCGTTAATGGGAGGGCTAGCAACGGCAGCAGTCGCAGCAGCAGCAGTTGCAGCAGCCGACGCAGCGGTAGCCGATGAGACCTGAGGAGATTGTTGTTGAGGGGGAGCAGCAGGCTCTTGGGCGGCAGGTGCAGGCACGGGGGGAGCCGCCGTCGAAGGGGCCGTGGTGGTGGTGGTGGTGTCTTGGGGTTCCGACATTGCCAAGAAAATTCTGTTTCTTGTCCCTGTCTTGGGATGCCAGCGGAAGTAGACAAGCGACTCAACACAATACCCCAACGGGGATATAATCAACAAATACGTCAAACAGAGACAAGAGCCGGTGGTTAATGAACCGATGAGAGTTGTATATCCCACGGGGAAGTAGAAGAAGGCAGAAGTAGGCTAAGACGGTCGGTAGACTCGAGACGCGGTGAGAGCGTTCGTTGAACAACAAAGAGGGAGTCAGACACGCGCACCGATACCGCAGCCTAGTCAAGTCAAGTAACCGAAAAAGGTGGGGAAAGCGCCCAGTAATTTATACTGATTCAATATAGTAATTGTAGTTTGGAATATAAAGAGAAGTATAGGTAGGTGGACTGTATAGATGGAGACCACCAGGGGGACATCAAACAAGAATGATGGAGAAAGAGACGGAAGATGATGTTTGTAAGAGTCAGAACAAGAAAAGAGATGGAAAGGGGAGGGAGGGAGGGAGGAGGAGGAGGAGGGGGGAGGGGCCCTTCAGAAGAGAGAATCAGGGGAGGAAAGTCTTGGGGCCGAGCCGAGGAGACAGAGAGAGAGAGAGCGAGAGACGAGCCTTGCCTAGAAAAGGCGAAGACTCAACCGGGCGGAGGGGAGAAAAAGAGACAAGAAGCCCAAGCCAGGACTGGGCATTGTCCGGGCCAAGACACACCGTGCGGGGCTGCGTGGCGTGGCATGGCATCGTCTGGCCCTTCTTCTTTTTCTGACTCTTTTTTTTCTTTCTTTTCTTTTTTTCCTTTTTACACTCAGGTAACTAACTACCTAGTAACTTACTACCTAGTAGTTACAGAAAGTTTACACCACTGCCAGGACATCTGTTTATGTCTAGGCTGATATCATACCTCTGATTCATGCTGAGAACATTCTCAATCTTACTGTCAATCTTTAGACTAACTGCCTTCATTTCCCCCCACGGACACAAAACCCACCATCCACCGCGAAAATTAGTTTCCCAACTAATACTAACTTAGTGCCGGCCGGAATGGTTAGAGCTTAAGGGATTCGAAACTAGTCCTAGTGGGCTTGAACGAAGCCTCGAATAACCGTTCTCCCTCGCCCCCGTATTGACACATGGGACCAACTGGCTGACTGACTGAACTTAGTCCGTCCTACTATGATCTAGGGACCGTGACTTATCTGCTTAGCTGCTTAGCTGCCATGATAATAATGTTGTCTGACAATCCGACGGACAGAGTGACTAGTCCTGGTAGTCCCTTTCCCCCCCCGCATAAGAAAACTTGCCAAGTTGGCCAAGTTACCCTTCTTGGCCTCCGTCCTGCGCTTCCCCCCTCCCTCTCTCCCCCCGTTCCTTCTCTGCCTGCTTATTATCACCTCGTAGAAATGGCGACTGGAACTCTGGAAGGTCGAGTAGTTGCAGGAATCGATGCCTTTCCTTTTTCCGCAAAGACCTGTGGAGCCTATTCTCGTGTCTGACATTTGGAGCCGTGAGGGAAGGAAGCACCAGCCAACGGATTATTATTACGATTCCAACCAACACCTCACTAGGTACTTACTTTGTACTGTACAATACGGAGTACTTAGCTCTACTATAGTTGGATTCATCTTATGTGAAAGTCTGATCCTTGTTTTCGCTCTCGAACCGTCCACCACGAAGTCAAGAATGACCGGGTGGCCAAAATACCAAAACATACCAAGTAATTCCTCTCTCCCCCTACCTCTCTTGGCGCTTCTTTTCCCGCCCCGAGGACCCCGAGGAGAGAGGGTGCAGGTCTTGGACTTCTTGGACTCTTGGGTTTCTTGGAACCTTGATTTTCTTTTCGGTGTTTTTTATTTCAATTTTTTTTTTTTGTTTTCGTTGGTCATTAGTCAGATGGTCCCGGGCTTCTCCGGGGAGGAGGGAGGGGGAGCCCAGGGGAGCGGCATTTGCATGCAAATGCACCACCCACCACCCATTTCTTTCAGAGTCAAGAGAGTCAAGTGTCCCCCCTGTACATACAACAAACTGTATGTACTGTACCACTCATGGGACAGTGACAGGTGGACTGACTACTATACCTACTTCTACCACAAATGGTAGTACAGAAAAGACTCGACTCAGCTAGTGGATACTAAATTACTAACTGGGTCGGTTTACCCCTCTCAGTCCCTTCTCCGTATTCTGATTATTGAGTCGGAAGTTCATTCACTCCGAGCCGTGAATTTTACTAAAATAGTCCATCCAGCTATTCAACTGACCTCCCCCAAGCCCTGAATACATCCACGAAATTTCATAACTTTCATTCATAACCTACCATCCCCGCACAGTTGCTGTAAATGTATATCGAAGGTTGAAGCATTGGACCTGACTTACCCGCGGAAACAACAGGAAAAAAAGCTTTTCCCCCTGTAGTACCTAGAAGACTAACGAACGCTTCAAGGTTGGAAATGTCTCTTCCCAAGGCTCCAAGTCGCTTCCCCCCCCCGTCTTGGAAGGTGACACCACCAACCTTGAAGGAAATCAAGAATTATGCGAGTCACCTGCAGTTCGACCGCTGAAGAAACCCCCTCCAAACCCGATCGCGTCACGGAGCGAGGGAATGGCTGTAGTGTAGGTACTGGACTGTACATACTGCACACTTGGCTTGGCTTTTTTACCCCGGGGTGGCGGTGCCCTCCCCCTTCTCTTTGTCTTTGGGGGGACTCGATGATCAATCCAACCGGGGCCGTCTTTTGGGGAAAATTATGCAGGGCCCTCCTGCAACATAGTCAGCGGAGAATTTTAGGCATCCACATTTCGCCATCATGCATTACAAGGGTTAGTTATTTCGGACAGGTTCGAAGGAGGGAAAAGAAAACAACTCAAGTGCGTTGAGATAAAAGAGGCTAAGTCATTTTTGATGTCACTCGTTTAACTGGGTATTTTGTTGATCCAACTCAACCACTTCACTACCAACAGATGCAGATGTCCAAAAAGAGAAAAAATAATATATATCCAGGTCTATGATCTATCGTTCACATATATACAATCCGTCTAGGTGTAAAAACCGAAATCAAAGCAAAACGGGCTAATCGACAAACTCCATCATCATGCGGCTTTCGTGTTCTCCAGGTGCTCCTGGGGCTCGGGCTTGTCAAACATGCCATCCTTGATCTCCGCACGAAAGCGCTCCTCCTCTTCCTTGAGCTGCTCCTTGAGGATGGAGTGGGCCCGCCAGATCGGCTTGATCTTGAACAGCTGATCGGTAACCTCCAGCGGGATACCACTGGTCTCCGGAATGAGGAAGAAAGCGAAGAAGAATGCCAGGAACGACAGGGAGGCAAAGAAGAAGTACACGCCGTATCCCATCTTCTCGAACATCTGCTCCGTGAACCGAGAGACCAGGAAGTTGAAAAGCCAGTTACTGGCAGTGGTGGCGGCCTGCGCCACGGAACGGATGTTGGGGTGGAAGAACTCCTGTCCAGACCAGTCAGTGGATTGTGCAGAATATGACAGAAAAAACACAAAAGAACATACCGCGTTGATGACCCACGGAGTACCGTTCCAAGTAGGTGTATAGACGGCTGTCCAGAGGTAGAAAAAGAAGATAGCCGCGATACCACCGCTGTTGAGGTGGTCTTGGGGATGCTTGGTAGGCTCCACCACGCAGATGTACGCGCCAATGATCCACATGCAGACTGAGCCACAAACCGCACCGATAAGCAGCAGCTTGCGACGACCGAGCTGGTCAACCAGGAAAAGCAGCCAGACGATGGTGATGACAGCCTTGACGACACCAAAGATACCGTTCAAAATTCCCTTCGTGTTGCCCTGAACACCAATGCTTTCGAAAATGGTCGGGCTATAGTAATTAATTGCGTTAATTCCAGAGCCGTTCTGCCAGAAGAAGAGCATGCATCCCAGGAACAGGCGATACTGCAGGTTCTTGGCTTGACCGAGAGCCTGGAAGGGCTTCCAGAAACCGACACCAATGGTGGCCTTTTGCTCCTCGAGACTCTGATCCATAGCAGCGATTTCCTCGGTGATATAGATATCAGTGGGCTCCAACTGACGGACCCAGCACAGGTTCGCAATGGCCTGCTCGCGGCGGCCCTTGGTAAACAGCCAACGGGGAGATTCCTTCATCCACAGAGAGCCGAGGAAAAGCATTCCTGATGGAATAATCTGAATAGCGAACGGAATGACCCATTGCTTGTGGCTGGCAGGAATGGTTTGCTCAACACCATACTAGAAGCAGGGAAGGTTAGCTTGAAGGCCCTGGTTCCTGGAGGAGTAGGGAAAGGTGCTGGGTAGCATCAAGACCGTATTGCGCGGACGAATAACTTACGTTGATCCAGAAACCGACCATGCCACCAACTTGCCAGCCAAGTTCATACAAACCAACAAGACGACCACGAATGGCGGGAGGGGCTAGCTCGGACAGGTACATCGGGACAATATTGGAGGCAACTCCGGTGCCGAGACCGGCCAACACACGGCCCGCATAAAGCATGCCGAGACCGGTTGAACTGTTGGCTCCCAACTGCAAACCCGCTCCGAGAACGAAGACAGCCGAAGCGATGGTCAAACTCCACTTGCGTCCCCCATAGTACGAGATACCATAGGTGAGCAGAGCTCCGAAGAAAGCACCAGCAATGAAGAGAGAGACAATGTTTTCGCTGATCAAGTCTCTCTCGGAGCTAGTCTTCTTGTCCAGGCCAAACTCGGTCATGAAAGAGTCCAATGTGATGGTCGTGCCGATGAAACCACTGGTGTACCCGATCATTTGAGAACCGCATGATGCAATGGCAGCCAATGCATACACTCGCCAGTTGTAAACAGCTTTCGGCGTAGGCCGATCCTCGACCAGGTGGAGAATGCCACCCATTGCTATGAGGGGGCGAGAGAAGGAGGAAGGGAGGGAGGGGAGAGGAGGGGAGAAAGAAGAGCAGAGATGTGAAGACCTATGAACAAGTCCCAGTTATCTCTTGAAGGTGAAAAGACCAAGAGAAAGGAAGAAAGAAAAAAAAAAGAAGGCTTCCTGCCAACAGAGACAAGAAAGGGGGAGATGATGGAAGTAGATATGGGGCAGAGAAAGTTCTGAAGGCGGAAGTTGAGGAAGATTTAAAAACTGGTCGAGACGGGCCGGGCCCCTAAAGTAATCATCTACAGTGAGCGACGCATCAACGCTGAACCGTGTGGATTCTCCTCTTCGTCGAACGCTCTCCACAATCCACGTCTGACCGAAACCCCATCTGGGGAGACTCAACATGGGGGTTCTTGTGAATAGCACGCATTTGATACGTCAAGCAAGCAGCTAATTGGTCCTTATCATGCAAACTATTGCCTTGATTCCCACAAAGGTCGCCTCGTGATGTGGGAAACTGGGTCGGGGGAGAGTTTTCCCCAGACTGACTATGTCTCGCTTAGCCGGCGCGGAGAAGTTCTTGCGAAGGAAACATTCAGCCGCAGATTTAGGGTGTGGGGGCGAAGGTTAGAAAATTTCCCTGCACGAGGAGAAGGCATATAATCCTGGTTGCCCCCTTTAGACTGGACATTTACCCGACTGTTCCGGCGCCTGCGAAAGCAAATAACCCTCATGGGAAATGACTGATTGCTGACTGGGCCCTGCACGTTCCAAGGTAGCGAGCCTGTGGCGACTTGGCCACGGTGAAGACTTTGCCGGTGGACCAACCCATTCCCAGACGAACTTTAAACTCGGCCTTAAAGAGCCTTATCTCTACCAGACTCGCGAACTCGGAGTGCCGATCTCGTTGTTGTCTGGAACGGCCCAGCATCGATGCCTTCGGCTTCGCCTCATGTCGGCTCTTCTGCGAATCAGAGCGTAGGAGTTTGAGAATTGGCCCAACTCAGGGAGGTCCACAATCAGGGTTAAGCGACTTTTCGATGCCCCTGTCGAGTTCAAGAGAGGACTTAGCCGGTTTCTGACTCCCCTCCCAATGTTCTTCGTAATCATGTTTAGGCCAGTCATGATGACGGGATGAAGCCTTAACCCCATTCCTTGATGGAGTCCTTCCTCGGAAGAGAGCCGACTAAGCCGGAACGTGCATAACTTTGGTGCCGATCAAGCTTTAGTTCGCCGTGGATCGGGCACCAGTCAACGGGTATATTGGAAGGTCAAAAGCTAAAAGCTGGTTGACATGGCGATGCAGTGGCGCAGATAATGTAGGTATTGTGTACGAGATGTGTTGTCTTCAGACCTGCCAGATCTGCCCGAGAAGAAATGCAGCGTATAGTGCTACGTAGAGCTTCGGATAGGAGCAGAAGGTTGCCGAAGACGAAGGAAAGGCCGGTGAATGTGCGCTAACCGAGACGGGCAACGCACACGAGGCTTAATTCAGCCATGAGCAAGTCGATTTACATAAGGTAAGTCAAACACAATTCCATCAATGCGAAGGAGCGATAGTGCTAATCCTACTAACCTGAAGAAGATTAGCGGTCAGCTGACCGGAAGTCCCTTTAGACGGCGGGGTCGGCGCTCACCCGCACCACCCACGCGGGCTCAAGAACGCTTCTCCGCCTTGACGCTGGTTCTGGAAGACTGAAAACGCGGAGTCTCCGCATGCAATCATCAATGGTTCCTTTTAGGTTCTGTCTTTGTTCCTCACTGGACAGCATGACGAAAGCAGCGGTGAAGATCCTTTGACTCCGGATTACTCCATGACGCCATGGTGTTTGGAGACTCCAGACCGCGTGGAGAAGGCCCCTCGAGTATGAGCGGAGCCATCGCTTGTCCGCGCAGGCGAGCATTGTCGCGTGCATGGGAAAACCTTCTTGATCAACATGGCCTGTGTGTGCTGACTACACCAGGAGGTAGGATAAACGCAAAAACTCGTTGGAGTCGACCGGACCAAATGGTTCTTCCTCGGAGACAACAGTCTCTCGGCTTATATGCGGCGTCTGAACAAATTCCCGACGCCGTGACTAATCATGAAAGGACATGCTCACCAAGTTGCATATCTACTAATGTACTTGCATAACTCTAATGCACAGACTGAGTTATCAGATCAATTATCCATCTCCTGCCGAGCCCTCCGCAAGAATAGGGATCCGACAATCAAACCACCGCGGGAGGGATTTGATCAATATGCCCAAATTCTCCCTTTCCACTCTCCTCTCGTCGCTGCTCTATCTTCTCCCCGCATACTTCTTTGTTCTCGCGCCGCTCCTCCGCCAACTCTTGCCCGATTCATCCGCAGGGAATCTGTTCGACCTCGACCTCGATGCCGACGGGACCGAGCCCGATTCGGGCCTCACCCTCAACCCGGATATCCTGAGTCTTCCAGATGGGGTCATTCCGAATTGTGCGCCCGACAATTACCGAGTTCACCTCCTGCAGAAGGATCCATTGGTGATATATATTGAGGATTTCTTGTCGGCGGAAGAAACGGACCACATCGTCAATCTAAGGTGCTTTCCCACTCAAAAACCATTCCATCCCGGCCACAGTGCTTTGATCTCATCTCAACCAATTCCCCAAGCACAATTCCCTTAGGAAATCACCAACGGAAAGCTGACACCTAGAAAGTAAATCGAACTACACTCTCTCCACGATCTACAACGGCCAAAACACAACTCACGATGCCACCCGCCGCCTCTCCGACCGCGCTCTTCTCCCCCGCGACAACACCGTCCGATGCCTCGAGGCCCGCGCCGCCGCATTCCAGGGCTGGAAACCGCACCTCTACATTGAACGCATGTGGGCGCAACGCTACAACACCTCCGGCCACTACGTCCACCACTATGACTGGGCCGGATCCGCTGCCCGTGGCGGGGACCGCCTCAGCACATTTATGGTCTACTTGGGGGATGACTGCGAGGGTGGAGGCACAAACTTTCCGCGGCTGAGGATGCCTCGGAGTGCCGCGGCCCTCCGCGAATGGTGTCGGTTTGTGGAGTGCCCTGCGGATGATGCCGCTGCTGCTGCCCCTCCAGGAGGGGAGCCTAAGGATGGCGAGCCAAGCCATGCTGCCGCTGCCGCTGCCTCGCAGGGAGTTACATTCAAGCCCATCAAAGGCAATGCCATCTTCTGGGAGAACCTGCGACCGGATGGATCGGGATATCCGGAGACGTGGCATGCCGCGTTCCCGGTCACCTCCGGAACGAAGATCGGATTGAATATTTGGAGCTGGTATCAGCCCCCTCGGCGGAGGAGAGGTTGAGCCCGTTTCCCAGATTCTAGTTGGATACACCTCTTTGGAGAGAGAGATATATGTTCGAAAATATGTACGATACGGCAGAGATGGTCATGCACCGGCAAGACGAAATTCCAATAGGTAAGTTTAGAATGTATACAACATAACCTGTGATATATAGATCATCAATCATATTCAAAGAATTAGCAACGTCAACAGGAAAAAATATCGAGCACAAAAGAGATGCCAATCCCGTGGTGCAAATAACCAAGGAATACAGAAAGGAAACTCATGTCAATCCCAAGCAACAACCGAACGCCGCCCAGAGAACTCCCCCCACGCAATGCCTTCATAACATTATGATCTTCATGGGTCCAGACCAAGAAACGGCATATACAAACATATGGGTATTTGATTAGTACTTCTTCTTTTGCTTTTTTTCTTTTCGGATTCAGGAATTCGATTTTTTTTTAATTCCCGGCATTCATGAACTGAAGCCATTCCTCATTACTGAAGCCGCCGGGCCGACATGCATCGGTATTGCCGAAAATATCATCAAGCGGGAGGCCCAGGTCTAATCCGACGCCCAGCGACGTGGGGTCGGGCGCGCCCATTCCGAATTGACCCAATCCGGTCGGCGTGGCTGTCGCAGTCATCATCTCCGTTGGGATATTACTGGGAGGCTGGAAGTTGTAGCCTTGCCAGATGAAGTTCTGGTTAGGCAGGGAGACCAGATCGGGGCTGTTGACGGCTTCGGCGCCGTTGACAGGGGTCGAGGTTCCATGGGAGACGGGCGACTGCAGCCGCGAGTGGTTAATATGATGCGGTGGCTGATTGGGCATGCGGCCCGGCAGACTGGAGCTGATGGCCCCGGGATTGCCGCTGGAGAAGACGGAGAAATTGCCGAAGCCGTCCAATGTGGGGGTGGATACTCCCATCGTGCTGACGGTGCTGCCGTCGGCCGTGGAGGCCAAACCAGGGGCGAAAGAGGTGGCAGTGGTAGCGCTGGCTGGGTCTTGGCCGAAGTGATCGTTCTCTAGTGTAGACATCGGTTGTGTCGGATAGGCAAAAGGGTCGTCCGATGGGAACATGATGGGCATTAGATCTGGGAACTGACTGGGATTGGCGAATGCGTGCGCCCCAAATTGATTTGGTGTGACATCGCCCAAGGCGAGCGACATGGATACCGGAGATGCCCCTGTCGACGCGGGCGTCCTGTCGTTGTTGGATGCAATATCCGACGGCGTGGACACGGCATCAGTAGCCATCTCGGGCGTGGACGGGATCCACGTTGAAGGCTGGCTTGGGCGCACATTAGAAGCAGGACTGCGGCTAGCAGCACTGTCATCGAAGCTCTTGGGGGTATTGCTAGCCTCTTGCTTCACCGATCGACTGAGCAGTTGCGTGGGGAAAGTGTTGGCACGCTGTGGTGGTGGCATCTCCAAGGGCACCGAGGCGGCGGCGCTCGCGGCGCTCTTGGCGGGAGGTGGGCGGTGGTGGTGGCCAGACGAGGGGGCGGGCCGCTTCAAGCTCGCCCGCTTCTTCGCACTCTGACGATTCTTGAGCAGCTCCGGAAGGTTCTTGAAAAGACCATTGAGACTCTGAGAGCACCGATCTGCCGCCATGCTCTTCTTCGCTAATCCTGCCAACGTGTTTTTGCCTTCCATGGCGTCTTTGAGGACACCATCCTTTGCGGTTGGAGAGTCGGGATTCTCGAGCACGAAGAACAACAGCGACAAAATGGCGAAATAGGTGGTATACATGGTGAACCAGAACGATCCATTGAGTAGCCCTCTCTTATGCATGCCCGTCGTGATATGTACGATGTTGCGTGAGACACTAACACAGGCCGCAGCGCAAGCGTAGGATCGCCGGTCCACTCCTCGAGCTTGCGAGCCGCTGGAGACATAGTGAAGGAAGGGCCGGTAGAGTATGACCTGAACGTGGGCGTAACTAATGCGGAGTAGTTGGCGGATGCTGTAAACAGTCAGTAAGGACAAATAGTCAACCCCTGGAGAGACATAACTTACCGCTCGAGCTGTGGGGAGACCTCCGTCCCCGGTCGCAGAGCCGCGGGAAGCTCTTCCATCCAGGCCTGAAGGTCCCTCTCGATCTCCCGGATTTTGGAGTGGCTGACCACATAGCGCTGATCCGATGCGACAGGATGTTGCGCTTTCTTCACAGGGTAGATGTATTGCACAACCTTAAGTGTGATGTTGGTCAACCGGGTATGCGCGATCGCTCCAGCCATCAACGGGGTATGATCCGAAGGCACGGGTAGGATGCCAGTTTTGGTGATAAATTCCGAATCGACCGGCTCTGGGTACACTTGATCGATGTCATCGTCGTTCAGCATCAGAGGTAACCCGAGTAAGGTGCTGACATAGACATCCATTCTGCGAATCGTCCAAAAGATGCGTTTGCGCATCTCCTGCTCAAGAGGGGTAAAGTGTATCGTCACATTGCGGTGCAGGCCTAATCGCAGAGCGGATCGCTGTGCGATCCCAATATAAGAGTAGCATGTGCTAAGTTTGGCGGACGATTGCAGGAATAGAATCATGAAACAGATGGCCTGGAGCGAGGTTAAGTCGCGGCAGTCGGTAATTTCCAGGAGCTGGCGACCTGCTTTGAAATATTGAAACCTGCAATCGCGAATTAGTTTATTTCTCAAACAGACCGACAAGAGGCGACCTACCCTTGCCCGATAGCACCCTCGTAGCCTGAGATGTCCAAGGTACTGGAGCCATCGTCAGAAAACAGACATCCGACGGCCATTACGATGTAGAGTAGCGGCAGGAAGGAATTCTCCTCGTTGGTAAACTGGTCTAATGGCGTATCATAGATTCGATCAAACATGGTGTAAAACGTAGGTTCATGCACGAAACGCATTAGCGCGCAGGCATCGTCCAAGGCGTTGTGACATAGTCGCCGGCCAATTTCCCGGGAGGGAAGATCATGAGTAGGCGGCAGGGACGCATCTTGCGGCGATTCAGATACGGATTTGGGGCTGTCGAAGAGCGTTTGCGCGACCGGTCGCGACCGGAGAGTAGGCAGCGGCATGTCGGAAGCTCCGAGCTGCTTCCGCAGGCGTCGGATAAACGTCATACCAGAACTGTGTCCATGATAATCCCAATGTCCCTGGTCATCAAGATCGAGGTAACCGGAATTATCGACCATCGACTCAAGCAGCGATTCATCACCATTAGCCCCGTCCGTGGTCGTATCGTCAGCGGGGGCGGGGACTGAGGGTTGCGATCCGTTCGTCGTCTCAGCAGGTGCAGGTGGTGCAGCCGGTTCCTGCTGCGGCTGCTGTTGCTGTTGCTGTTGCTGCGGGGGAGGCGGGGGTTTTTCACGCTTGATGGCGCCCAGCATCTGCTCGGTAGCATGCACGTCGAATTGTGGATCGTCCAGATTTAAATCCGGAAGCACGACGCGCAACAGGGCCTCGGCTTTGTGCAGTCGAGTTTCCAGAGCTTCGACATATTGCGGGGCGGGGTTGCGACGACGGTTGGAAGGTTGGTCGTAGGTGCACTCTGCGGACGACCGAAGCTGATGAGCGACCACAGCCAGGAAAGGGTTGCGGAAGTAAGGTCCGACAGGGAGAACGGAGACTTACCGTAACTGTAGACCGTGCAGTGCGTGCACGGCTGCTTGCCGTCGCACTTGATTTTCTTGCGACGACATTCATCACAGGCCCGCGTTACCCGGCGACGCTTTTGCATAGGCAGCGGTTCCTTGACAGGCTTGAGCCCCTCGTCCCTCATGGGTAAATCATCTTCGTCATGAAGGGCCGAGGCAGCGGGATCGACATCGTCATGGGAAGCAAAAAACGAATCGGAGACAGCAGAGGGATCGTCCTCATTCGCAGGGTCGGCGATTAACGGACCGGAAGGGGATGCCATGAGGGAGAGAGAGGCAGATGACGTGGGGGTGGGGGATGGGAGCAGAAGAAGATCGATCTCACGGCGGTCGGCGCAAAGACATGCAAGGGGGTATGAGCAAGTCGGAGATCCGATCGGAAGTGATAACGAGGAAGGAACTGTTCCGATCAGCAAGGGGACGGCGACCCGCGTGGCGAGCCGATAAATGATCGCACGTCCACGAGGGTGTGGAATTGGCGTCTCACAGGGTCATGGAAGGCACCACGAAGTGGGAGGGAGGAGGGACGGAGGAAGGGACCGAGAGCAGAGAGCAGAGAGCAGCTCGAGGATCGTTCGCCGAGAGGGTGAAAGGAAGATCGACACGTCACGAAAGCGCAGGCACTGGCTTGTTTGCGGTGGAAGATAGGTCGAAAGCCAAGAAAGAAAGGGACAGAGGGAGAGTCTGTGTACGTATTGGTATGTAGGAAAAGAAAGAGTAAGTGTAGGTAAGAGTCGAAGAGACGAGGAGTCTTGGTTTGTGTTTCTCTCTGGCTGAGTGTCTGAGTGTCTGAGTGTCTGTCTGAGGGTCTCTCTAGTCTGGGGCACCAGCGGAAGAAAGCATTTATTAGTAAGACTTGCGCTGAGTCAAAAAAAAACTCCACAAATTGCCCAGACCATGCATCATCATACATCGGACCTCCGATCCCATGACAGTCATATTTTCCTTTGCCCCATCTACCGCCTCTTCTTCCTTTGCTCTCTACCTGGATCATGGATGAAGAGGGCAGATGAGGAAGAAAAGTGGTTGGGGGTAGTTGATAGTCTGTACTGTACTGTATAGTACTGTATAGACCGATTGACCCGTCGGGGAATTGGACGCTATATCCGAGAGAGGGAAAGGTAGAACAGCAAAAGAATCAAGCATTCGGGCAAATACGAGCTTGAATGGAGGGGGCCATTTACATTGGTCTCTCGGAGGGAAACGAGATGTTTCTAAAGACAACTCTCTTCTTTTCGACACAGTTGAGAGATCCTTGTCGAGGTGGAGGGGTAGCAGCCTCTACTGGCGACCGAATGCGACGGGGGGACCCTTTGCGCACACAGAGGAAGGGATTGGGATGGAAAGGGAGCAGGATCGCGAGGAACTGGGAAGCAGAGGGAGAGAAAAGGAGACTAGATGAGCCAATGGAGACAGAGCAAATTTCCAAACTAAGCACATGCAACCAGAAAACGACGGCGGAAAAGGAAGGTGAGAGCCCTGAGTTGAAGGTGAGAGAAGAAAAATGGCTCATAGGTAGGGCTGGCTTCGGCGAACTGGCCGGCATTTGTCGATGTGCAGGTATATCAGCATAAGACAATCGGCGAGCATTAGTTCATTATGCTGGTTCTACTCGTTTTCTGATCCCTGTCAGCATATGAATTCTCTTAGTCACTTTTCATTTAATGCCATCAAATAGAAGGTGCTTACTTTACAGAGTTCGAATATTCCCACGGATCAGGGCACGGTTAGTAATCCTTCATCCTCGGCGTCTTGGCCGATATGACCAGTTATGATTACTTAGTACGGAGCACTCTATCAGTCAGCCTCGGTCGCGCAAGGCCGAAGGGCGAGTGAGGGTGAAAAGTCCGCTTGGATGCCTCAGGCCATAAATTCATGTTCCACGTCTTTTCCATTGTCCTTCCACAATTGACTTATTAATTTTTTGTAAGGGAATGAATGGCCTAAAGACTCCTGCGTCATTTGTCTCTCTCTCCCACTCTTCTATTGAGTTACGAGTATCTGTCTAATTGCTCACTGATCTGGACTTCGCCTGCATTCTAGTGCAGTACTCTGTTGTTCCATTGTTCCATTGTCGTCTGTCTACTATCGTCCAATCCATTATTCAACCTCAGCTCAGCGCGGCTCAGCGCTGCACTTGCTTGCAACCCTCCCCCTCGAAGCCTTGAACAGCAACATCTATATCATGTCATGACAATGTCGTTCACTGATCCATGGATCTAACATTTATATAACCATTAGAACATCCATCAGAAACAGAACAGAGTCCGGCAATCGGGATTCTGCTTCACGTGGCAGCTCGTATTCGCCTCGCAATCCTGCTTCGCCCGAGCTTCTTCCAGAACCACAACCCACTTTCCCAAAAGGAAATCCCCCCTCCCAATTGAAACCATGTTCTCCTCTTCCTACTTGTTGGTCACCGCGTGTTGTATGTTCGCAACATTGGGATCCTTCCTATTCGGATATGATTCCGGGGTGATCTCCACTGTCATCGACCAGGAGACCTTCAAACACCGATTCCATAGTCCTTCGGATGCCGCCACGGGCGGGATCGTCGCCTCGTATAACGGTGTGTGCATCTGGTTCCCTGCAATCTACTGCTAACTTGGCCCACCCGCTCAACCCATGCAATTATTATTATTGGACTGACAGACCTGACAACCCTGTGACAGGCGGCGCTATCATAGGTTCCTTGGTTGTCTCATACCTCTCCGACCCGTGGGGTAGGAGACCCGTGCTGTTCGTTGGCGGTCTTCTGGCGACCCTGGGGGCCGCTTTGCAGGCGGGCGCGGTCAATGTGGCCATGCTCATTGCTGGCCGCTTGATTGCCGGCCTGTCGGTGGGACTGATGTCATCCATCATCCCCGTCTACTGTGTAAGTCCTCTTACACAACTACTCCAGCCCTTGTTCCTCATCATCCCCATCCCCTCATCCTCAAATCAGTCTGACAATCAATTGGAATAGAGTGAGGTATCTCCCCCGCGAATCCGAAGCTTCTTAGGATCCCTCCAACAATGGATGATTGGATTAGGGGCAGTCGTCGCAGTAGGTTGCTCGAACCACCGAAAAATATATACTTTCTAACCTTCTCCATCAGCAATGGGTCGGATACGGCTGCTCTCTCCGCACAGGGAACTTCACCTGGAGCTTTCCGCTCGCCCTGCAAGCTCTGCCTGCGATCGTCCTCAGCGGAGGAATCTGGTTCCTCCCCGAATCCCCCCGCTGGCTCATCGAACGGGGTCGCACCGATGAAGGCCGCACCACGCTCACCCGCCTCCACGCGGCCAACACCTCCCTCGTCGAGACCGAATACGCGCAAATCCGGGCCAGCATCGCCGAAGAGCGACGCCGCGCCCCGCGCACCTGGCGTGCTCTCCTCTTCACCTCGGCGACCTGGCGCCATCGCATCCTCCTCGCCTGCGGCATGCAAGCCTTCACGCAGTGCTCGGGCACCAACATCATCTCGACCTACAACCCGAGCCTCTACCGCTCGCTCGGCCTGTCCGAGACCACCTCGCTCATGATCCAGGGCATCTGGGGCGCGCTCGCCCAGTTCTGGAACACCGTCTTCATCATCCTGTTCATCGACCGGGTGCCCCGTCGCACCCTCCTTCTCCCCTCCCTCGTGGGCATGGGCGCCACCATGTGCATCGAAGCCGCCCTCGGCCAAGCCTACCGCAACTTCACCACCGACCCGCCGCCGCCGGCGACCGCCGTCCGCGCCGCCATCGCCCTGTTCTTCGTCTTCTCCGTCTTCTTCACCAGCCTGGGCCTCATATCCTGGCTCTACCAGTCCGAGATCTTTCCCACCGCCATCCGCGCCCGGGGAGCCTCAGTCGCCACCGCCACAAATTGGAGTCTGAACCTTATCTTCGCCCAGTGCACCCCGATCGCACGCTCACGCATGGGCTTCAATTACTTCTACTGCTTCGCCGCGTTCAATTGGGCCGCCGCCCTGCTGGTTTGGTTCGCCTACCCCGAGACCGCGGGCCGGTCGCTAGAGGAGGCCGAGCATGTTTTCGATCGCAGAGAGTCGAGAGATGAAATGGATCGTCACCAGGGGCTGGAGCTCCAGCAGGACAAGAAAGGGGGGCTAGCCATGGTTTCTTCGGCGGAGGCGAGTGCAAATCCCCTACACCACAGGTGAACCCAAACATCCCATGGACTTGCAAAATGCAAGCATCTTAATATATAATATATATAGATAAACTCCTGTTGTATATAATAGCTGACTGCATTCTGCATTGGGGTTCTGCTGTGAGTTTCACAATTAGCGTTGCATGATGGCGAAATCGAGTCAGTTGTGGTCATCGATCAAGATGTATAATAATCATGTCATAGATAGATGCTCCAATTGATATTCAATTACAGCATCGGAAGAATGAAAGCAAAAAAAGAAATCTATGGCTTCAGAGTTCGTTGGTACAAGCTGGGGTATAACACGCAGTGAACAAAAGAGGTGGTTTGAAGGATAAGCATATATATAAGAGAGGTTGCACCCAGGAATGTATAGTGTTGTTGCAGACGGATGAGAGAGAGAGAAAATAGTGTCTATGTCATCAAGGACGAATCACAAGAAAGGGGGAAGGTGCAGGAAGGACTCCGAGTCTAGGTAGGGTGTTGCAGGAATATGGAATCTGATAAAGAAGAATGAATGTATAATCGTGGGGCTGGTGTCATAGCTCTTCCAAAGAGGACATGATATACTTGGTGAGCGGCGCGTGAAGGATCTCCTGTCGAAGGCTATCTTCCCACAGAGCAACATTTGGCGTGCCTGGTTGCATAGTCAGGCAAGAGAAGAGGATATAGTTGACGTGCATCCAAGACTCATAACTGAGGCGCTTGGCGACCTTGAGCATCCGACCAGCGAACCATGGCCGATGGTATTGGGTGTTTGCGGTCTGGGAGTATTGCGTGAAATCCGGTCCTTGGCTGCAACTGTCGCTGGTCGTGTTGACAGATCCGTCATTGCATTCGAGCAAGATCTGCAGCAGTGCTTCAACGGAACCGCTCATATTCACCTCGCTGTCCACCACCGCCTGCTGCAGCGTCTGAAGGAACGTCTCGCTGTGCGGCGCGGAATGTCGGTAGTCCCAGAGGGCCGCGTTGAGCATGAGCAGGGCAACCAGCCGCGCAACGAACTGTTTGCGGTTGCCAGATGCAGTGAAGCGCGCCCCTGGAGGCGCCGCCAGGATTTGGTGTAGAAGTGACCCCTCTCGGAAGGCAGTGTGGCGCATTTGTAGCAAATTGACGTCAGTAGTGCTCGCTTGATAGGCCGAAAGCTGTTGACACCGTTTGAGAAAGGTTATGAATTCATCGCATTGATTCTGAATCTCTTCGTATGGAAGTAATGGTCGAGGCCAGGAGAGGCTTAGCTCGACTGGAACCGGGTACGAAGCCATCATAGGCTGCGTCATTGTAGCTGGTTGCTGCTCAGAGGCACGTCTCTCATTTGGCTGTACCATCGGTGGTGCAGCATCAAAGAAGAAACTCGGTCCTTCAGTCTCATAGCCCGAGAGGATGTAATCTTGCCAATTTATCAGCATTCCGAGTCGAGTATTATGAAATGCAGCGGGACCGCCGCGGGCCCGGATCATCTCTCTTGCAGCGCGCATATGAAGCCAGCTGATTTGCTTGCGTCCAGGGCGGGGATCGAAATCTTCAAGTCCGGCAGCACTAAGACAAGCTATGATTACTTCATCGGAGAAGTCGTGAGGGTGTCTCTCCCGGTGTTCGCGAAGCATGGAAATGGCCCGGTCGCGATGAATCAGACCTCGTTCGTCCACCTCCTGATTACGAACCCAGGTCCACGTATTAGCTGCATGGACAAGGATGGTATTCTGAAACGCCACCGGCCCTTTCATCCCTTCAGGAACGAAGACTGCTGTGTACCAATTGTGCGCTTTAGAAGATCGAAAATGATTCCCGTAAGAGCAAGCGGGCATCTCGTTGACATAGAAATCGAACAACCGCTGGCCGTCAAGGTCCAACTCCAGTGGTAAGGTGTTGAAAGGATCAGTACGTGCGGCGCTGAGTACTGTTTTCGGAGATAGCGCCACTTCATACGGGGAGGTCGGGGCGGAGGACCGTGGCGTCAAGCTTCCCAGCTCTGAGCTACTGCTTTGCGACGTCGCCGAGTACCATATACGGGAATCCGATGAGGAGCTGCTGTAGCTGGACATTTGACTGTCCCGGATCGGTAATGAAACGGATGATTCGGACTTTGGGTAAGCGCCGACTTCTGCACTAAAGTTTTCCACGACCTCGGTGATGTTATGTTCACTGATTGGATGAGTTGAGGTTGTTTCGGATCCATGTTGGTGCACGATGTTGGCCGCAGTATCTTCAGCATTTTCGTCAATCTCTACCTTGGGCCTTGTGTCGGCGGGGTCATCGCGATGGCTGCTATCCTTGGCTTTCCGACGTGACCTGGAAGGTTTGCGGCCGCCTTCCCCTATGGTCTCATCAGCATCGATGTCAGACTGGCCTGCAGCCTGTCGCTTTTGTCGCATATATTCTTGCATGACATGACGTTTGACTTGAGTTAGGTTATTGCGGCTGTTACCCGAGGCGTTGATGAACTGCCACCGTACTTGGGAAGAGCCTGCCGTGGGCTCTATTGTGCTTAATTTGTCAGGTTCAGGAGACATGATTCCGAGCCGGGGATTCCAGACAAAGAAGAGATAACGTGTTGCAGGGTGGTTAGGATACCGCAATGCGGTTCTTGTGAGCAATGACTCGATTTGGCGTTTTTGCCGTCGTGGCTTTCGTAAAGTATGCTTGTTGAGCGACGAGAAAAGTCGGGACTAGCGCGATGAATTGATCATGTCATGGAAACCGCGGTAGTACGCTAGCCCAAGAAGTTCAACGAAACGAGCGCGGAGGTCGCAATGAGATGAGAGGGCTTGTCGGCCGGACCACTGCGACACTGGAGAAGAGGGTATTCACGGTTTCCGACAATCCACTTCGATTTCAGTTAATTTATACTGGTACAAGAAGGCCATTCAATAGCCCGACATGGGGTCAGCGGCGTGACAACCAAGAGAGTCTAAGATATTGGCGGATAATGCATCCAGACTGATGATGTTCGGAGGAGGCTTTGCAGTCACAATCGCATGCGTTCAGGGTGTAAGTGCGGATCGAGGGGATCGAGCTGTTAATGGGGCCAAATCGACGACTGAAAGCTAAAATCCAAAAATAAATTTGCAGGATCGCCTCCGGCAAGGAATGGAAGGGTGGAAGCCTGGCAGGAAAAGAGGGGACCTCAATATGACAGGGCCAGGTGGATTTGGGTGGCACCACCAGAATATATGAAGTGTGGGCTGAGAAGGGTGGAAAAGGAGGAATGAGCTAGGTAGTGAAGACTCCGTGAGGGAGAGGGAGAAGTGCACCGGATTATCTGATAAAATCGAGATCAACCTTGTGCTGACTGCAGATCCACTGGGGAATGATCATTGAACCATATTATCTGCCCAAGGGAAAAAACTTTGGCGCCGTTTCAACAGTTTCGGAATAATCCCCACTGGTCCGTTCGGTTCAAGGTCAGGCAGAAACGAATGAACGGACTGTCACCGAGGGTGGTTTGTGGACCGAACGACAGTCTAAAGACGACAATTCTTCAGCATGATAAGCAAAAGGAACCGTAGATATTAGCAGGTGCAGATATGGGACCAGGCTAGCTGATTGCCTAGCTGATTACGGTAAAGTAATGTTGACCCTGAAGTTGTTAGTGGGAAGAGCAACATCGTTGATACGAAGAATAGTTAAAGTAGACTCCGTGTTGTCAGGCTGAATTAGAAATAAGCTTAAGGGGGTGCAGAGCCATTGCTGCCAGGAGGATTGCCGCTTGGCTGAGGGGTGCGAGCGAATGTTTTAGATAGGGATGCACTCGTGGAGGTTGCGAAGGAACACTGAAGACCTGTACTTCGTCACAAGCCCAGCCACAAAACATGGTCAACGGGAGGCTCGAGACCTTGAGAGGCGAGGCCTTAAGAGTTAAACTTACAGGCCTGAGGCTGATAACAGTGAGTGCCTGAGGCTGCAAGCTCACGGTGTTAATCCTCACCGCCTTGGGATTAAGTCCGAGGCAAAGGGCGTCCAGGCTGTTAAAACTGATCCCATAATTTGTTCCGCGTCGCCGACCGCGCTGCCGCAGAGCTCTGAACCTCCCCTCGTGTGCTACTCTCAAAGACACTCATGGTCCAGACGAACGGCGCCTGAGAAATTGCGAAATACATTTTTGGAGTTTTACTCGTGGTTTCATGTATCTTTGGGGCTTGCAGACCGCGTCGTGACCCTACCACCGTTTCGCATCTTTCGCCGAACGCCGCCGCCATCCCCGTCCTCCACCACCTGACAAAGAAGTGACAGGCTACGCAGCGCATTCTACCACTCCTGATATATCGCGTCGCATCCTCTCCCAAACCTTGCGATAGCTTGTGAGGATCGGAGACAACATCATGGTCAGGTGTTTGACAAGAACGGGGTTCATTTTTTAATACGTCCGGTGTTCTGGAACTCTTCCTTTCCCCCTCTCCCTGGGTAGAACCCTGGCTCATCTCCGAGACGCCGTGTTTGGCTTTCTTCGAGCTTTGCCGAGGGAACATAGACGGAGTTACAGTGGTTAGGTGCTTCGGGATCAGCCCAAGCCCCTGGCAGGTGCTCTGGGGATGGCTGGAGACCAACAACCGCCTGCCGTCTCAAGCCAGGCGAACGGCTCGGTAGACGAGAAGCGACCAACAAACCCCTACGAAACCAACCCCGAGCTCATTCCCGACGATGACCTTTTTCTTGCGCGAAGTGTGCATTACGGGCGCTATGCATCGTCGGACACTGACTTCAAGCCTCGCCATGAGTATTGGTGCCAGTCGGATCCAGAAGTTAAGTCCTACTGGGAAGACATTGTGAAGGATTTTTGCAAGCCAGAAAATTCATTGAATGTTCCGGGCGCGAGAGAGGCTTTCGCTGCTGGCAGCGTCATCATTAGAGTCGACCGTGAGCCTGAAGCCGATGCCGCAGCGGAGATGTATTCGTGCATCAATGCGAATGAGCTCAGCGCGGCAAGGAAAGCCGAGGATGCCCTCCGAGATCTCGACATTACTGTTCCGGTGATATATTTTTGTGGTACCATCGAGAACAAGAATGTGACCGTGGAGTCAAGACTCTCCGGTGTCTCATTGGATGTTGCTTGGAAGTATCTCAGTGCTGATCAAATCGAAAACTTCAAGCATCAGTGTCGCCGCATATCCCAGCGCTTAGGAGATGCCGACGCCGCTCCCGACCGACCCTCATATGTTTGCAGCGGCCTAAATCTGCAACTTCCGCCCGACGTCCAGCAAGTCGAGAAGGATGTTCTTTTTCGCGAGAGGAAGAAAGGCGAACGGCTTGCCCTAGTACATAACAACCTCATCCCGGCCAATATAGTTGTGAACAACGGTCAGGTAGTCGGGATCACTGGATGGCGACAAAGCGGGTACTTTGGATTTGAGCGGGCGGACGAATTACATCGCCGCCTTAGGATTCCTGAGATTGCGTCTGCCGGCGAAGTTGAGGGCTCAGTGAATGTACCCGAGGTATGGGCCGATGTTTATGAAGGTCTGCCCAGCGTTGTCGGCGAGTCGACATCTGCGACGAAGCACAATACGCCCGTACCGCAAGTGAAGACCGAACCGTCGAATGTGGAGTTGAATGGAGTTCCTCTTGATCATGAGCCCGACCACAAATCAGGGCTTCCTCAGCTCGATGGTACAGCATTGCCCGATGAACACCCAACTCCGAAAAAGATTGCCAGCCTCAAGAATCGAGAAGCCTCCCGGGCGTCCTCTTCCGATCGATCTTCACCGGCAGTATCCACCAAACCTAGTGCTGCGACCAAGAAGTCCGGTATCGGCCTCACTAAGAAAGGCACAGCTAGGAAACCCGCGGCCAAGAAAAGGAAGTTGACTGAGATTGACAATGAGAGTGTTGCAAGCAGGCGATCGAACACCCCTTCATCACGTACGAGCAGAGCAGCTGGAAGGACCAAACGTGGTTCCGCGTCCGTCGCGAGCTCACCGGCGCCCGAAGCCAAAAAGAAGAACGCCAAGAGTAATCTTGTGGAGGAGGTGGAAGAGGAGGAAGAGGAGGATGACTCCGAAGACAATGATGAAGTGTTCTGCATTTGTCGTAAGCCGGACAATCACACGTGGATGATTGGGTGCGACGGTGGCTGTGAGGATTGGTTTCATGGGAAATGCGTCAACATTGATCCACGAGACGCTGACCTGATTGACAAGTATATATGTGAGTTGGCCTCCCAAATCAACCTTCCTTCTTTCCGACTACTATTATATCTCGATAATGATTTTATCACGGATATTGAACTGACAAGAAATAGGTCCGAATTGTAAGGAGCGGGGCAAGGGATGGACAACCTGGAAGCCGATGTGTCGGCTGAAGGAGTGCAGAAAGCCTGCCCGTGTCAATCAAGGCAGTCCCAGTAAATACTGCTCAGATGAGCATGGTCGAGAGTTTATGCTTCAAAGGACTAGGCTCCTACTTGTGAGTGCCGGGCCTGGCGCTCGGAAGTCAGCCGCTCGGGCAGCTCTAGGTGGACTGGGATCCTCAACGAACAGCCCATTTCCCGACAGCGCGTCCTCTCGAGAAGGAAGTGGCCTAGAGACAGGCAGCGGATATGATAATGTCGAGAAGAATAATTATCCAGAAGACCTCGGAAGCAGAGGTGGTGTTCTCACGACCGGAGACCTCAAGGCAGTAGTCATGGGCGTCAAATCAGCGGATGAATTCCGCAAGCTGGGAGAGAGCATCATCTCAGTCTCTGCACCGGCGAAGGGCCCCGCTACAGGGACCAAAGAGGACAACAAGAAATTGGGCCTTGACTTCGATGTTGATTGGCTCACCTATGCACCCGACGAGGCCGCGATGATCGACAAGCTGCGCAAACAGCGTGATGGCCTCGTCCACCGCCAAGAGATGCTCAAGGCTCGAAGCCACTTTGTGACTCTGGTGCGGCAGCGTTCCAAATGTATTTTAGACAAGCTGAAGCAGAAGGAACCCAAGGGCGGATGGAAGGACATCTGTGGCTTCGACTACCGACTGGCCTGGTCAGACGAGGAGTTCGACGAGTGGCGGCTTTCCGAGCTGGGAGCCAAAGCACTCAAGGACGGCACGCCCGAGGCACTGGCGTCAAGCTACTCCGATGCCACCGACGCAGATGGCGATACTGCCATGGGGGATGCGAAACCCGCCGGGGATGATTTGGAACATCTATCCCATGGTGTTTGCATCAAGAAACGCTGCGAGCGGCACAAGCAGTGGGTAAAGGTGCAACAGCAAGATGGCCTTTTCGAAGAGAGTACCCTGGCCCAGAACCTTAAAAAATGCGAGAAGGAGGCTCAGAACGTGGTGGAAAGAGCTGTTCTCAGGCTATGGGCGGAGGAAGACAACGCTCAGATCAGTAATCATTGAGGAAGTGCTTTCCTCACGATTTAATCGCCACTGTTTGCTTCGCGCAACTTCGTTATCTTTTTATTTTTCTCTTCTTCTTCCCGAAACTTTGTGTTAAACCATGACATTTCGTCTTCACCTTCCCCCCCCCCCCCCCCAAAAGGCCGCCTTTTTGACGGCGTGCTTGATTGATACCCCCCCATCTTTCTTTACCGGAAAAGAAAAAAGCAGGAAATCGAACCGGAGTTGGTTCTTCATGGCTGTTTTTTCCTTTTTCTTTTGGGTCTGTGGAAACATACCACTGAAAACATGTTGCATGCATAATAGAGGAATATGGGGTTCTAGGAGTGTATGTGTGTGGTTGCTTAACATCTGCTAATAGTTTTGACACCATTTCCCGCCCATGAATGATGATAGACCATTTGCATCTTGTTGTTCCGTATCCTTCCAGTAAACCTTGCTTGCCATCTTTACTTCCGACATTATCGTAGCATGAAGTGACAAAGACACCGAGTAGTGTTCAAATGCTCTTCCAAACACACCACTTCCCGATCCCCTCGCCCAACCGGTCCTTGATAACCTCGACTACCACCCCCGACCCCTTAGTAGTCGACACTAGGATATGCGTATCAAGTCCCTGGTCCAACGTCCGCATCAACAAGCTCGGAAATAGGCTCGCCCCATTTGCGCCAAATGCAGACCGAACCCCACTTTCCCAACTGCTGGCCTCATCCTGCATTGCGATCGACCCACTCGCATAGTCAGCATTGGCGGCCGCTGTCCCCAGTCCACTCGTATTGACCAGCAGCACCGAGACCGCTGCAGGACCAGTGCGGGTCAGGTGTGTCAATGTCCGTAGGGCGGCCGTCAGGGCGGCCGCGCCTCGCGCGGCGTTGGATGTGCGCACGACACCCTCGGCGAGGGTGTCGAGGCCGGCGACGAGGACGATGGCTTTGTTGGGCTGCAGGGAGTTGCGGCCTGCGGCGGATGATGCTACGGCTGAGCTGATTTCGTGGATGGCTTGTAATGCGGCGTAGAGGTCGAAGACGGGGAAGAGTTGGACGCGGTCGAGGCAGGCGATCGCGGCGTCGCGTGTCAAGACTTGGCGGTTGGTGGTGGTGGTGATGGTGGTGGTGTTGAGCAGGGAGGCGAGGAGTCTTCTGGGGGAGAAGGCGTTGAATGTGGCTGGGTGGACGATATAGACAGCCGTTGAGTTGGGTGCGTTGAGGGTTTGGGCTTGGCGAACTAAGTGGGCTGTGAGGAGGGCTCGAGGAAGCTGTTAGGCGGTTAGTCTGTGGCTTAGAGGGTTGTGATCGTGAACGTGAATAGACGTAGATGAAAATTCAATAGAGGCTCTCAGGAATCGAGGCCTGACCTGGTAGGGTCGTGATGCTCTTGCATGAACATGGAGTGTACGGACTGATGGCTTCTGGTAGCTGATATGCTCTTACCTGGCTTAAATATTCATCATCTTCCGTATCCTCGTTGCTCTTGCTTCGGAGCCGCGAGAAACCGATCACAGAGCCAGCGCGGAATGCACTCTCCGGGGATGCTTGCAATCCAGCATTGATATCTGCGTAGAGGTTCCAGGACTCTGTCTGGTGTGGCGTATGACTCGAATCTATGTCGTCCACGGACTGCTGACTACTGCTGCTTGCTTTGTCGGATAACAGCAAATTGTGGGCTAGAGTGGGGAGCGCAGGTCCAGCAGCATGTGAGTTACTATTTAAGTCCATGGCTGTCCGAGTGAACAATATCGCCGGCGGTCCTAGCGCGTATACTTCTAGTATAGTTTTGGGGATCGAGAGTGGCAGTGCTACGTAGCAAGTCAGCTGGTGCGGAGGTTATAGTGTTGTAGAGCGTACATATTGAGAATATAATTAGCGAGCAATTGATTCAGTAACTAGATTGCTGCAGGCAAATCATGCAATGTAAAATGAGTCGGTATTAGTGTGTGTATGAGAGTGGAATCGAAGAATGGGTCCAGATTAGATTGCGGCACGTGTTGAAGCCTGGTATGTAAGGCATCAAATTCTGCTCAGGAGCATGCTCCAGTACTCCAGACACTCTTGAACAGCGTTAGAGACAAGACAATGCCGGAATGGAAGATCGGCATGAGGTCTACTCTAAAAAAATGATGGGAGTTGCAAGGATGTAGGGGTGCGGCAAAAACAGACAGGCTCGGACCAAAAAGTACACCAATGGTATGAAAGGGTGATGAAGTGTGAATGTCAACCCAAATTGTATAGGATTAAGCTGGGGGTTTATCTATTATGGTGCTAGAAATGACGAAAGGCTTTTCTTCGCGAATGAAACTTCGCAAATGGTTCAATTGCAATTTTGCGTTGTGGGAAAGTCCATGATCAGGCTATCATGCACCAGTGTTCGAGGACTGGTTCTTGATTCCTCCATTCGATGCTGTTTTGGTCCATTCCCCATGGCCATTCGTCTCCCATTCGGTATCTTTGAACTTTGCGCCTAACGATTGGCTGAGTTCAACACGAAGTGCATCGTTTTGGTAGTCAAGGGTGCGGAAATGAACAAGCGAAGCGCTACGTCCCAGCTCGATGATGGAATGAGCGATGATATCGTACCCCGTAGCCAGCTCCATCCATGGATCGTTGGGATCGATGGGACCTCTGTTTGCCAGGTCAATGGCCGAGTCTTCTGAGCATGGGGCCAGTTGTACGGTGAATGATTGCAAGTTCATCATCAGCTCCAGGGCATCCAAGACCAATTTCACATGATTATAGAAGGGGAATATAGCGGTGTAGCTGAATGAAGTCAGATGCCGGAGCCTGCGCGATATGGAAAGTTTCTCCTCATCGCTGCCCATGGAGGCTATTGTACCCCATTTACCAAGCACTGACGGAACCTCGAACAAGAAGTACTCATAATGTGCGTACGCTCTGAGCGAGGAGCCCTCATTGAATCTGAGTGATGAATAGGCCATGATATCCAACGGATTGGATGACGGGTTAGTCGTGAAGACCGGGGATTCAGGCAGGGCACTTCGCTCCCACTGACACAACTGGTGAGTAATTTGAAACGCCCAATTATGCTCCTCCGGAGCCTTGGTGTTCAACATGGCCCCAATCCGCGAAGGTGGTGCAAGAACAGTGATCCGCAATGGGTTGAGGTTGGACAAATGTCGGAGCAACCGGTTAATGTCCAAGTCGCGGGGTGGATCATTCCCAAGTAGCACAACAAGCGAGGTAATATAGCGTTCTAGTCTGTGCGATGTGACGAAATTGAGAAAGTCATAGAGATCATCGAGATAGAATCGAGAATGCGCGTAGAGTCTTGATCGCACGAGCTCGAGCAGCCGTGAAGATACTTGTGCGGCATTCTTCAAGTTCTGCTGCGTACTGGAAGCTGTGAAGTATATTGCTGGTGTATGATGAAAGTTGTATTCGGAGGGAGTAGCCACTGGAAGATAGCTCACAATCTCATCCAGGATTTCGTTCGGCAAGTTTTCAAGACATGACAGCTGCGAAGTCATCGTTCGATTGCCCAAAGAACTTGACAATTCCTGATTAGGTTTCACATCTCAGGAGCACACTGTGTATACCAGGCTCCGACCGGTTCGAGTGCTAGAATTCGGTAATTCTGTGGTATAGACACTGATGGTCGTGACAGTGAATCAACAGCACAAGATAAGGATCTTGGTTAAGTTCAACATGTAGTGTATCTTTATACAGCAGGCGGTGAGTAAGAGATAGCCGGTCGGGAGTTCGAGATGTTGTCAAGTGCCGCGGTTCCCCACAGCTTCCAAGCATATGATTCCATGTAATTAGGAGAGTTTTGATAGGGTATTATGCTTCATCATGTCAGGATAGACGGTAAAAAGTTGATCCCAGTGCTTGGGAGACAGAGCTTTGATGTATATATGATATCCTTCCGCATCATTATGATATTCTAGTAGGTTGTGCAACTGCGAGAGAAGTTGTCAGATAAGGTGGATTGACGTCTCAGTTCTGACAGGCGAAATTATTCTGGACGCTCGGCAAAAGGAGCCTTACCTGAAACAGACCAAGTGTGGAGAAGGTCGAGGGACTAGCGTCTTCCCCCCGCACCAGCAGAACAAAAGCGCAGACACTGACATTCATCCCTCTGCTTTTTGTTTGCAATGCGACCAATGCAACCAATTCATTTCCTGCAGTGTCAAGCGCTATTATAAGAGTCTGATGCATGCTCACCGACTGGGTGTAGTCGGAATGCTCAAGACTGATACAATAACCTATGCGATTGTCTGAAAAATGCATGCCTCGCTGAGTCAGGCCTTACAGCATCAATGCTTTGCCCCACACCGGTCGATCAAAGCTTCCGCCACCCTTTTTGCGATTATGATTCATGGATCCTCTCCTTGAGGTCTTTACCTGGCTATGGACAAGTTTATTATGCTTTCCATGGAGATAAACGAAAGGCATCCATGGGCTTATAAGAGCTTTCTGCTTCTGCGGGACTTAAGAGTATGAAGACCGGCCGTCGAAGTCACTATTCCATGCCGAAGGCCGAAATAAAGTAGCCGACAATGAGTGACCGATAGGAACCGGGAAACTCGAAACTCGGATGTAAGAGTAGATTTGGGACAGGCCTGTGGGGCACAGGCTGAACAGATGGTTCCTCCTGCTCCGGACTTCGGATCTCGCAGTCTTGCCTCAAAAAGTGCTGCGTGCCCCTCCCCTCCTCTTCATCCCCCTTTCCTGCCTCTCTGACCGTTGTTTTTCTCTTTCTGCTTCACCAATTTCCTGTCCTTAGTGAGTTCCATCTTGTCTGAGATAGTAGCGAGAGATTTCAGCTAATGTCTCTTAGCTATTGCATTTTGTCTGTGCATCACAATGGCCCCTCAACTTCACCGCAACCCCCCTTTCCGTGCTGAGCACCTGGGCTCTCTGCTTCGGACCGATGATCTCCTGAAGACCAAGATTGCTTTCGAGAAGGGCGAAGTCTCTAAGGCTGAGCTGGATGTCATTGAGAACAAGGATATCAAGGAGGTTGTTGACACACAGAAGAAGCTCGGCTATGCCGCCATCTCTGATGGAGAGTATCGCAGACACAGTAAGTTACTTCCCCGTGCTGTATGAGCCTTTGTTATTATATAAGGCTATAAGGCCTAACCAGACCTTGAAATTAGTGTTCTGGGGTACCTTCTTCCCTGGCTTGGACGGCTTCGACGAGGTGACCGACTTTGACGCCGACATCTTCCGCCCGTATGCGCCTGATGTCGCTGCCTTCCTCGAGGCCGGCCACAAGCCTGGTGAGACCGTCCTGTGCACCGGCAAGATCAAGCACGTTGGCAGCACGTATGTCGATGAGTTCAAGTACCTGGCCAGCGTGGTTCCCGCCGATGAAGTCAAGAACCTGAAGATCACTCTTGCCGCTCCCAACTGGTATCACTTGCGTTACAAGGAGGGCAAGGCCTACCCCAAGGATGTCTACAGCTCCGACGAGGAGTACTTCGGCGACATTGCCAAGGCCGTCCAGGCTGAGCTGCAGATCCTCTATGACGCTGGCTGCAGGAACGTTCAGTTCGATGACCCCAACCTTGCTTGTAAGGCTTACCAACCACCCACAAACAAGCACGCGAAATACATAGATGGCTGACTGTGATCATCAGACTTCTGCTCCGAGAAGATGCTTGCCGGGTGGAAGGAAGATCCCCTGAACGTACGCTCCGCCGATGAGACCTTCGAGCAGTACATCAAGCTGTACAACGACTGCGTCGCTAAGCGCCCCGCTGACATGCACATCGGCGTTCACCTTTGCCGTGGTAACTTCGTCGGCAGCCGTCACTTCTCCGAGGGTGGCTATGATCGCATTGCCACTAAGCTCTTCAAAGAGCTCAACGTTGACACCTACTACCTCGAGTACGACACCCCCCGCGCCGGTGGCTTCGAGCCCCTGAAGGAGCTCCCCACCCATAAGAACGTCATCCTCGGTGTGGTGACCAGCAAGTTCGCCCAGCTTGAAGACAAGGAGGAGATGAAGAAGCGCGTGTACGATGCCGCCAAGTTCATCGCCGAGGGCAACAACATCTCCCTGGAGCAGGCACTCAACCAGGTTGGCGTCAGCCCTCAGTGCGGCTTCGCCAGCCACAGAGAGGGCAACGCCATCGACCGTGACGGCATGATCGCCAAGCTCAAGCTTGTCCGTGAGATCGCCGACGATATCTGGCCCGGTCAGCTGTAAATCAAATGGCCAAAACTTTCGGTAAAGCTACTACCACAAAGGAGGTCTGCCCCTTCCAAGGCCAGACTCCAACTCTCCTGTCGATTTCAACAATGAACGTGGAGTGATGAGACGAACGTGACGACAAACTTTTGTGTGTTTAGGATACCACTTATTTAACATATGGTTTTAAAAATGTACAGTGTTAGTGCAAATATGATTGAGCTATTAATTCTTCGAAGAATCATCCCTATTGTGATATTAAAAAAAACACAGTGTCTTTAAGTATGCGGGCAGGTGCTTGAGTACCTTGGAGATGCCCCAATGTGGAAAGATGCAAGGTTCGCTAACCTAGTCGCTGACAAGCCCACCTGGTAATGTAGATCGCGCTTCGCCAACTGACAATATCATTCGTACCTAAACCCAATTTCAGCTGGAGAATTTTCGTATTTTCGCTTGTTCCGATAGAACCTACAGCCCATAATCTCATAACCTTGCAGTATGGGCTGATCCTGGCCAGGACCATTCCCTGCTACAGTAAGTGGGGAAAGGAGTCTAGATCGCTGTCTGATACGAAGCCAAGTCACATGCTTTGTTTGTGAGTGGCTTGATCTCCAGTAACTTACCATCAGTAGTACCCTAGTATAGCACGTCAAATGTACGTCAGACACGCACACCAATTCAAACATAGATCTCTCTTTTTCCTAGTATCTAGCGCAGCTATGAAAGACAGAAAGCAGCTCAAGAACAAAGACATCATTAAAACACGATATATGTGTGGAATGCATGTATGTGCTGGTCCCAAAGTTTTTTCCCTTCTATTTTGAAAATGTTTCTACACATCGCCGAAGACACGGGGTGACGAAAATAATAATGTGAAGAAAGTCAAAGCCAAGACGAAAAAGAGAATGGTAGGAGTATTATTAGAGGGGGAGGGGTATTGAAATGGCCCGCATCGGAACAGTGAGGGATATCATGAAAAAGAGAAGAATGAAATGGCGGAAGAGGCATGCGCAGGAGGAAAAGAAAAAAGAAACACAGGGTTCAAATGCTGCGTCTTCTGTCATCAAAGCCGACGTGAAACGAGGAGGTGCCAACTAATTCGGTGTAGGTGGAATGGAGCATGCTGTACACGAGATGGGGCATTAGAACAGCCTCCGATTCACGACTGCAGGGGTTTGGCGGCCGGCGTGCGAATAATCTATTTCTGAGGTTGGGTCTTGACGTTGTTGGAGAGCCAAGCCTGCAAGAATGAAAGGTTAGCCCTGTTAAGCCGAGGCTTGGGGATTATTGACTTACAAGACCCTCAAAGATACCGGTACCCTCCGTTGCAACACTAGGCGCAACATACCACAGCTTGTCCTTGAGCTTGTTGAGTTGCAGTGCCTGGGTGACGTCTTCAGGACTCATATCTGCAGATGACAGCTGATTAGCTCTTGACTCTGAAGGTAGGAATGCAAGATACATACGGCCCTGGACATCCTGCTTATTAGCAAAGACAAGGAGCAACGCATCCTTCATTTCGCGATCATTGATGATCTTGTGAAGCTCCGAGCGAGCCTCTTCCATCCGAGCAGTGTCGCTAGAGTCGACGACGAAGATCAGACCTTGTGTACCTGGTCGGAGTATCAGCATTAGTATCGGACACCTCGAAACTAGCTGCTCCGTGCGAAAGTCGTACCGGAGTAGTAATGTCTCCACAGTGGACGGATCTTGTCCTGACCACCGACATCCCAGACGTTGAATTTGACATTCTTATATGTAACGCTCTCGACGTTGAAACCGACGGTGGGGATCGTGGTGACATCCTGATTTGTAAGTTTCAACTTGTAAAGAATTGCTGTTGACACCTTGATTAGTACAAATATTCACAATTGATTGGCTGACAAGGAGCGATCAGCAGGGAGTCTCACTGGTTTTTCCAGCAGCATCCAAACCCAGCATCAAGATACGCATCTCCTTGGTGCCGAAAATCTTCCCCATTATCTTAGAGACGGAACCGCCCATTGTGACACACGATAAGCGACCGCTGAAGGTCGCAGACTGCTGAAGAGATTAAGAGGGTATTGAGAATTATGTTGCGAGATCGTTCAATGGGCGTTTCCCGGTCGAATAGGGATCGGAGTTGCAGTCGCTGAAAGGAGAGAATGCGTTATTAGGGGAGGGGTTTGTGGAGGGAGAAGGACGACGAGAGAGAAGGACAGCGAGCTAAGCACGGCCGGAGGGTCAATTTCCGTCCGCGTGAACAAGGTAATGGTGCCTCATTATTGGCAATGCGCCGAAGTACGCAAGGTAAACAAGACATACAGAACTTACCTGGGGAGGAAGAGAGGAGGGGGAAGGGAAGGCAGCGAGGCCAACAGAAGATTGTAGGGAGAGAGAGTATGAATGAATGAATGGATGAATCAATGGACGGACAAAACGAACGAACGGCACACTGACAAGACCAGCAGGGGTAAAAGTCAATCCGACCGTGACTGATCAGAGGAAGAGGAAGAGAGAGGAGGTAGGAGCAGCAGCAATAAGAAATTCAGGGTTCACGATCCACCTCACGAGAAACGATTCTCCTTCTTGCTTCGCTTTCATTTTCCCTTTCGCAAAGCTCGAGCGCCTCCGTAAAAGGGGCTATCCGATGACTAAGCACCCACCCCCCGCGCCAAGCACTTCGGCTGTTTCAGACTCTCATACAATCATTCATCAATTATCATCCTGGTCGGCTTGTTATCAGTCTGTCCAGTTCCAAGTTGCCAGGGGGTGAGAAGAAGGAAGGAAGAAAGATGAAAGGCAATTGTTTAACCGAGGAACAAAGTCGAAGGAAGGTACGGAGTAAGTAAGCACCCAATACCTGATCTAAACACATTCATTCTGACCATCATGGATCCGATCCACCCCAGCTTCTCATCGGGTGGAGTGTTGGACAAGAAACCTATCGGATCTCTCCGCATTGAAACAGTGTGCCGTATTCACCATTCAGCAGTGATATACGGAGTACACATTCACAACGGACACACAACGGACACAAACGGAGCAATTAGAAAGAACACAAGCCACATCAACCAGGATTATTAACATCCGAGCTGCCATCACCCGTATAACAAACGCCAGGCACGGCGACGGTCGGTAGGAGGCGGTACCTTTGTGTATACAATACGTCATGGCCACACTGGTGAGGTCATCCCACCATAGCTCCTTCGCACATGGTCGGTCTTACGATCTTTCAGTCGTAGCACAAAGCTGTTGGCTTTTTCCGGACGACTTTTCCTCTATAAGACTGCGCAGATACCCTTGTGTTCGTCCGTGACAATTCCACCCATTTTCTTTTACTATTCTTTACTCCCAATCATCACCATTAACATGGCAGCCCGACCCTTCCGCCGTCGCTCATCAGTCCATGAACAACAAGTGTCGCACCATTTCAAGAGATTCTCTTGGGAGGCACCCCCCTCGAAGGTACAAGCGCTTCGTGTCGATGGTCATGAATGTCGCGCAACTTACTGACGGTCCTTCCTCCTAGACCATCTACGCAGGTCTTTCGATCTTGTTCGATGATGATGGAGCAACAGTAGCCATCGCGATCCGGGATGCGACCTACCTTCTCGACTTTGTTCAGGATGATCTCACTGCCGAGGGCGATGAGTCCCTTTCTACACAGATCGTCGACTATGTCCTGAATAACTTGCGCAAATACAGCGAAGAGCGCCTCGAGAAGTTCATTGGGTTAGCCATGCCGACAACAGTGGCTAAGAAGTGCCCGACTCTTTGTTCCAAACTCTGGGCCGAGCTCGATATCATCCCATTGGTCTTGCCTGAAGAAAGCAGCATCGGTACCGACAATGTCTCCAACCATCCTATTCGTAAGTCTACTGGCTGGGAGATCAAGAGTGTCGACGAACAATCGGAGTCCATGGGACGGAAATGTGTCAGGTGCGCTAAACATTCCTTTTCACTATGCTTCTGAATTACTAACAGCAATTCAAGGCTATTCGGACCTGAAAACATTCCTTTGCTGCAGGTCGGATTCTTGGGCTTGGTGGAGGTGGATACTGCCTTCCACGTGCGTTTGACGAACCTAGAGGATTTCCGCAAGACAGTTACACAGAAGACCTGGGATGCGGTTCAGTATTATGCTTCCGATCTCAAGAAGAGAAAGACCAAAGTGGCGTTCTTCAGTGCCACTCCTCAGGGAGGTGGTGTTGCACTGATGAGACATGCCCTTGCAAGGTTCTCCTATTCTCTGGGAACCGATATTAGATGGTAAGACTCCCGACAACACTCCGTGCGTGTGAGACAAATGACTGATTGTGAAACCAACCAGGTATGTGCCCAAGCCTAGACCAGGGGTTTTCCGCATCACGAAGACCAATCACAACATCCTGCAAGGAGTCGCAGCTCCAGATGAGCGCTTGAGCGAAGAGGACTGGGACAAGGTTATCGATTGGATTGATGAAAATGCGAAGCGCTACTGGCTCAGTCCGGGAGGCCCTCTGCGCCATCCCTCTGAGGGAGGTGCGGATGTCATTATTATCGATGATCCCCAAATGCCTGCTTTGATTCCTATTGCCAAGAAGATGGCACCCGACAGGCCGATTATCTTCCGAAGCCACATTCAGATTCGGAGCGACCTCATTGCTCAAAAGGGGTCGCCCCAGCAGGAAACCTGGAGCTGGATGTGGAAACAGATCCAGCAGGCAGACCTCTACATCAGCCATCCTGTGAGCATCTTCGTTCCGGAAGATGTTCCTTCCGAGAAAGTGGGATACATGCCTGCTTCGACAGACTGGTAAGTTGAATGTCTACATGCCATTGACGCGTATCTAATTAGCAGCACAGGTTGGATGGCCTGAACAAGAACATGCAAGACTGGGATGTCGCCTTCTATGGCCGGATCTTCAATTCGATGTGCAGAAACTCGGGCATGCTTACAATCAACTTCCCCGAGGGTAAGCCAGCACACCTTGGATTACACTTGAACGCTACTTAACAAATGCCTGTAGATGAATACATTGTCCAGATCGCCAGATTCGATCCTTCCAAGGGTATCATCGACGTCGTGGAGTCATACAAAAAGTTCCACCAACGGTTCACGGCCTCGCTGCCCGACAGGAAGCCGCCGAAGCTGCTCATCTGCGGCCATGGCTCCGTCGATGATCCGGACGGCTCGCTGATCTATGACTCAACCTTGTCGCACATTGAGACCAGCTGCGCCGACATCTCCGATAACATCTGCGTCGTGCGACTCGGACCCTCGGACCAGGTGCTGAACGCGCTCCTCTCGAAAGCCAAGGTGGCCTTGCAGCTATCGACGCGGGAGGGATTCGAGGTCAAGGTGTCGGAGGCCATTCACAAGGGTAAACCAGTGATCGCCACCAAGGCCGGAGGCATCCCGCTGCAGGTGGCCGACAAGAAGAACGGGTTCCTGGTGGAAGTCGGCGACACCGATGCGGTCGCGGAGCATCTGTTCCAACTCTGCACGGATGACGAGCTGTACGAGCGGATGCACAACTACGCCCTGGAGCACGTTTGCGACGAAGTGAGCACGGTCGGTAACGCGCTGAACTGGCTCTACCTCGCATCGAAGCTGTCCAAGTCGGAGGAAGTCAAGCCCAACAAGCGGTGGATCAACGACATGGCTCGCACCGAGGCGGGACAGGAATACACGGGCCAAGAGGACCGACTGAACCGGTTTGATTTGTAGATCAATTTCTGATTATTGTTACGCATGACGACAGCCCTTGCTTCTTTGCTTTTGCCTTGGGTAAACTTGGACAAACCACTCGACTCCCTTTTTCCATCAGACCACTCCTCTTAAACTACTTACACACTACTACTGCTTTCGGTTGTTTAAATTAACGTGGAAGAAATAAAACAATAAACATACATACATACATTAGGGGTATATCATCATCATAGCCAAACAGCCGCTCGTCCAAAGATCTTTTCACGAAGTAGGAAATCCAAACCCACCATCCCTCCCCCCATGCATAACCCTCCCCACCTCAAAGAACGAAAAGTCAACATCACCTCCCAACAACCCGATACCTCTCCCTCGCCATGCCCCCCTCCGCCCCCTCAACCCCATACCCCTCCCCGACCTCCCCGACAATCCTCGCCGGCGCCCCACCCACCACACACCAACTGGGCACAACCATCCCCGGCGCCACGACCGCCCCATCCAGCACATACGCGAAATCCTTCAAGATCGCCATACTGCCCACGACGGCATCCCGGCCGATGTGCACGTGGTTGCCCACGCTGGCGGCCTCGACGACCGCGCGCTCGCCCACGAACACGTGGTCGCCGATCTTGAGCGGGTAGAACGCGTACACGCCCCGGTGCAGCCGCGAGGGCGGTCGCAGGATCGCCTGCCGCGAGATGTAGCTGTAGCGGCCGATCGTGATGGCTACGGATGGCGTTTGTTGTTGTTGCTGGGAAGCGGCGCCGGAGGCTGAGGAGGTTGAGGGGGTGGGCTTGTGGGAGCTGGAGTGCGAGCTGGACTGGGAATGGGAATGGGAGCTGGTGCTGGAGGAGCGGTAGAGGTCCCCCCGGATGACGGCGTCGGATTGGATGACGGTCTTGCCGCCCAGGATGATGTGCTGCGTGCCGTGGATGAGGCTGCGGCGTGAGATTTTGTTGCCTGTGTCCTGTATGACCCAAATAAAGGTTAGTGGGGGGTTTGTTTTGGGGCGGAGGGGTTTGGGGGAGGAGAGGGGACGGTACGGTTTCAATGTATTCGCCTTTTGGCGCTTTGGGGGGCATTTTTTCGGGGTTGCTTGGGAGGATTGTCTTTGAGATTGGAAATGCGGTAGCTGTTGAGATTGGGTGTGGGGGTGGTGCACAGTACTAGTAGAAACTGGATGGAGGGTGGATGCGACTTGCGACTGCGACGCATGCCGCGGCAGTTGGGCGCGGGCGGTGACCACCATGGAAAGGCGCCGTACGCAGCGGTGAGCGTGTGGTGATGGATGCTCTTTCCTGGTACTGTACAGTGGCGAATGTGGCTGGATTGATCGTGGAAGCTCTTTACGCTGATGTCCGGGTCTACTTGATGCTTCTCTGCTCCGCACAATAAAGCCCCATTTATTCAATCGGGAGATGGTCATTCATAGCACTTTGGACAATTGGGAATCGCGAAGCTACTACGTAAAACCGATCCGAACGGCGTACCCAACAGAGCTAGTATGCTTATCGCAGCTTATCAACATGAAGCTCGCTTACCATTGCAGGCACAGTACTTCGAATGACTATCAACAAGACCTCCTGGCAACTTAATCATCATGTAACAAAAACTTCATTCTTAATTAGACATATTGTTTCAAGCCAAAAGGATATCTCAAACGAAATGGCAAAACTAGATTAGGAGTATCAATATAGTCCGCAACCAACTCAAGCAGAAGTGACCTGTCGCTGAGGAGCAGGGACGTCACCATCGAAGTGGACTTTGTAGGCTAGAGTCGAAACACGTTAGTCTCCTTCGAAACCACATCTCGGAAAAGTGCACTTACTAGTGGGGAAAGGCGAGTAAGCGCCGTGGTCCTCCCGAAGATAGACGGAGTAACCGCCCTTCTGCGGGATCTTCTTCAACACTCCCTGGGCACCAGGGGCAGGCCGGAGGTTGTCCAGCCGCGCGACGACGCGCACCATGGCCGTCACCGCAATCAGGGTGGCTTCTTTGCCCAGTCCGCTTTGAGGACCTGTGCCGAAGTCGATGTAGGAGTCAATCGGGCGGTCGAGGCGGACCTCGTCAGGAGAGGGGAAGGCGATCGGGTCACGGTTGGCTCCGCGCTGTAGACTGTCAGTTGCTGGCTACATATAGGCTGCAATACGATGGAAGTGACTTACAGAACCGACAAAGACCTTGTCGCCCTCCTTGAGGTATACAGGGCCATTGTCATCGGACAGGGTAATGTTGGTTTGAGCCTCACGGTAGGTACCCAGGTTACCATTCAAGCGGATTGCCTCCAGGCAGTAACGCGTCAACTTGTCATTAGCATCCAAAGTGTCCTGCTTGGCCAGCTGGTTGATCGCAGCCAGATGATGCTTGCCCTCAGTCAGGTAGAAGTGGATGATTTGAGTGAACTACGAGAGTCAGTATGCCTGCCCTAGAGACGTTCCTGGGCCGACTCACCATTTGGGCTTGGTTGTGCACAATTTCCACAGCTGCCGGCAAGATCTGCCCCCATGTAACCTCAGAGACCCCGTGGCCACTCTCAAGAAGTCGCTTGATGAGCTGGTCACCATAATCCTTGAGAACGTTATGATCTTCTCGGAAGCTGTCAATGATACCCGAAAGGAAGCTGGGGGAGTTGATGGATTTGACATGTCCCTCAACGAGTCGACCCAATTCCTGCGAGACAGCCTGAGCAGCGCGGTGAAGAGAGAAGGACTTCATGAGATCCACGTCGAAGAATATGGAGCTATAAAGCGTTGCCATAATCATGAACATCTCATGTTCAGAGTAGACACCACGTGGGTGGCTATTTGTCTTCAGAGGCAGAGAGAAGATCTTCGACACAAAGTGCACAGGAACGAGGTTTCCAACACTGTAAGACTATTAGACAATGCAGCTCCACGGACACATGAAACTTACTCTCTAGCAATGTCCACCTGTCTCCTACCAGCAAGATTGCATGATTTCTCTCCAAGAAACTTCAGAGTGGCGTCTTCGTAGAAATCCTTAATGTTGGTACGCCACTGATCGTTGTCGAGAGACTTGCTCCAGAAGTCGGTACCTCCCTTGCCAGCGTGAACGGAAGTCAAACCACCCCAAATGACGCGGAAGTCCTTCCCGTAGTCCAAGGCCAACTTGACGTTGTCATAAGAAAGCAGAGAGGGAGTAGGTTCGGTGTACCGGGGTGCGTCATAAGAGTAATCGGCCTCACGACCCAGGTTCTTCATGATGTTCCGATTCTCGCTCGGAATCGTCATGGGGTAATGGGCATAGATGGAGTCTCCCTTGAACCAATTGGGGAAGACACGCGTCGCCAGCTTGTAGAACACGCATCCCTGGTTGATGTTGAGATCATAACGTACCTCGTTGTAGCCCCAGTTGGTGAGGTTTCGGGGGTTGTAGTCAATCTGCACGAGCAATTAGTTCGAGCGACCCAAGGATCAGCATATGATCGGATAACCTACAGTGTAGTATCTATCTCCACGGACCAAAGCCACCGCGTCGGATAACACCGCACGGGAGATTGTGTAAGTAGGAGCAATGCCGACTCCAGGAATCATTGGCTCCTTGGCTTCCTCTGCGACGATACCGGGGTACAGCTCGACGTAGTCAGGGTGCTCATACAGATGCCGCAGAGCATCAGCGACCTCAGGGTCGGAGTTGATGTCTTCGAACGTCTCATAGGGCTTCAAGTTGAAGAATTTGCGGAATTCATTGAGCGATCCGACGTTCCACTTACGGCCCTGCTCGATACCCAGGATTTCGACGGACTTCAGAACCTTGGGAACATTACGGGCACCGAACGAGCCTAGAATTATTAGTCCTGTGTCTTCTTTCAGACTTACACAAGGAAGATACACTTACTTGCAACGTCCTCAATAGCAGTCTTAAGAATGTGAACGAGCTCTTCATCTTTGAATGTCCCATCCTCCTGGCGCTTCAAGCCCGCGAAGGTACGCTGGCTGGGGTCCTTCGGAATGGTCTCTTCGTACTTCTTAAGTCCCATGAGAAGCTCGGGGAGGGTAACCTCCTCGGCAGGCTTGCCCATGAGCTCTTCGTAGACCTGCTCAGTCCATTTCTCGTCGCCGGCACTAATAGCGGAGTGCCAGCGGTAGGCCAAGTTGAACTCGATGGAGCACTGGTTTCCTAGACCAGAAGGGGTGGTCTTGCTACCCTCCATCTGGGCTCTGGGATCCTGCTACTCGTTAGAAGTCGAACCAAGGACAGAAGTAAGCTTCACGCTTGCGACTCACCAGACACCAGGTACTATTACTCCGGTTCAAGTTGACGATTGTACGGAGGTAATCGTACAGGGTGATGTTGATGAATAGACCACATGTGACGCTAAAATTGGTTAGATGAGAATGTAGTGGGAGCTCCTCACGGAACACTTACAGTCGACCAGTCTGGAATAGATCCTCATCGTACTTAGTCCACGCTTCTTGGGCCTGCTTCTCTGGAAGCCCGCGACGAGGTTTAGTGAAACGGCCATTTTCATTAATGGCCGCCAGCTCTTCGACAACGTAGTTGTGGAATCTGTGACGAAACAATGCATCAGTCAACGTCAGCACCGCAGTGCTAGGAAGTCATCGACTCACCTGCTCAGCATAACCATGAGAACACTGCAGGCCGCCGGGAACGCTTGCAGACGCTGCTCCGAGAACGTATCCGGCTTCAACTTTCCATCTTTGAAGGTACGGACGAGATCCTGGTCGTCCTTGGTGTCACCGTAGAGGATGGAGAGATCGAGGTATGCCGAGGTCTTGTTGATGTGGGGCTGTCTGTAGTCTGTCTGGAAGATATCTAAACAGGATATTAGCGATGCCGTGGGAGCATGAGCAGCGAATTACCAACCGTGGATGATCAAAGAGGCCCAATCGAAGAACAGACTGGAAACCTTGTTCGGGTGGGGGGTGAACTTCTCGCGCGCAAAAAGGCAGTCGAAGACGAGACCGGAATCAGGCAGACCACCGGGTTGAATTGTCAGGGGAGCGATCGAACGGGCGTATGGCGTGTTTGCAGCGCCCAACCACGGAAGGGTGGGATTGTTGTTCGAGCCGTCGGCCGAGCGGTACGCAAACTCATTCCCCATGTACCTTCACAACACAACATGTTCATCAGACGAGCTGCTTTTGTACAATTTTACCATTGTCGGTGATCGACTTACGAGAGAGGAGGGTGAGGCAATGAGCCCCAGAGCTCGTCCAAAAAGGCATTGGTGAGATCGACACGATTCTTGGAGTTTCCAGGCAGAGCGCTGACGAGCTACAGAGGAGAAGCGCAAGGAATGTCAGCAATCATCCAAGCCGATTCAGCGGATACTCGAGTCTTTGACGCCCGCTTACCTGAATAATCCGTTCCATAAGCATGGTCTTATCGTCGATATACTCGCCCTTGGCTTTGTTCTTGATCAGGTCCTTCAATGTACCAACATCCTTGATGCCCAGAGTTCTCAAATCCGAGAACATGCTGCTGGAGTGTTCATGTTCGATGTAGGTTCCATCGCCGTTCTGATTCGGCAGAGGACGCTGCGAAGCGTGCAAAACCTGGGCATATCGCTCGAAAGCAGACAGACCGTCGTCGTGCTTGTCTTGCTTCTCGTACCGCGGCTCACTGTGACTCTCATCCGATGATGAATTGGGCGCCGGCGAAACCTTGGACTGACGTTTCGTCCCGTTGGTCTGAGTGCCATTTGGCCTCGATTCGCGCTCCCCCTTTCCCTTCTTGAACGTGCTGGAGAATCGGCGCAACATTATGATTATGGAATTTAAGTGTAGAATACGAAACAAAAAAATCGTGGAAACGGAGAGATAATAGCTGGAGACAAATGGCTATAGCCGAAGAAGGGGTGCAAGCAAGAGAGAAAAAGCAACCGACAGCAGGTGCCCAGGCTTTTGATCTGTCCGAAGTAACAACAGGACTTTAAACGAGGCACTGCATGGGAGTCCGTCCGCGATCAACCGTGCCAGCCAACTTGTGGATCCAGTGCATCGAATCCCAGCAGAACAATACTAATGACACATTCGCGGAAGGCGTCGCTGGCTCGCCACTTGCATATGTGCCGTATTCCCTACATGTCATTCATGATTCGATCTATCTCCCGGGCCCCGCGCGTAGCATAAATTACCTAGTCTGATGGCTTTAGCTGAAGTTTAGAAGCACAGCAGAGTGGGGAACCTCAGGTTGACCATGCAATAGGGGGCATTATGTGGAGTCGAACGTGGTTCAGCTGTCCTACACTACTCATAGATATCTCTGGTACCGTACTCCGTACTCCGTAGATGGCGTCTCAGTGCGGTCCAATTTGAAGTGGCAATAAATGATGCACTTTGTCAAGGTAGTTGGTACTAGGCAAGGCCCGAGCTTGGCTTGACCTTGTACATGGTAAGTACATACATAGTACGGAGTACATACCGGTAGCACAGTACAATGAGAATGGCTGAAGGGAACAACTAAAGTAAATGTGATGGAAAAGGAAGTCGGAAAACTAAAAAGTGAATTTCAGATCGGGCAAGTCCGGCATCGACGGAGAAAGTGGGTGTGCCAATTGATGGGGGATTATTTGTGGTTGATCTCAATTCAAGATCGCCCATCCTCGAGCAAGCTCCAAAAAAGAATCTGCAGGATGGATTGTCCATGCCAAGATCCTAGCGACGACACCCTGGAGCTGGAACTTGGAAGGGGTTCAAGTCTCCACTTGGATTGAGGAATGCCAATCGCAAGATGGCATTGTACTGGACTCTTGGTCCAAGCTCTGCGCTATAACATAAATCTCTATTGGCGACCCATCGATGGTCGGACAGGCGCTGTGGAGGTCGATCACGCACCACAAACACAAGAAAAGAGATTGGTACTGTCTCACCTTGATGGACAAACGAGGAACATCAGCTGTGCGGGCTCGAGAGCTGACTGACAATCTGACGTCCTAGCTGGGAGGCCCACCCCTCGAGACCTGCTGGCGCTGACGATCCCTCACCGATTTATGCATTTGGACCCATCCCAGCTGCAACAATCCCCCCTACGATGTAAGGAAAGCCAAAGCCTATTCGGATGAAGGGATGTGGTAGCTGTAACTGCGTAAGCACGACTTCAAGATCTTATATGTATTTCCCAGGCCAGCGAAGTTGCGTAAGATCACCCATGACATCTTGCTGAAGATCGCAAGACTCGGGAATCAAAGGAGCCAAGGTTGTGTGAGTGGAGAACCATACGGAGGACGGATCATAGGGTACCCACGCGTTCACACCATGGAATTCATCACGATTCTCGACTGTGCAAATGGGAGCTATGCAAGAGAGCTTGACCTGAAGAGCATTCAGGCGGTCGCTCCTCACCAGTCTTGGATGGGTGAGCGGGAGGTAATAACATCCTACAATGCCTTCTGCATCATCCCTGCATTCATGTGCTGGATCCATAATTACACAATCGGAGAATATTGCCCTAGGAGGGAGTTTCTTGCCTTTTGGCTTGAACACTATGGATAGCTCGTGCATCATCAAACAAGCTAGCGGTCATTGTGTTCCCGAATTGCGTTGTGAGCAACATATGAGTGCGGAGTAGACTCAGAGTTTTCAAGATGCGAGTCGCTAATCCTCGGTCGATCATTAGTTCGTGACTGGAGAAGCCCAATCAAGTAATCGAGATCTGTGTGACGAGCACAGGATTTAGCCAGCCGCACAGATTGCAATGAGAGGGTTCGACATAAGCCGTGAAGGAGTAAGACTGGCCGGCCGTCAGCCCAGCCGCACGCTCGGCCTCATGGCTAGCTGGAACAAAAGCCGGCCATCCTTCATTGGGACAGAGTGTGTGTAGAATATTGGGAAAGGATCGACCAGAGCGACCAGAGCGAACAGAGCAACGCGGGAAAAGAGTTTGCCAGTAGCGATCTTCGGTGGATGTTCTGCAGAGATGAGAGAGGGGGAAGGGGGGGGGGATGGAGGAGGTGGTTGGGTTGTTGACTTGTTGTGGACTGGGGAGTGGGGAGCAAGAGAGACGAAAAAGGTCAGAGTTTGGACCAGCCAGTGTTACGATCGGGTGTTGCCGAGTGGTTCATGGGCGGCCCCAGGCCGTCAGGCCCCGCAGTTGGATACTTCGATAACTAGTTCTCGTTAGTTCACTGCCTAGCATTAATTTATTCCCACCCGCACCACCCACTCTGGTGGTGTGTGCTCCAGGCTCAGCTGAGAGAAATGCGGACAGTCAGAAGTTCCAAGTTCTGATCGAAGTTCTGAACAGAATTCTCTTCTTGTCCCTTGCAGCAAAGGCTTACCTGGTGTTACACTCAAGCATGCTAGCGTCCATCCAGCAGGTACTGTAAATAGGGGAAAGGATCGTCCTTTTCATAACTTGTGGGGACCAGAGCCAACTATTCTTTGTCTTTCGCTTAGGGCCCATATTCTATCTTTTATGGTTCTTATCAGCAATACTCATCGGGATCCGGTGGGTCTGAGCAAAAAATTGAATGGCCCAAGTGCATCTGCACGTCAGAAAAGCCCAGCTTCCCAGCAGAATCAACTCTTGCGAGTCATTGCATCTCTTTTCAAAAACTGTTCGTTCACATGTATCGGAAACCATCTCATGTAGGCGCAGCTAAGGAGCAAGTTCGTGGAGTTCAAAGAAACTTTCTCGGGCCTCCCACGATTGCACCACTGGAACTCATAACCTTGAAAGATCTTGTGGTACTCCGTACTCTTGGGCTTCTTCTCCCTTGGGAATGCCATTGGTGGAGTGTACGGTCCACCCAAGGGCAAACATGGGAACGATCGTCCTCCCTTTGCACATTTGGACATTCTTGGGTCTCTTCAGTCTCGCAGTCTGTGATTTTCGTCTTGCCATGATGTCGACAAGTCATGGATTGATGGACAATTGTCACTCACGCGGGGGCGCAAGAGACGGAACGGGAACCCCGCCTATACACTCCACGGAGTACTTCGTATCGGTACACATGGCTACACGGATGCCGCTAGAAAAGGCTGATATATGGTGGTACATTGTTGTTTTTTTCCGATGATGATCGCCGTCACCGATCCGTTCCTCCCAGAAGCACGGGGCCTTGGAAACTTGACACCGGACCGCGCCAAAACCCCATCCGCATCGTGCTAGATAAGCGTCCGTGCAGGATGAGTCGAGCTGGATGCCCTGGAAGGGTTTTGGTCAGCAAACCTAACTGAGATGTTCGTGGCTGTTCTGAACTCCTGATTAGCGTAGACATGCCATGTCAGCACTGGCCGCTGCAACCGCAGCTGACATTTGCCTGGGCTGACCAGCGAGTCGGCCTGTATGCCGCAAATAAGCTAGTCTAGTATGCCGCCATGCCCGGACCATAAGCAAATTGAGAACTCATTAAGGCGATCGGGGGAGCAAATCAGCCCGCTGCATATTATCACAAAAGGGGTCGCCCTAATGCAGAGGCAGAAGTTGGAGGAATGCGTCTCAGCTCTGTCTCGGCCAACCATCATTGTGGGATCCACTCAGGGAAAACTGGATTGGATTCGACGTATCTCCTGCTAGAGGCCGGCCTGAGGCTGCAGGAACCTCCATAAATCCAAGTTCCGGACGGTCTCACAGCAGCGTCACACGCACCCTCTTTCTCAGTCTTTGACTCTGAAGATCCCACGCACCGTAGGGCCGCAGCATCCCGGCATATGCGTGCCTTGGCTGCCAGTAACATTACCGACGCATGTGTATATACAGCAGTGGCATCCCCCGCGCTAGTCGTGATTCCGATCGCTCAAGCACCACCGCTCTTACCCTTTTCTTCTAGTTGTCGATAGAATCGCGACTAGTCAATTGCATGCAATCTTTTCTCTAACCTTGAGACCATGGATGGAGTGTCAATGGGGATGGGCCCGGCCCCTGTGCGGAAACATTTCGTCCTGTGCTTCGATGGAACCGGCAACAAATTCTGTGGGGATGAGTCGGATAGCAATGTACTCAAGATCTTTCGGGTAAGTCCGGTCCTTAGATGTACTCTTTGAATGAGACCACTCGTTACAATCGATCAATTGGCTGACGTTCGTCTTCATCCGGGGGATCAGATGCTTGACCGCAGCAAGAGCCATCAATTCCATTACTACCAGCCTGGGATTGGAACCTACGTTACCACCCACTCTCTGACCAGCCACAGTCGCTACCAGCGGATCCGGTCAGCGTATCTGAAGGCCAAGGATTCTGCCATCGGTTCCTCTTTCGACCAGCATGTGATGGGCGGATATAAGTTCCTGATGCGGTACTATTCTCCCGGCGATGATATCTACTTCATCGGATTCAGTAGAGGGGCATATATTGCACGCTTCCTGGCCGAAATGCTTGACTATATAGGATTGCTCGAGGCCGGCAACGAGGAGTTGATCCGCTTCGCATGGAAGACTTTTGCCAAGTGGCAGCAGCGACGAGATGACACAGATGAAGAGCGCGAAGAAAAGAAGAGGCTCTTTCGGTACATGAAGGCATTTCGCGAAACATTCAGCCGACCAATTAGTAGGATCAGGTTCATGGGTCTGTTCGACACTGTCAACAGTGTTCCGCGCTTCGAGTCAGCATGGATGCAAAGGAGCAAATTTCCTTACACCGCTCGTAGTTCCGCCAAGGTGATTCGACATGCGGTCGGTATTGACGAACGTCGGGCCAAATTTCGCCAGGACCTGATATCGGAAGTGAGACCCTGGGCTGAGAAGAAGAAAAAAGAGGCCCACCTTTGGGGTCGCCAGAAACTCCATCACCTTCGTCATCCTGCTGAAAGACGTGACCACAATGACGTTCCCGCTATTACAGTGAATGATGACAACGACGACAAGGAGATCGACAATGGAATGCAACAGCACCCAAGGCGAAGCCACGAGGAAACAGAGTCTGTGTACCGGAGCACTAACTGCTCTCGTGAGGACCTGCATCACGATTCACACCGATACCGTGCTCATGCCTCACCCAGCCCTAATCGAAAGCTCAGCCTGGCGGTGCCCGACATGGCGGGATCCACAGAGGATGTTCATTCCATCCGCAGCGGCAATTCCGGATTATCACTGCAAGTACCCGAGGTCATTGCGCATGCGGTTATGAGTGACGAAGAGGATGGTGGGCAAGACATCCAAGAGGTTTGGTTCCCAGGGGGTCATGCAGATATTGGCGGAGGCTGGAAGCTTGGTGAAGATGAGGTTTGGCCATTGAGCCATGCCCCTTTGGTGTGGATGGTCCAAGAAGCACAGCGTGCCGGGCTGCAATTCGACCCCCGGAAGCTGAAGCAATTCGAATGCTGCGAGGAATTTGACGGAGATTACACTCCAATCCATGAGAAAACAATGAACTGGAATCGCGACGGTGACTTCTGCCGGGACCCGGCCCATAATAACGCAGACGACGGCCAGCCATCCAGATTTCGGCCATATGCGAATGAAGATACCTCAGAATCGAGTCGCAACTTCCGCGAGGCTCTCCTTTGCTCAAGCACCGAAGGCTTGCTGCATGACTGTTTGGAGTTCAAGATGGGTTTACCGGGTATGTCAGTTCTTACTTGGAAGATGATGGAGTACCTGCCCTTCCGCCGGATGGATCTTCAGAAAGATGGCTCGTGGAAGCCGATCCGCTGGCCACTTCCTTGTGGGGAGGTTCGTGATATCCCGAATGAAGCCCAAATCCATGTCTCTGCAATCCACCGGATGAAAAGCGACCCCAACTACCGACCGGGCAACTTGATCATTGGAGGTGGCGGCCGTGGCGTGAAAAGAGCACCCGCCGAATACGGGATTGGTGAGTGGGAGCTCAAGGCCAACGCAGGTGATCCAGTGCGTGAGGTTTATGTGCGCAAGAATACCTCGAAGATGTGCGAGGAGGATCATCACTGAAATCAGTTCAGCACGAACCTATTCATCTTCAAAAACCATAGCGTGGATGTGGTTCTGAGCATTCATACCCTTTCGCAGCCGCTGACTTCTGACCGACCAGCTAGCTCATTCAAGTTCACTCTTATAGCCCTTCTACCATAATATTTAATCATTCGTCATTATATGTTGATTACATTCCTTACGGCCTAAACCCGAAGAATAGTCCATGTGAAAGAGCATAGTACTTGAACCGTTCGTTGCCCGGAAGATCTGTGTAGTCGGATGGCTCAAGCTATCATATGCCAGTGTGGCCGGCCAGTTTCAGCGACTGAGAACGACAGGGATGAGCTACGACCGCCTGGGGGCTCATTTGACAGACGTGTTTTGGCCCTTGGAGTGAGGTCGTGGCAGCAAGCTTACTCTCCTCGTGGCAAGCTATTATGCAGGGTTGGGCCCGTCGGCATGCGGTACAGTCCGTACAGCGTAGCTCAGGTCAGATTTCCGGCACGGCCGGAATTGCTGGAGAGGTCCAATAGGCACAATTTGGCACATGTTGACAGGGTTGCAGAGTGTATTACGTTAGTGTGCTCGGCTCTGGAAACATCGACAAATGTCTGGACTGGCCTAGACTCGGATCCATTTTGAGCAGACATGATGCTTCTGGGTGCTGGGGCTTCCCCTCTTTTGCCGTGGAATGTGTGAGTAGGATCCACAGCGATAAGGCGCGGGGTGCGCATTATCAGTTTGGAATGAAACATCGAAGGTATGACAGAGGGTGAAAAAAAAACTCGCGCCGAATGGCCCGGGACCCTGTTCTTCCAACCAAGGGAATGGCATCGAAGCAACTAGGAAGAGTGATACAGGTGGAAGGAAGATGCTGCGTTTGCCAAGCTGAATCGAATCCTCAAGCCACGCTTATCGGACATGGACAGGGAGTCTGTGGCGGGAGAGGGGAAACAAGAACCCGTCAGGGTCCAAGTAGCAGCTAGATACCTCGGTCATCCTACTTAGTGAGTCGATATGATGAGTTCGATGAGGCAACTGCAGCGGCTGAAGGTCATCAATGAATTTGGGAAATGATGCCGTTAAAATGGTATCTCTAGTTCATACAGCAGGGGAAGGAGTCTGAGGAGAAAGTCCACGTCCACTGGCAGTTGGGTGTAGTTGACAGAATTGACAGAATTGACAGAAACCGAAGTAGAAGGCGGTGTGCGGGTGGGCCCCGAGCAAGACCGCGCGTTGATTCTTTGGTTTTTGATGGTTGAGCTGACCTCACCACTTAGTTATTTACTAGGTATCTACTAACGTTACCTCCCTACTCATCCTTCGTCACCACTCCGACCCTGTTCCTCACTTCTGTTCTTGAGAAGGGCCAAAAAGTGCAGGGACAAAAAAGAGAGGGGCACAACAAAAAGAACAAGACTTTTACGAAGGGGGATCTTATTGCTTGTGCGCAAAAAATAGTCCAGCCTTAAAAGAAAAGAAAATCGAAAAAAAAGGGGGGGGGAAACTTTCCCTACTAAATAACTCCTCTCCGCTTTGCTCGGGCAAAAATTCAACCCCCCCCCCCCTAAAGCCCGTATATCTACGGAGTACTACTAACTTCCTATTTCACAACTACTCCGCTCCACAACACGCCTCACCCTCCTCCCCCCCAAATCCTGGTTCTGCGCCCGGCAAACCACCCTTTCAAATTTTTACTCTCGCACACCAGCATGAGGTCCAGTTAGCCCAACCTTTGGTTCGCAGACGGATATGGAAGCGTCTCACCCAGCCCCAGAGGGTATTATGTTACCCCCAAGCCCTGTGGACTCGGCAGGTTCGGTTGACTCGACCTCGTCCGGCTCTACCGTCGAGCATACCAGGGAGCCAGAACGCAGTGATCACGTCACGATCACCTTGTCTCTCACGCCTGATTCGCCTGCCCAAACTCCGAGTCGTGCTTCTTTCAACCGCTCCCACGTCCGCTCACGATCGATGATCGAAGTTCCAGGCGTCCCTCCAATGACGCGCGCCCACTCTTCCCCCGGGCTGGACTCGCGGGGCAGGTATATCTTCGTCAATGGTCGCGGGGGCTCTGCCAACGCTGGCGACAATTCAGCTAGGCGTTATCTGCCGCTGCAGGTGAACACGGGGGAATCGTCCGACTCGAGAATGGTGCCCCTGAATGTCTCCCAGACCATCTCTGAGAACGCCGAGTTGGACACCAGCATGGTTACGTCTCCTTCCAAGGCCGACTGGCACCCTATATCGCCTGTACTCCCGCACACACTTCCTCGCGTCAATCGTCGACGCCCCTCGTCTCCTTTGAGTTTCCATCCGCCATCGTCGCCTGGTTCGGTCATGGGCAGCCCGTCTCCCTCGCACTCCTCCCCTGGCGTACTCAGTTCGCGATTCAATGAGACTTTTCCAGGCTACTCTGGCTCTTCCACTTCATCTATTCCCTCGACCCCTACCAGTCTCCGATCTCGCAGCCCGAGCATCTCCTCGCTGGAAACCATTCCGGATATTCCCGATGCGGAAGCAGCAGCCATAGAGGCGGACAGAATCGCAGCATTGAAAGCTGCTGCCGATAAAGCCGACGAAGCGGAGGAGGCCACCAACACGAATCGACGGCGTGGAACGTCCGATGCCTCGGGTCCCTCGAGCCCTTTCATGAACACGCGCGTTTCATCTGGTGGATACGGGGTGCGGGCCGATAAGCGGAAGCGCTGGAGTGTCTGTGGGGCGGAACGTCGTCAAGATCTGGACCTGGAGACCATCTGGGAAGATTGAGGAGTCAGCCGAATCCGGCACGGCCACTACCAGGAACCACGATCCTTCTTACAATGGACAACGGCTCTCGCCGAGCTTCAAGAACAACAAATCGCAAGAGCCGACCCCATTGAACCTTATCGAACGCACATTTCTCGTTCTTTCATTCAATTCGGCGCTCAATCGAGGGATACCCCCAACTCTTCCGTCCTCTTTCTAGTACGCGCGGTGTTTTTGTGCTTCGATTTTTGTTGAGGAGGAAAGAGCGGAACCTTGAGGATCACGCAGGCTCGTTGATACTCTAGTCGTGGGAGGCAGCATATTGGCGCATGGTCACTTCAAATGATGCCCTGGGCGGATTTAGTCTCTGGGGTTTATGTGTTCCTGTTCTTTCACTCTTGCTTCCTATTAGCTGTCATTTTTTTGTTCTCTCCTTTACCTTTTTTCGAGCGAGATTGACCAACCAACCTGTGATTCCCCTCCTGTTTCTCACTCGTTCTTGTTCATGTTCTATCAGTCTTGTGGGCTCGGCTCTTGTCTTTATTACTTTTGCTGTACCATGGTTGCCAAGGATTGACCGATGAAGGTGTACATAACTGTGGCTCTGCTATACTGCCAATCATACATACCTCAAACAGTGCAGTTCGCTCCCGTGTGCATTGTATATCAGCTAAGCTATATCTGTATCTCTCTCTCTCTCTCTCTCTCTCTCTCTCTCTCTGTGTGTGTGTGTGTGTGTGTGTGTGTGTGTGTGTGTGTGTCTTCATACAAAAAGCATGAGTACTAGAAAACCAACCAAAAACCAAAAAGAAAAGTCAAAACAACAAAACATCCCTCCTCCCACAAACCAACCCCAAAAAGCCATTCCCATCAAGCCCCACCACCAACCCCCAAATCCTCGCGACCAACCACTCCGGCGGACGGCAAAGAATCATCCCTCATGGCCCCGACCCCCAATCCGACCTTCCCCAGTCCATAAAGCTCACAGATCCCCGCCGCGGCGCGCTCCCCACTCCAGTACGCGCCGGTGGTCGTCCCCAGCGCCACGAACGGCGCCGTATGCTCGCCGGCAAACCACACGCCGCGGTCGGCGCCCATGCCCGCCCGCAGCACCTCGATATCGCGGTCCCCGCGCTGCAACCCGACCTGGAAGTTGCAGTACGAGCCGTGGCCCGCGTAGGGGTCCGTCTGCCACGTCGTCGCCAGGTAGGCCAGCGGCTGGCACTCCGGCGCGGTCGGGGAGTAGTTGTGCAGGCGGGCGAAGAAGGGGTGGAAGATTTCGTGGAGTTGTCGGTAGTATTCCGGGGAGGTCGGGGGGAGGTGTGCGATCTGCGAGACGATGTGCGTGGCGCTGGGGCCGAAGGTGTAGAAGAGGAGGGTCGGGTGGGCGATTTGCCGGGAGGAAAGGGCGGCGAGCGAGATGCATTCTTGGTTCCAGTGGATTTCCGGGGGGTGGGTGGTTGAGTAGCTTGGGTTGAGGAATTGCGCGAAGGTTGGGGTTTGGTAGGATTTGTAGGTTGGGGTCGGGGTGGTGCTGGGTGAAGGTGACGATGATGCAGGGTTGGAGTTGTGCCAGAAGGCGCGAGGGAAGGTGATGTATACTTTCTCGAGGCGGCCGTAGGAGATGCTGTCAATGGCTTGGCTGAGGCGCGCGGGTATGGATGGGGTAAACGCGTCTTTGTTGCGCTTGAGCCAGCCTAGGGGGCAGGTGACGACTACTTCGTCGTAGCTGGAGGTTTCCCCTGAAGCTGTTGTTAGGGTCACTTGTGTGCTGGATGATGGCATGGCAGCGGTGTCATCGCGAACTGAGGACTCGATCTTGATGATCGGTTGGTTGAGGCGGATATCCGCGTGTTGGCGTGCGGTCTTGGAGACATGTTCCAAGATTCGTGTATATGTGGATGCCACAAAGTAGTTGTCTGCGGACAGGGTGATCAGTAACTGTAGACGTGATTGGCATAGGAACCTTGTAGGAGAATGCTCACTTCCGTCTATACATTCTTCGAGGCAAAAGAACTTCAGACTCTGCCTTTCGATGGGTTCACCAACATAGGCACCCCACATCTTGCTAGATTCAACGCACAGCTCCTTTTCTTCCTCGCTGAGGTCGGTCTGCGCCACTTGTTCCTTGATGTAGTCAAGCAAGCTCCGATCGGCAGGTATCGTCTCTTTGTAGGTGTTACTGTACTCGAATGCCTTGGCGATGATTGTCCACAGGACGTCCGAGACCTTCTCCGCGACATCGTCACTGATTGGAGTCCCATCGGGAGCTATAAGAGCCTGGTTCCCTTCGAAGTCCTCAACGGCGGTGTTTGTTGCTTCAGCAATGCTGACAATCGGGTTCTTTCCGGTGCCATGAATCCAATTAGGGCCCCTGCTTGATATGAGCACAACATGAAAAACAAGAGCAATATCAGCATGCGACGGAAGCTTACATGTCAACCACATGCTCATGGATCTTGCTCTGATGTACCTATTTTGACATCTGGATTAGCAATTAATTCTCGACAAGTGACAGTGGTTCGCCTGTCGTCTACGTACCCTTCCACCGAGTCTATCTCTCGCTTCAAAAAGAACGACCTGGGCGCCGTTTTGAATGAGGATATCTGCGCATCGCAAGCCTGCGAAGCCCGCTCCGATAACAGCCACTCTTGGCTTGTGGCCCTCGGCCACGGTTCTTGACAGATAGGGCATGCCTCGGACCGACTGTAGCAAAGATTGTACGTCTCTGGTATTGACTGTATACTGGATTCGTAGGCTGGACTATGTTCCATTAGCTGGATTCGGCATTGATGTGTTGTGGCATGTAAAGATAGCTGTCATTCAACATTCTTCACGGCGGGTCTGACACCCCCAATGAGTCAGGGAATGACTCCAAGAATTGATGAAATGATGATCATCCGATGACGCATCGAGCAAATCCATTTCTCCAGCTATAGTCGTCATTTCACGACAGGTGACAGACCCTTCGAGGTCTATAAGCTCACAAACACGCAGATATTACATACTTGCATAATGCAGCGCAACTGCATAGACAACCCGGACAACTGATAACAAGCAAAAGAGGACGTGAGAGTGCAAAAGCAGACTGGTTGGACCTACCGACTTGTGAATGACTTCGCTCTTCCAATTACGCAGCACCCAGGGTAAGCTGATAGACATCAGTCAGTCGAATGGTGGCGAGGAAGAGGCGTAACAATACTGTACACTAACTGGGGTCTTTGGTTCGCCGCTGGCGAGACAGAGCGGTTATATGTCAGCAGGCGGCGGCCACGTGCATTGAGCCCTACCTGTCTGTTTGTCTGTTTGTCTGTTTGCCCTCCCCGCTCCCATTCGAGTCTCGGACCCGCCCTTCCTCTTTCTCCCTTCATCCCGATCCTGCAGACAGCTAGTCTAAGCTATCTAGGATCTAGCCCTGAGGTAGGTAGCTATCGCTGCAGTGAGTCCTGCGCTTCGCTTATCATCCCCCGCACGCTATGCCGAAATCTACAACCTATCACCCAAGCTCAAACATCCTTGATCATATGATATTGTTATTTTTGGAGGGATTAGGCTGATAAACAGCACGGGATATCATTGTCACTTAAGACAGGATTTTCATCACCAAACAAGAAGAGCCCTTGACAGCATTTGCCTGGAAGGGATAAAACAAGCAGTGCAAATAGCAACCACAATCCAATCATTACAAGTTGACCATCACTCCGATTCATACAGGCAAACAACGCTTGCTGGCTTGTAATCTCCAACAGGAATCTATTCAAGGAAGAGGGATATGGGACAAAAGAGAATAGAAAAGACATAAGAAAGATGAGGTCATTATAGAGATGAGAAGACAATAGTGCTCATCTCCAAGCACCTTGGCTCAGGGATAATAGTCCCTGGATGCAGTCAAGGTCCTCCTCCTGACTGGCGCCGCCTCCCCCACTCATGAAAGCGGACACCTCTGGATCCAATTCCGGCACGTCCTTACCGATGGACATGTTCGCTCTGTGCTGTGATTGTTGAGAACCTCGAGCATATCTGCCAGCTGGATTGACGTTCTTATGGGTTTTGCCGTCCCTTCCGCTAGTGTCCTTGAGCACTGAACGTCGAGGATTGTGATGAGATGCAACCCGACGGCGATTGTGGGAAACTCTCGTCCCGGGGATCCAGTTTTCTTTATCTGAATCACCGCACTGTAAGTCGACTTCCCCGTCCTTCGCCGCTTCCATGTAGGCTTTCAGGTTGGATCCGGCGTAAGACAACTTGTGATCAGACTCTAATCGACCCAGTGACGAGACAGTGCGAGAGATCTTCCGTCTCTTCTCGCTGTTCGGTTTCGGAACCGGGGTATTAAGATAGTCTGCTGATTTCATCGGCAGAGACATGTTGTGCTTTGCTGACAGACTTCTGGTCAAGGAACGCTGACTCCGGGATCGGAAGAGCCCAGGAGAACCAGCACCTGGAGCACTTTGTGAGCTCATTGGCGTGCAAAGGGCACTTCTCGCATCGGTATCGAAAAAGGCCTCCCAGTTTCTGGGATCTCTGGATCTTCCAAACATCCTCTCTGCATCCGTGCTGCCGGCTCGCGGGGTACTGAAAGCCACCGCACTACTGCTCCTGCGAAGTCCTGTGAACGGAGGCTTCCGGGCCGAGAACATGGAGATACGATTCCTTGACGGAGAGGGCTCGCCATCAGCTCTGATCACAGCTTTCCCGTCGGACGACATTGCGATGCGAAGAGCATTCCGTCCTTTCGGAGGCGAGGGTGTGAACTCGCCTTCTTTCCGGACCATGGCTTCCCCATCGAAAGAGAGCGATAGCCGCAGCGAAGGTGGTGACTTTATATCGTGGAATTGGCTCGGTGTCGACGCACCCTGCACAAACGGTGTGTCGCATTGAACCTCCGTGACAGATCGTTTCCTTTTCACCATGGTCTGTTGCAACTCATCGAATGTTGGAACCTCTTGTGTCTGAGTTGACTCTGGCTCCGCAATCGCCTCTTTCGATACTGGTTGCGAACCTTCTGGCGCTACGGACGTAGCCAAGCTTGTTTGAGAGCTGAAAGCCGGTTGTTCTAGGCCACCCTTATCCTCAAGTGCTTCATCAGACTCGCAGGAGTTGTCCGATGATTGTGTTGACGGGATCCTCTCCTGTCCAATCTCCTCGGGTTGATCGGGACTGCTAGAAGGCACCATTTCCGAAGAGAGGCTATCGTCACTGGCGGCATGTTTCGACGCGTCGGACGCGGATGATCGAGGCGCGAGAAGCTCGTGTGGTTGAAGAGGCTTGGACTTGCGACGGTCATTTTGACGACGATTCTGGAACCAGATCTGAAAAGCGCGTCGATATGGTGATTAGAAAGCTGGAGGGTACAAAGTACGAGTATTGTTCTTCCGCGTCATACCTGCACTTCCTTTTCGCCCAATGAGACGCGGCTGACTATACTAGCTCGGGCCGTCTTGTCTGGCTTGGGGTTTCGTTGATATTCTGCCTCGAGGATTGCGTGATCTTCTGGGCTATACATTCACGGCAATTAGCAGTTATACAAGAAAGTCGGAAAGCTATTCGGGGTTAAAGTGTAGTCGTGGTTCACGACCAGGGCGGTTCCCAGGCATACCTTGTGCGGCGCCGCTTTTGCCGTGCCAGCAATTTGTTGTCCACCCGCGGCGGGAGATTCTGGGTCAATGTTTTCTGAGAGTGTACCAGAAAGGCATAATTAATCGGTGTAGCATCCCATGTTTGAGCAGACGGCGGCGAAGACGAGCACGTTGGCTCAGCAGTGTGTTCCAGATCAGACATGTTGGGCAGCAGCGCGGAGGGTTAAGATGACGGCATAGGCGGTAGTTATTCGGGGGAAAGCACGTAAATAAGAAAGGAAATAGAAGAACGAAAGATACAGCTGGAAGAATTGGGCCCAGGTAAAGATCCCGTGAGCTAATTGAAGGGAAAGAGACGAATGGAGAGTCGAAAGTGTCTGTCTGGATTGAGGTGGGTGGGAAAACGTGCCTCGAAATCAAGAGCACGACGGAAAAGACGCTTTGCTTGATCTAATCGCGTCGCGATGTGTGACGCGGGCGGAGGCGTGGTAAGTAAAGTTGGTTTTCTGTTACTGTACCTATGGCCAGGCCGCCCCCGTTTTCCGCTCCCTCTCCACTCACTCTGTCTCTTACTCCCTCGCGCCGCCCGCGGCTGACCCACTTCCGCTCACCACGAGGCGTTTGGTCCCTTTGTTCCTTTGTTCTTTTTTTACATACAGTCACCATTTTAATCGTGATCTTACTTCTTACTCTGAGCTTGATTGATAACGTTACATACCATACATGTAATTGATACTTGGCGATCATATGGAAGGGCATGTCTAGCTTTGTTTTATCATTCTTCCCTCGCCTTCGCGCACAATTACGGCGCGTGATGCAATCGCCCCGTAAGCTTGGGGTGTAACAACGGAGCGGAGTAAATCACCACGCGATCATGGACGGGATAACAATCAACATTCCACAATAGGCATGGTTGGGACATCACGGGATCCTGCGTCTGTTGCGCGCTATTGAACAAATTGACAGCATTCAGATGCGCTGATCATCCCTTGACCTTTTGTCACCTTGTGCGACACGCTGCGGTAGTCGGAGGGCATCCGCCCCTTGATTATCCTTATCTGATGGGCGGAATCTGACAGGTCATCTGCAGCAGACCAACAGGATACTCGTATTCAATTCCAGTTCTAGACAACTCCCATAGATAGATACACTCAGCCAACCCGATGCACAGGCTCGATTCATTCATATCCGTCTGGACGATAGAATACGCCGGCCGGGTTGTTTACATGTTACCCTAAACAGGTATCTATGCCTCTTGCTGGTTCATATGGCTGGGGATGTTCCATGGGTCATAATCCAGATGAACGAAAGCTCGATCCACGGTCGGAACGCTCTCGATCATGTACTGCAGGCTTTCCCCCACGTCGTGGCTATCCTGCAATCTCGTTTTGGGCTCGAGCACGATATCAATCTCGACGTTAAGCTTGTCACCGGCGTAATATGCTTTCAAGTCCTGAATCTTCAGGATAGCCTTGGAGAAACGCATGGTCATATAAAGAAAAATGCTGTGATCTTTCGGGGATGCAGCGGCGCCGGTAAGGTGGCCGATATGCTCGCTGGCCGTGCCACTCCAATTCCAGATAACATATAAGGAGAGGAGCAAACCGCCGAGGGGATCAATGAACCAAGTATTGGTAAATGAGCCAACTTGAATATTGGTCAATAGGGTCGATGTAGCATGAATAATAGGTCGGTCAAACTTACCTAGAGGGAATAAGATACTCGCTAGGTTGAAAACTACGTCTGTCATGGCGTCTTGCGCCAGAGCCTGGACACTTGAGTTCTTGATCAACCGGCACCAGAACCAGCAAATCAGCTTGATAACCACCGTACTGGCCATGACTGCGATAGACGGTATCGTGAGCTCTACCACTGAGTGGTCTGACGATAGCAACCGACTCAAAGATGTCAGTGCCACTTGAACGAAAGATGTCATCATAACGACTGCGAAAACGAGAACACTCAGTGGCTCCAACCGGCGTCGACTGATAGGATACCGGTAGCGGTCCTGTCGGTTAATCAAACTGGTGGTCACCCAAACAATGGCAGTGCTGAGGAAGTCCAATGCTGCGTCAACTAAGCTCGCAAGCACTGAGAGAGAGCTTGTCATTGACATGACGACGATTTTGGCAGCCAATAGTATTATATTGGCGATGAAGTTGACATAGATGGCGATGGTGACTATTCTATCTCCGCTTTCCACATACTCGTCGTGCTTGGGCATGATATCAGGCCGTGCTGACACATTATCTTCCAGCGGTGGTGATAGAAGAGGGGTGCCTTCATTGGGAATGCGATAGAGATTGCGTGGGGTTCGCTTGATTTTAGCCGTATCATTACTAGGGTCCAAAACATTATCAGGAACGGTGTTCGGCTCGGACTCCCGTGTGCTGCTGCCATTGTTGGTATATGCAGAAGTCGGTCCCAACAAGCCGCAAGGTTTATGGTAATCGACTATCAAGCGGTGTGGCAAGGACGAGTCCAACAATCGGTCGATGTAAACGTATTGGGAGATGAGGTCATTGTTGCGTTCGTAGTATTGTCGTCTTGGAGAATGCTCAGCAACCGACAACCATAGACGTTAGATGCAGAAGGGGCTACATACAGCGGCAGTGGCAAGCCTTGCAAAGTGGCTGGATGGCGGTAGAAAGATTGCCTTTGGGATCACTGTCAGCGTTTCAACTGTGTTCTTGGAAGCTAAAGCATACCATCGATAAAAGGGGCTTCTGTCGCCAATCAATCGCTTCGCGCGTTCGAAGGCAGGTCGGTCCATACGCTCTCGGGGGGCAATTGACTCATCCCATCGGTCGCTCTCGTCAAAGCCGTCGGAATCATAGAGTGATAAGGAGCGCCGTCGTATCAAGCCCGCAAGGCGCTGGCCACGTGTGGATAGAATATCGCGTTCCAGGTCAAGGCTTGGCTGCCTGGGTCGTATGAAAGAGTCTGAATGAGCGGGAGATGAAGTTGAAGGCGGAGGAACAGTACTTGATCGACCTGTAGACACCATCTTTGATTGGATTAAGACAAGTGCAGCTTCCGTTGAGTATACAGGATTGTTCTTGTGTATTGGGTGAGAGTTTCCAGAAGCTAGGTAAGGTTGTTGTGATGGTCATGGCTGGCCTTTGGCGGGGAAGAGACCTTGGTGGAACCAGACTGGTCCGGATCGGGGTCGGCAATCTAGTTGGAAACCAGGAACAGAGTCAATTGACACAGGTACTCGCTCACTGTCCTGACTTCGCTCCAAGCATTTTCTCGGCAATGTGACCTTATTGCCGGTATCTTTTGATACAATATGACCGAGCAGGCAAGGATTACTCTCTCGATGACGTCAATCCCTGTGGTCCATCCGGAAAAATCTAAGTTGCTTATCTGATTAGATCCGACCAAATATGCCAGATACGGTTCGGTTGAACGGATAATATGCGTCTGGACGATCTGCCTGAGATCGATTCTCATGGATTAGAGGTCTGTCGCTGTTCTGACTAGGGCCAGTCTGTATGTCATTGGGTGGCTTCGACTCGAGTCGACAGTATCACGGCAACACGGCGCAAGTGATCCCCTGCGCTTCGAAAACCGGCTAACGGAAAGGTTACCAAGCAACTGGGTTGATACCTGCTAGCGCATCTACGATGTAGGGAAGCTACGCAGGCCGTCATACATTAGTATGAAGCACATTGTCTCTGCGAAAGCGGCTTGTCTGATACCAGGTGAAGTCATTATCTGTGCCGATTCAAGCTGTCCGCAAGAATAGATGCTGTAGCTGAGTCCTGACCGTCAACAAGTCGACGTTTAACTCACACCATCACAATCGAACCGTAAAACGGTCTCCATGCACCTAGTTAGGTTCGCCTCCGATCGCTATAATTGCAAGTAGTCTAGAATACGAGACTCTTAATAGCCGGGAACGTGTTGAAAGGACGAGGGAAATGACAGTATCCTAAACTGGTTAGACTCCCATTTATCAGACCCTGGTCCGCGACAATAAGGTACCTTACCTAATATGGGAAAGTCCGTCAAAACTTCTCCGGCGGGGATTGGTGCAAATGGCACAGTAGTGTAAGCTGCATGGCTGCAGGCTCGGCTGGGGGGATTTCCATCAATCGAGGTGCGCAGTCATCGTCTCTCCCCGACAAGTGCTAACCAGACTTGATCAGCAGATTTCAAAATTCATTTAGACATCGTGTAGGAGTGTCAGTCTCGGCTAATGTTCAGATGGTTCATAACACGATTCGTTGGGTCCGATGTCTATTTCTCATGCATTTAGGCTCATCTTGCCTCAATTCATGCGTTTGCGACACTGTTGTGCAAACACCACGTGGTCGATGGATAACCTCATCCATGGCAAAAGTCGAGCTGTTATAATTGGGAACGACGCTAGATCAGGAGTGAGGAGTCACCTGAGTGGTTAGCACGCGGAAATCAGCCGGGTTTAGGATTTGCTATTCAAACCTGCGATACATTCTCTTCCGTTCACCACGCTGCCTGTCGACTTTGCCTCTCCACGGTCTGGGCAGTGAACGAGATCGCAGATCTAGTCTGAGCTCAGACAGGCAAATAGGCCTAGAACACAATTGACCTGTCGGGTGGGCAGGTGCACATCTGTGTGCCACCGTGCCTCGGTGGACTGGGCCGCTACCCCGGAGCGAACAAGGCCAGCAGTGGCGTGTGAGGAGGCATTTAGCCAGAGGCAAGTGGACTTTATTTACCCTATTGGCTTCTGCGGGGTTTAATTAATAGTGAATCTCTCCCCAGCCTGTCACTGAGGCAACATTTGTCCCTGCCCTGGCCGAGCCCCCCACATGTCAGCCAACGAATTGTCAATGCACACAGGCTGGCTCTTCTCTTGCTTGCAAGCGCTATACTCGCCTAGTGGAGCTCTCGCCAATTGGATGAGCCACTAATTCAAGATTGGGAAGACGGCGTGAGGTCTATTGGCAATCTGGTCAACCGTCCCCGGATTTTCAAGGTCAACTGCAAGCTTTTGTCCCGCGCCACTGTGCGGTTTTGTCCAGTCTGTCAGCCCATGGCTATGGAGCTAGTCAAGGATAATATCCATTCCAGACGGGGTTGGGCGCACATGGGCTCTATATAGACAATGTCGCCTACCCTTTCCCCTCCGGTTGCTTTTTTTTTTTTTTGCCTTGCACTCGTCGCATGGAATAAGCCCCCACCAACTTCTCCCCTTCACTTTTGCCAACATGGGACGAACTTTCACCATCTCCCTGGCTGCCTTTGCGGCAACAGGGTCTTTCTTGTTTGGTTATGACAGTGGTGTCATGACTGATGTAATTGAATCGAAGAACTTTTTGAACTTTTTCAATACTACTCAGACATCAGCTATTATCGGAGCGATCAATAGTACTTTCTCGGGAGGAGGTATGTTCTCTGGCTTCTTTCTATCACTACTCAGTTTGAGGCCCTGTGCTGCCGCTCAGTTCCCTCATCCTGCGCTTGGCTAACATGAGGCGATATAGCCGCTGTTGGCGCCCTCCAGGGTGGCCTTACGATGGACCGTTTTGGGCGCAAATTTACTATCCAGATGGGAGCCTTTATCTGTCTTGTCGGCGCCATTTTACAGTCCGCAGCCCAGAACCTGTCTATGATCTTGGTCGGCCGTATCTTTGCTGGATGGGCGGTTGGCCTGATGTCCATGTCCGTTCCAGTGTACCAAGCTGAGGTCGCCCATCCACGCTCCCGTGGTTTGATTGTCGGTCTGGCACAGCAAATGATTGGAGTGGGTTTCATCGTCAGCACGTAAGTACTTCCAGCTGCTCGGTTGTTCATTAGAAGGCGTAACTGACCTAGCTCTCAGATGGGTCGGCTACGGATCTCTCCACGCGCCTGACACGAGCGAGTTTCAATGGCGTTTCCCACTGGCATTCCAAGCGGTTCCGGCGCTCTTGCTGGCAATAGGAATGTTCTTCATGCCCGAGTCTCCTCGATATCTAATTGAGAAGGAGAAGTACGACGAGGCATTGAGGATCTTAAAAAAGCTTCACTATGATGGCACAAATGACGACTGGATTCAAAGGGAACACACTGAGATTAGAGCCACGATTGAGGCGGAGAAGGCCGTGACTGCTCCAGGATGGTTGATCATGTTCAAAGTTCCCCAGTGGCGGAATCGACTGATGTGCGTCGACTCGATTCTTCTCTCTTCCCCTTGACTTTGATACTAATGAGCTTTACTTAGGCACGGTACTCTTGTCCAAGTCTTCACTCAGATGACGGGGGTCAACGTGATAGGCTACTATCAGACGATTATGTACAATACGCTTGGTATTACAGGCAATCGTAATACGCTGGTCGCTGGTATTTATAACTGCGTTGGCCCACTCACCAACTTGATCTTTATTGTCTTTCTTCTTGATCGGGTCGGAAGACGGAAGCCTATGCTTTTCGGCACGGTCACTATCACCATTGCCCTGATCTGCGAAGCAGCTCTCAACTCGCAGATCAAAACTGGCGAAGTCAACCGAGGATATAGCATTGGCGGTGTCTTCTTCATCTTTTGCGTCACCGTTCTCTTCTCTCTATCATTCGGCCCCACCAGCTGGTAAGCCCCCTCACTTTACAGGACTTCTGTCACTCGCGACCTGTTTCAGCACACTAACGCAAATGCGTTGATAGGACATACATGGCGGAGGTCATGCCGATGCAGATCCGTGGGCGAGGAACGGCTTTTGCGACAGCTGTTGGGAATTGGACCGTCAGTACGCTATGGGCGCAGGTCTCCCCCATCGCTCTGGCAAGTATTGGTTGGAAATTCTACTTCATCTTTGTGGCCTTCAGTAAGTCCTTCCCACGAAACCCTTTCAGCTGCTGCTATAAACGTGGCTCTTCCTTTCCCGCTACCCTGGCTAATCAATCCGTACAACAGACATTTGCGTCACGTTCCCCACCGTGTTCTTCGTCTTCAAGGAGACCAAACAAAAGTCTCTAGAAGAGATCGATCTCCTGTTCGGTGGCCGTGCTCTCGGCCACCTGCCAGCGGATGTGGAATCTAAGATGACCGCAGAAGCCGACAAGGCCGAGGAGACGGGTATCACTGTTACAAACGTGGAGCACAAGGACTGAGGCCTATGCGGTCTAATCGTGGAGACTTGGATGCAGGTGCGAAGGATTTATCTTTTGAGGCATAGCTCTGATCAGTTACTTTCATACATAATGAATTGACGGACGTTTGTTCTTTTCCACCATATGAGCATATCGTAGCCTTGGTGGTTTAGCTTAGATTGTTTGGGATATCTCTCCATTTTACTAGTATCATCGCAGCTATTCTAGTATGTATTCATGCGGGGTATAGAGATTGTGATAAGGCGGTCACAATTTTGTGTCGGGGATTTTTTTTTTTTTGAAATTTTGTAAGACCTCGACCTAAACAATAATTATATAGGCGACTCATCTGATTATTCCGATAATCGTTATAAGGCGACGTAGCGATATTTGTATGGTTGTTGTTCGAGAGATTGTTGTTTGTGTACGGTGAATTGCCTTACCGAGAGTCGTAATTAGAGCATCTTACTGTACGATATCGTATGTACTGTATATGGTGTACATACATCGCACAGCCCGTTCAATCAAAGCCGCTTGGCTCGCAGCTGAAGCAAACAACATCAGATAGCAGCCCAGTCAACCAGTCGAAAGCTGTGAGAAGAACCAAAAATGGGGGTGGTTGGGGGATTTGGCAGCACTTGTGATCTGTCAAACAAAAGCGTTTGAGACCGCGGAAATCCGTAATCCTTGGAGTGGGGAAACAGATCACTTGTAAGTGGTCACCACGCATGCTCCTTAGCCATGGGTGGAGGCGATGTTTATTTCCCCGCAAAATGGGTGATCACTGACCGACACGGGCGACAAGGGAGGGATATGATGCATGGGGGCACAGGATTGGCGCTGCTCGGACCCGAGATCAGTAGGTAACCAGTAAGTTAGGCACCTACTCCTCGCCGCGATGACCAGGACTACCGTGCTTAATTGTAGCGGTTTGCCAAGTCGGCCTCCTTATTGATTGCGCCGTATGACAGCAGTCGCTTACCGGGTAGTTAACTTACCGCTTACTGTGTTCGATATGCGGGGAGGGTGGTTTTTTGTACTGTCGCGTTATCTTTCACCATCCTCCACCCTCCAGAATTGGATGAGAAGAAGACATAATTGAGGTAGATTGCGTCATGATCGCTTGAAGGGAAGTTGCGCGAGACTACCTTATCTGACTGGACCGGATCGTCGTGGCATGACCTGACACGACATCCATGGCTCCATGGCATGACCAGTGGGAACCCTTGGGCCGTGGCTGGCTCCCAGTCACGGGTTTCACTCTCCAGGCAAAGGCTGCAGTGATCATGCTAGCTATATGTATGTATGTATGTATGCACCTAGTTTAAGTAAAGTAAGGTCACCAGCATGCTTTAGACTGTCTTGGTCCACGGTGGCTGCCTCGGCTTCTACTTGGGTTGAGCTGCATGGGGAAGAATTCTTAGAGAATGTAAAGAAGGCAATCAGAGGCGAGGGAGGTCCACATCTGGTCACATCTGGTCATTCCGCAGAATTAGATGAATTAGAGCAAAGACAAGGCATGTATGGAGTATGAATGCATGAGGGGGTGGGAAATGAAATACTCATAGAAAAAGAGAAAACGTTCGGGGATAGCTTCAAGATGGGATTGCGGCTGGAGTACAATTGTGGCAGTGGTGGCAATGTCTCTCGCTCTCAATTATCTATCCTCTCCTTTGTTTCCTTTCTCCCCTCATTCTCGTGTTTCACGACCTGGACTGGCCACTTCTCTTTCACTTCCGACCGTGATGAATGGATTGCTCCGTTCCACCGGCATCTGCTGATTGAGACTTTAAATGATGGTCTGATAAAGCCTGGTTGGCGCGCGCAAGCCCCGCCAAGTGACGACGATCAAACTGGGTGAACACAATTGCGATCGAGAGAGAGAGAGAGAGAGAGAGAGAGAGAGAGAATAAAGTATATATTATGCAAAGAGCAAGCTTCACTTGATGAAATCCTCTTAACCTCGTCATTTCCCCTTTTCTCTCTTTCCTCCGGAGAATAAAATAAGTACTCTACTCCCTTCCCCTCCACCACCACCACCACCCCCCCGGCGGCCGCCCACATAGTCCCTGCGGTGAGGACGATGGGGTTGTGGTCGGACAATTCATCAGAACTCCAGCTGTATAGCCATCTCGCCATTGTTCTCGGCATAGGTCTGGGACTTGTGACCTTCGTCATCATGTGTTTGTTGTAAGTTGCTGTTTGCTCCATCCTTTTTTTACTTCCTCCCCCGTGCCCCTCCCTCTCCTCCCTCCCTCTCCTCCCTCCCTTCCCTTCCTTCCTCCCTCCCTCCCTCCCTCCTCCTCACCTGTCAATGCCCACATTCCTCTGCCCTCCATTACTGACAGACAATAATGAGGCTCAGCTTGAGCCTTTTCGTCAATCGCCGCGAGCGTCGCCCCGCCACCAAGGCCAAAAGCAGGAAAGGCGACTCGCACGACAAGCTGCGTAAGCTGGACGCTGTCTCACCAGCTCGTACCCTGGAGGATTGGTGGTCGCGAGCCAAGCTACCCTCCGAGGGCGCCGACGGACAGTTCATGTGGTATGGTCAGCCCAGCAACCACCATTATCACCGTTACTCACTCGGTCAATCTACAGTGTCGTTTGCCTCGAGTCCGTCCAGCGCTCCCAAGAGATACGAGAATTGAAGTGTCTACACGTTTTCCATCGCGAATGCCTGGAGAAGTGGTACCTACAGGACCATTTCAACTGCCCACTTTGCCTCCGAGCCTATTACGTGCAAGAGACGTATTCTAGCAACGATTTCGTTTGGATGGTATGATTTAGCAACATTTCGCGCCATAACGACACTTTACAACACTTTCTCGCAGCAGCACTCTCGAAAGCGCCCGTCGAATGATGTGCCCTGATCTTCTGCCACCGGCCTACCCTCGTCGCGGAGGTATACCCTCTTCGTATTCTCCTCATGATTCATTTGCGTCACAGCTTGTCGCACAGTGCATCCTGGCTGAAATCACGATTTTCTATCTATGCTCATGAGTCATGATTGATATGATACCCTTATTCTCTGCAATTGAACCGGTTACATTCGGAACCAATCCTGTGTTACATGCTGTATTCTTGAACCAATCCTCAGATAAAGTACCTTGATGCACCATGCATTGGCTTGTTCACATCCCATACTTCTCGTGCCACTGCTGACTCGATAAGTCTTCGTCCTACCACTTTCTTTCCCTATCTTCATCCCCGGTGCCCATGTTTAGTCCTCCACAGAAAGCAAGCCGAACATTCCAAAGTTCCGCCAGCGATGGTATCGCAGCTCGAAGCATTAACCGGAGCGAGCCTACTTTGGTGTCGACTGATCATCACTCACCAGAGCCTCGTTTTACTTCTCGGTGTTGACCAGCAGTGCCCTACATGAGAGTGGTTGAGGGCAAAAGCTTTGAATTGGGCCCAATGATCATGGCTGCGACAGTTTCGCGCGACAAGGGTCAGACCTATGAGATTATCATTTTTGACGTGAGTTTGAAAGGCAGAATCAAGCGCGCTCGATTATTGAAGTCTCCCATATATGGATGAAAGCTCTACGCAGTCCAGCCAGAAAGGCATATCACGCCTACCGTGCAGTGGCCACCAATACTCGACAGAATGAAAGCACAGAGAACAGAATGCATTAATACATGCATCTGTTTTGTGCACAAACGCATTCATTCTTGCTGATGACATGATTCAATGTGGTCTTTTTCGCCCATTTGGTCCAGGAACACGCGGCTCTCTACTGGCGGATGCACTACCGGAACATGATTCCGTTGGATTGGGGACACCTCGACATTATAACATCATTCATCAGCAGTCAAACACAAGAATAGCAACAATATGTCAAACTTACATTTTGAGTGGCGAAGTAGCGCTTCCTGGTCGCATCCCAAAGTCCTTGTCCGGGAGATGACACCCAATGACCTAAGCGACCACACCATTTGTCGTCCATCAGGTCATTTTGCTCGCAAGCTCCCCTTCACAATCTCATCAGTACCCAGAGCCTGCATGCGCTTGAGTCATATGCATCCTTCTCTCCCGCCTGCGGTGGACCAAACTTAAGTCGGCGCAGAGTCTTCGCTGCATTTGATAGCAGAGATCGATACTCAAACCCCACCCACAAACAGCGGTCTAGAACCGAGCATTTGACAAGCGAAATATATCTTCCAACCCTCCCATCAGATATCCCCGACACAGACATGGATACCTTGAGAGCGGTTTTGACCTATTCTCAAGAATGGTTTCTCGCACCACGATGCTGTGTATGTTTAAGGCGTTTCCATTCAGCGAAGCCCACCATCAGGCTAGAATGCGATCATCTATATTGCGTCAAGTGCCTTAAGGGCTCCTTCTTCAGGGCTACCCAGGAACCATCCCTTTTCCCGCCCACGTGCTGCAAGACCGTGATACCCCTGCGTCTAGCAAAAGAGTACATGACCGAAAAAGAACTCTACGAATACGACAAAGCAAAACTTGAATTTTTGACAACCAACTGGACTCGCTGCAGTAAGAAGACGTGCCGCGTACCGATTCCGCCCAACCGGGTCACAGCATATCAGGCCAGATGCCTCTGTTGCGGCACCTCCACCTGTGTTTGGTGCAAAGCGGCCTCCCCCCTTAAGAATGAGTGTGATAAGAAGCCTGCTCTAAGCCAACCCCCATCTTCAAAAAACAACTTAGGCTGGCAGCAGTGCTTTGACTGCAAGGCTCTAGTAGAGAGAACAAGTGGTTGTAGCCCGACAATGTACGTTTGAGCTTTCCTGCTTTTGCTATCTGATCTTCGAGAACTGACACAATACAGGTGCTCTAGAACCAGATTCTGTAACGACTGTGGCAGAAGACGTTTGATGTGCCGTTGCGGAATGGAGCAGGCGAAGGACCTTTACCAGGCTCGACAATTGTCGAAGGAGGAATATACACAGAGATGGTGAAACCTGCGATACCGCTTCGAAGATGCCCAGGGTTGGGATTGGGGTCCAGACGGAGGTCCGCTTCGCAGCTACTGCAGTTGTCTTCTTACTTCCGTCTCAGATTCGAACATGCTGGTCGTGTAGAGGTTCCAGAGATTAACGCATTCCTCAATTTTAGAATTGTGTTCGCACCATGACGTACAGTACCTGGCATATTACATCCACCTTTCCCACTTTGAGGATCGCTTGCTACCATAAAACTAATTCATCAGTCATGTGCGTAGACTTACTCCCTTGATTACACTGAGACAACCGTATCATCAAAAGACCCCCATCTCAATCCTTGAAAACATCTCCCCTCTCGATCGTCTCGAAAGCCTTGATCGTATGCTCCCAGATCTTGGCCCTCATCCCCGCCAGATCGAACTTCTCGTAGGCCTTGAGTTGGATATTCGACTCACCTTTCCAGCCAAGCGAGTAGACCCCACTCCCCAGCTGACCATCCGTTCCCATCATCACATCTCCATTATTCTGGTGATGACCCCCCTCCGAAGCCGATGCACCGCCTGCCCCTCCCTCTCGCGGCGGATAACGCGGCGACGCCAGGCTCAGCATCCGGACTCCGCACTCCTTCGCCGGCACGGACACCCATCGCCCCAGAAGCGGCACAAACACCCAGCGCCAGAACCCCCGGAACCAGGCCGGCAGCTCCGGGTTCGCGAACGCGGGCCCCAGCACCAAGCCCGGGAAGATATGCACGAACCGCAACCGGCCGCGGTGCCGCTCGGCCAACTGCTCCATGAACCACGTGTGCATGTAGATCATATGCGAGCGCGCCTGCGTGTAGCTGTAGACCTTGGGATTACGGAGCGACAGATCGTCGGTGTAGAGTTTCCCTTCGAAGCCCGCGGCGTAGACGGAGACGATTGTCGCGGGCAACAGGGATTGGAGGAGTAAGGGCAGGAGGTTGGTGATGGCTCGCATGCGCGAGTAGTAGAGGAGGGACATTGTCGTGTCCAGGCCTTCGGCGGTATCTGGGTGCGTTTGCGGTTTTGCGTAAGTAAGCAAGTAGCATAGGACTTTTTCCTTTTCTATCGATCTTGACTGATTTTCTTTTGTCTTTCCGTTTCTTTGTCGAGGATGAAGAAGAAGAAGAAGAAGAAGTGAAATCCAGCAAGACTTTTACCTTTTCTGGGTTGGAACGGCGCTCCGCCGTGGGATAGCATCAGATAGTCGATTCGTGGATTCGGGGCGGCGCTTGGTTGCCCTTGCTCGCGCTCTCGCTCTCGCTCTCGCTCTCGCTCTTGTTCCAGGGACAGGATCTCGGCGCAGACGCGATCGACGTCCCGGAGTAGCGAGAGGTCGTGCGCCTGGACGAAGATGTACTCGCCCTCCGGGTACAGGGTGCGACATTCGGCGATGATGGTCTCGGCGGCGGGGGCCTTGCGGCCCACGAGATAGGCGCGCAGGCCTTTGCCTCGGTGCTGCGATTCGGCGGTGGCCAGGGCGCGCAGGGTGTAGTGGCCGATCCCCGAGGTGCCGCCGAAGAAGACGGCTACCAGGGGTTGGCTCTTGACCAGGGTGGTGTTGGAGGCGTGGATCACGTCGAGGTTAACCATATTGCGATGGGCGAGTTTGGGAGTTTGGGGGGATTGAGGAGGGGGTGGTGCGAATGTGAGGTTGGGGATGGCATGTGGTACAAGATGATCAAGTCCATTGGTTTGGTCTGATGCGCTCCTTAAGTACTTGCCCAATCTATTCTTTCGGGGATCTGGTTGGTATGGGGATTTCTATTTCTATACCTGGGGAGTTGCTTTTTCATTGTATGATGTATGATGTACAGGACAGTCACTAACAGGACAAGGTGCCAGTCTGGGGATAGCGGACGGACTTTAGTTCTAATCCCGCCTGCGCATCCCCCCCGGATTTAATCGTTCTTTCTTTCATCCCTTCACTTTCCACCTCCTCAAACCCCTGACCACGACCAGTGGGGTCTCTACACTTGGACTATGTCAGTTGAGATCTGCTTGTCCTCGCTCCACAATTACCCACTCCGAATCTGGTACCCGAAGATCATTACATCACGACACTGATTCAGAGAAGATCTAAGATCAAAATAATCTGTGTAGGACAGACTCGCATTTTGTCTGCTCAGTTTGAAGTACCGGTACTTCCCTCGACCGGTACTCCCTCCTGCTCCAATGCCTCTACGACGACGGTTCCACAAGAAGAGCCGTCACGGTTGCTCACAATGCAAGAGGAATCGGACAAAGGTGTGCTCGGTTCCTTGCAGCTAGTCCGGATGCTTATCGATCCAGTGTGATGAGAAGAGGCTGACCTGTGGACGTTGCAAGAGAATAGGGTCCGCTTGTTCATTCACGAGTCAATCCCCTGCTCTCACGTTCATCCCATTTCAGCAGCCGACGGGCGGTCAAGTTGATAATGAAGCTGTGATGGGGGAGCCTAGCCTGGCCTCGTTCATTAGACCTGCTGGGTCGAGCAACACTTCCACTACGTTCTCCTCATTATCATCGTCGTCGCCGTCATCGTCCAACACCACCGGATCCACAGCGAGATCGGACCGAACGACGGCGCCGGAAATGCAGTCGCTGTCGGCCTTGGAGCGAGACCGGTTACGGCTGATGAACCACTACACCCTGCATACGGCGAAAGCGATGCTCGAGGTGACCCATCCGGGACACACGGATCCCTCAATCTGGTCCGATCGGGTGCCGGAGCTCGCCTCCCAGTATGACTTTCTCCAGTACGGGCTGTTGAGCATCAGCGCCTTAGGTATGGCTTTACATGGCGTCTCCCGCCGCAAGGAGCACATCATTCTAGCGATCAATCACTACGGTCTGGCAGCTGCCGCCGTCCGGCCATATCTAACCAACAACCATCCAGGCCAGAACCCAGACACCGTCGGTGCGCTTTTCGCCTTCCAATGCTTCGTGATCGCGTATGCCTTCGGGATCCAAGTCTGCACTGAACAACCCTCCAGAAGCCCCATCGAAACCATACACAACATTCTCGTTCTCCTGCACCGGTCCCCGCACAGTGTCGTATTCCAGCACGAGGGTTCATCGGCTCTCACCCCCTGGGTCTCCTTGTATCCTCCGCCACCTTCGGATCCAGACCGCAAGCTTCCCGCGGAGATCGAGGCTGCGCTTGACGCCATCCGGCGCCGTCTCTCGGCAACAGGTCTCCCGACGACCCACGCGACGATGTATACCTCAGCCCTTCAAACCCTGAGAACAGCCCTTCTCATCGCGATTGAGTATCATAACACGCATATGACGTATGGATACTTCCCAACGTGTGTGACCTCGGAGTTCTGGACCGAGGTCCATGTAGGCGCGCCGGTGGCGCTCTGCGTCCTCGCGAATTATATGATCATCTTGCATTGGCGGAGCACCTGTGTCTGGTTTGGCACTCTTCCCAGAGATGTCGTCCATGCTACTCGTCAGATTCTTTCAGCGAAGTGGCATCCGTGCCTCGCCTGGGCTATTTCGGAGACTGAGCGTGTGGGCGGCAACAAGGAACCGGCTGGTCTATTATCAGCATAATGTGGCGTCGAGACCGGGCTTGTGAGGAGCAAGAGGCTTGCTAGAGACAGATTGGACTGTACTGCACTGTTCTGTGTAGACTTCCCAGCATTGTAACACCAGAGCAAACCAAATCCCCCCAAGTAGACATTTCGAGGAAGGAGTTTCGAATCAGCCCAGCTCAATCTTCTCTATGCATCTCTGGCCCTGCCTTCTCAGCATGATCCCAGACGCGTCAGCTACGTGCTACATTTCTAGTTCCCAAGCAGACCCTTGCTTCAGAACATACCAATTTCACCATTCGAAAAGGGCACTCTATATCCACTCCCGCGCCACATGTCCGAGTACCCGATTCCAGCTACCGCATAACCCCAACCGTGGGTCCATCGTCCATCGCAGAGACAGTCCATAATACTCCATGCACAATCTGTACATCCTGCTTCAAGCATAGCCTCAACTCTTACGACCCGGAGCAATTTCTGAGAATATTGCAAGCTTCTCACAGACTTCCCCATCAGCCGCAAACAAACCCAGGATGGCTTTCTTTCTAATCGAGCCCCATCCCAATCCTCTCGCTCCAATACCGTCACCGTCAACCACTTTCCTACATCGAGCCACGCATGACCCTGCCTGGCATTCGATACCACTCCTTATGCAACCACGGACGAGGTAATCTCGTTGCGATGCCGTGCTGACGAGACTCTCAGCGGAACGTATCACGGCATTATCGATGAAAAAACTTCGGGTTTTTTGCACTAAATAAACTAGAATAGGTTTGAACGGTGCTGATACTGGGTAGATGGCCGAAGGAAACTGGCATGTAGTTTGTCGTTGTCGAGACTGTACAGTACAGTACAGTAAGTGGCAGGGCGGCCTGATCACATAGCGTGCGTGGTTTCCGGGACTATGGGCTCAGGTGCCTCCGGTTCTCTTCGCCTTGGCTGTGAGACTAACTTGCACAGGCATGGTACGTTGTCTAGGGCTTAACATACATAATTGGAATTACTGTGATCGGAGACTACTAATGCTTCCATGTAGAAATCGGAATTAAGGTAATTGTAAGGTCCTCGTAGCCGGTATTCATAACTGTCTTAGTCCGCTTGCCAACTTGATCTTTATCAACGTACTTCTTGATCGGGTCAGAGAATGGAAAGCCTATGCGCTTCGGCACGGTCACTATTGGGGTAGGGAGGCAAGGCATCGGTATGGTGCGGGGAAATCCACGTCGAGGTTAGAGATATCAGGCTGGGAAGGGGGTTTATCAAGGGAGTAAGGTACAACAATAGGATGTCTCTATAAGACAATGCAAGGGCCACAACACCAGGACGGAGACAAGCTGTCAGAAGGTAGTTAATCGATCCTTCGGAGATTCTTGGAAGTTCAGGCAATATGAACGCTTATGTCATTTACGTGATCGGTCATCAACCAATTTGTCATTCCGACGTAGATCGTATACGTACAGTGTCAATTGTCATGATCATAACGTGCTAATCACTAGACTTATTGTATTGAGTCAAAATTCTAGATCATCCCATAGTCCACAACGCACCGAACGCCTTGGAAGCTCCTGCCCAGACCCATGAGAACCGCACCAGACACCAACACCAGTAGAAACCTCGAAGACACTACTCCCTCAAGAGGAATAGACAATGCAGATATGCAAGCCGATGATAAAACAAGAAAATTTGGTCTATGCACAGATTATGGCCCGCGGAGAAGAAGAGAATAAACAATACGAAGTGGATATCTGAAAGCAAAGGAAGGAAAGCAAAGATGATGAAAGGGGCAGCGATCAATCGCGCTCTCACTTCACTCGAGTAGGACTTCCAGCGCTGCCAACACGTCCACTAGCCTTGCGAACGCCCTTTTCTGCGCGGCTATCCGTCACACGTCTTGGGCTCGTGCGAACCTTGGTGACAGAGATCGCCCCGCTGCCGCTCTTGCTGCTTATTGGTGTCTTGGGTGCATATGTAGCTGAATCACCCCAGTTCTCCCGATCATCATCGTTGAGAGTATAACTGGCGGTCACAGTAGCTGAGTAGCTGACAGACCGCTGGTTGGGAGATGCCACGGGGGATCTTGAGGAACGCTTGGCTAGCATACGCAACTGGATTTCTTCTTCACTCTCGCTGCTGTCGGTACTGAGGCGATTGGATGTCTTGTTCGTCTCCTTTTCCAGGATCAGACTACCAGAAGTGGTGCGAGAGTAGGGGTGGTGACGAGAGTCTTTGCGGTGGGACTTGCGAGGCTGGCCGGGTGTGGGTGCTGGTAGGTTCTCTTCGGCTTGAGTGCCAGCCCCCTCATTGTGGTCAATCTCCCCGAGAGCGGCACGCTTAGAATGGCCATTGTTAGGTGGAGTCGCGACAGGCCCGTTAGCCCGCTGGCGGGTAGTCGGCCGGCCAGGCGTGATAGGCGCCGACTGCAGTTGAGCGAGCTTCTCCTTCATGCTGTCCTCGAACCACCACTCGCGGAACGAGCCTTGGTTGAGGTGCAGCCAGTGTTGCTGGGGTCCAACGACCATTCCAGGGCGCATGAATCTCATGAAAGCAATAATCTCATTGGCAGTAAAGCCATATCTGTAGATGAGATAGGCCCCAATGAGACATCCAGTGCGGCCAAGGCCTGCCTTACAGTGGACCGCAATGCCCTTCTTCTTCTGCGTGATCATTTCGTGCGCCATCTTGATGAATCGGCGTACCAAAGGCAAAGGCGGGCAAGTACCGTCCTCAAAGATCATGTCGACATGATTGATTCCCAATGCAGTGAAGTATGATGGCGAGTACAACTCGGAATTCAGTCGCACAACAAGGCCCACGCTACGGGAGGAGAAGTGGGTCAAAACATTCTTAAAGGGCGTGGGGAGTTTCGAGGCCTGGACTTCCGCAATGGTAGAAGGCAGCGCAGCATATTCAGGAGTGTCACGAGGAATGACATCAATGGGTTGGTGTTGCGGGGAAGCGAAGGCCAGGAACTGTGGAGTGATCCAGTTGAAGTCACCCATGTCAACACGCTCGTACTTCTCATACCTATGTAGTCACCCAGTCAGCGTTTGAACTAAAAACACGCGTAAGGCTGCTCTTACTCTTCTAGGCTGAAATCTCTCAAGCCACAGAGCGACTGCTCCTTGGCCTTCCACACTCCGTATACAACGTCCTGGATGTTGAGGATGTAATCCGCCTGACTGTATCCAGCATCGCGGAATGGCATGTATGGCGGATCTGCCTGTGCGATGGGAGCCAGGGCCAAGTGTGGAGGCCAAGATTGGATGAGGACCATATAGCAAGCGACTAGGCAGGCTGCATTGGCACGGCTGCGCGAGTCCGTCTTGGAGTAGAAAACCACGGCGCGATCAGTGTTCGCGGGATCTCCCAGGATCTCGTGGAAGTGTACTGCGAAGCGATACAGATGTCCGATATGCAGAGGACCGAAGTCGGCGTGGAAGGAGTTGTATAGGAGAACATCGTCGACAGTAAAGTATACGGGGCTGCGTTTCTTGCTGCTGGGAGTACTGGGCTGAGCTCTGGCAGATCGCTTGCTGGGAGACTTGGGTTGTTCAGGGTAGGGAAAAGGCGTTCTCGCATCGGGGGGATAATCGTAAGAGGCCAGGTAGAGACGGTCTAGGGCGAAGATTCTCAGTACACTGCAAACACAAGCCATCGGATAACAAGCGAAGACCTTCACATCTCCCGCCAATGCTTCCCCAAGATGATGTTGGATAACGAACCTTGAATATACTCAATCACCTGCCCATAATCGCCGCTGCGTGTAGACATCTTGACTGTATTGACGCGGCTACCAAAACAATAGGCGCCGACAATGGAATTGGATAATAAACAATCGCAAGACCTCTTCGAAAGAAGGATTTATAGGATGTGTCGGTCTAAATAGATAAGATGCCGCTATGGATGGTCAGGACCTCTGCTGGTGAAGAACAGAGATGGGATGCAAGCAAGATGTCGGAGCTAGATAGTCATGGTCTGGTCTGATTGACACTCCCAAGCACAAGATGAGGCTATAAAGACGCGGGGGGGGGATTGGCGTGTAGGGTAAGGATAGAGGCAGCAAGGCCGAGTAGGGGAGGATGTACAGATGATCCGCGGGGTGGGCGAAGGTCGAGTTTATAATAACCAGAGAGGACGAAGGGAGGAAGAGAGGAAGGTGAGGGAAAAAGTTGGCTTGCACGAGAAGAGGATAGGCTCGAGGCCGATGGGAGACTCGTTTGGGGCAACTGCGATGCACGCTAAGTGGCTACTGTTATGTTGTGGTGAACCCATTCAGGTCTAGTGCGGGCGGTTGACAGGGAAACGTAGAATGCCTCAGGCTCCGGGGATCCTATTAGATAAGCTGACAGGGGGGTTAGTTACGGAGTAACTGCTAAGTTAACTTCCCGTTACCCAGTAAAGTGTAAGTTTACTAGTACGTACTCCGTAGTAACTATCCATATCCCCTAACAAACAAACACCCCGTCCCGTAAACACAACAAATCTCGGTTCCAGCCTCCCTCCCCCTCCCCCAAAAACAACATTGAGCGGCCCGGCCACGTGAGCGCCGCCTTGCCGGTGTTTTGTTATGGCCCTACTCTGTCACTGTTATGGCCTTCCGTTGTCAGTCCAACTTAATCTCTCGCCGTCCAAATGCAATAGTTTATGTTGACTCCGCTATCTGCAGCTGCCTTGGTGCGTGCAGTTGCAAAAGCCCAATAATCTGAGGTCATTGCCCCTCACTTGACTCGTCCAGCCACCAATTGAGGAGATTGAGGTCATTGTTTCCGGAGGGATCACGATTTCATCATCAATATATATCCCGTCAGGTACATGAACATCAACGGCCAAGGCATTGCCCTGCCCCCCTCAATGTATCTACGGAGCTTGGATGAAAGTCTCCACGGAGAGCCAGCTCAATGATTCCAGCACCAATTCTCCAGTATCGCCATCACTCAAGGGACAATTCCATTGTGTAAACACATCGCGATTCCGAAAAGAACGTCTATAATGGGCTATTGTTCAAACAAGTACTTTTTCTCCAACAATCCAACAGATCTATTGATCTCATCTCAATTCCGACGGGCAAGACGGGGAAAAACCCGGGGCATGGTACGACAACAACCAACAGGGATTCTTCCCCACCGGTGCCCAGGACGTCCAATGTAAATCGCCTTAGTAGCCAATGTAAACGGTCGTCTTGCATCTCTTGGATGGAGCCCAGGCAGACAATGATGAGAGCGTTAAGCTTGCTGCCCAATTACACAAATGCAAGTTGTAGAAGCAAAACCAACTATACTGCTGGGTAAATCAAGCCTCCTTATTTTGCCCCAGGAAAACAGCCAATGTCCAAGGTTGAAGACGTCACAACATTGACCAAAGCGAGTAATGTTCAGTTATGGGCACCAGGATCAAGAATGTTAGCCTTAGGCACCAAAGCTGACTCATCTCTTATCGAACATCCATCCCACTTCTCCCCGCCCAGGCTTCAGCGGGCTGGCTCGATTCTGATCCCCCGACCAGAATACACGCCCCATAACCATCGCCATCGCCAGCTACCAAGCTTGCCCTCCTACCCCCGACCACGTTCACACGTCCCGCAAATCAAAATGAGTGCTTCCGTGTCCGCCACCGAATTTCCCTACAACTTGTGAGTAGCTCCCTTCGCGACGATTCCAGAGCTCTCAACCTCCCGAGGCACCCCCCGCGATTAACAAAATTCTGACAACCGCCGCAAACAGGACCATCTCCCTTCCTCTCCCAACCAACCGCCTCGCCTCGTCAGCCCTCCGTACACTCGAAGTCGATGCCGAGCTCTCCCCCTTCGTCAAGCGCACCCTGACCCTGACCAGCCCGGACAGAGATCAAGCCGCCGAGGAGGCGGCGAAGACCGTCCTGGAGACGACGTACTATGCGACCACGAACCGGATGCTCCGCGTCGCCGTCAACGGATTCATGGAGAGTCTAGGAGTTGTGCTTGGGGTCATGGAGGAGCTGGACGTGGATGTGCTGGAAATGGGGGATGCGAAATGAGTTCGGGCTGGGACAGAAAAAAAGATACGAGGGGGGTTACCTCAATATCGACATTGGGTGGGAGAGAGCAAAGAGTGAAAGGGACGAAGAAGTTCCTCGGCCGGCCAATTCTATCTACAATAGATGGTCCAACTGCATCACGCAAAAAGGCAGGAAGGAATCGTTCAAACCCAGTGTGATCAGGCAATCCGGTATCGGGCCCGATCGGGCCTTGTTAGGGATTCTGCGGCAGGGGCTTGCAGAAAGCCCTGGAAACTGGCATGCAGGGTCGTCAGAGGATTCTTCTAAAGCCCAAAGTGCACGCCTCGGAGGGGGCTGTACAGTGAGATATGTGCGGTTAGTGCGCAAGGATTCAGTCGTCCTAGCGGTGGCTGACACGAGATTCTTCGTTTCTCGCCTCTCGGAGACATACGTCTGACCGGCTGGGTTGGTTCGGGTTGATTTGTCTGAAGACGTTTATGCAAGCACATGCTGGCTTCATGTACATCTATACCTTTCATAAGACTCAAGCACAGCCTCAAACAATACATTTCAAATCGAATGTCAAGGCACCGAACCACAAAAACGCTGACAATAAGCGGAGCCCGAGACCCGGCGGGATAATTGGATCAGAGGCTTAGAGCAGGACGAGCTTCGGAAAAAGGTCGACGCTCGTCAGCCTAGGTATGAGACTCCACTTTCCCTTAAATCCTATCGGGCCATTTCCAGTCCGGTTCATTTAGATTGAGTAGTAAGGTAGCTTAATGGAGAAAAAGTATTTGGAATTCTGCAACCGTCATTATTCACTTCTAAATTAGTACCAGATACTACGGATGTTCTGCCCCGCGCAGGGAGTGGGGGGGAGGGAACAAGGGCAGCAAGTGGTCATATGTCAGTTCATGTTCACAAAAAAAAAAGGGAATCTGGCTCCCAAAGCAGCAATAGGACCGGGACCGGGGGATGTTCTGGACAGCCAAAGATGACAAACCCAATTCCAATCGATCGACCCGCCGTTCTGAAGGATGATGACATCGTCCTACTCTCTCTTTTTTCTTCCTTTGCTTCTGATCACTGAAGTAAGTTAGTCAATCAGTTTTACTCGGAGTAGTTTCTTTCCACTAAGGTAGTCTCCATTCGGATTTCGGAAACGTCGACCCCCGATAGAGACGTGTGGTCCAGACAAATTCATTGAACATCCGAGAAGTAATTATTATCTGGATTGTTGGTACAGAAACAACCCGACAGACGGTTTGAAAAAAGTATTTCCCCCCATGCGCCGACCATTGCTTGTGTCCATCGCATATAAACCATCGGTCACACCACGGTTAATCCTTCCTTCGTTCCCTGCGCAATCCTGCATTTCACTTCCTTCCCCGCTCCGCAACAGCAACTCCTACTTCTTTGCGACTCCTCCTCGTCCTCGTCCTTCGCGACAACAACAACAACCACCACAACTACAACTATACTTCACCCTCTCACCAACGCACCACCATCTGCGACTCAGTTCATCCCTCGCAAACATGTCTTCCGCTACCACTTTCTACGACTTCGAGCCCGTCGATAGTACGTCCTGCACCTTTCCTTTTTCCCTTTTCCCCGCTCATCTACCCCTCCACATACCAAGAAAAAAAAAAAAAAAAAAAGCAAAAGCTTCCCCAAATTTCCTCTTTGCTTCAACTAATTCGTTCTTCTGATTCGAAACAGAGAAGGGCAACCCCTTCCCCCTCACCGACGTGAAGGGCAAAGTCGTCCTCGTCGTCAACACCGCCTCGAAGTGCGGCTTCACCCCGCAGTTCAAGGGGCTCGAGACCCTCTACCAGGAGCTCAAGGCCCAGTACCCGGAGGACTTCACCATCCTGGGCTTCCCCTGCAACCAGTTCGGCAGCCAGGACCCCGGGTCCAACGATGAGATCCAGTCCTTCTGCCAGCTCAACTACGGCGTCACCTTCCCCGTGCTGGGCAAGCTCGACGTCAACGGCGACAAGGCCCACCCCGTGTGGACCTGGATGAAGCAGGAGCAGCCGGGCCTGCTGGGCATGAAGCGCATCAAGTGGAACTTCGAGAAGTTCCTGATCTCCGCCGACGGCAAGGTGGTCGGCCGCTGGGCCAGTCTGACCAAGCCCGAGTCGCTCAAGGACACCATCGTCCAGGAGATCGAGAAGGCGCGGAAGGAGGGCAAGCTGGCCTCCCAGACCAAGGGTGCTACTGCAGCTGAGGAAGCTCCTACTGCTACGGCGGCGGCTGCCGCGCCTACTCCTGCTGAGGGTGCTGAGGCCAACCTCTAAAGGGCATAATGGTCGGATTACGTTGGGAGAGTCTAGTTCGGTTTCGTGGGAAGTTGCGTGAGTTGTTTCAAGTGTGATACCATTTCCTTGTTTTTTGTTCTGTGTCTTTTAGGTGGTGGTTTTCATGAATACAATGCTCGTTTTGACTCTGACGAGCAATCTTGTTCCGTGTATTGATTTAATATGAAACAGACTGGAATGAGCTCTGCGAACACCCATCAAAGTCGTTGAGATCCGTCCAACGCAGTTGTAAAATAATCTTCTCAAGCAGTAGCACCATCCTTGGGAATCAAGTTGCGCAGCGACAAATCGTAGACAACGTCTTCCACCTTTTTGACCTGTATCACGAGCCAATCAGCATGCCATCCAACAGCAGCAGTCGGGAAATACTTACACTGTACTTGATCCCATCACTTTTCTTGCGCAAGATATCGTTCTTCAGGTTTAGCAACTGGAAGCCAGCGAACAACTCCTTGATGAAGTTGCTGATCTGCATGGGGCGAGTGTAGTCACCCAATGTGACCGAGTTGACCGCAAGACGAGACTGTACCAGATTTTTAGAGACATTTTTGAGAGGGGTGGGAGCACTGACCAGTTCTTCCACCATAGCAATCAACGCGAGGAGATATTCCTCAATGGTCAGATGGAAAGCATCCTCTTCCTTCAGGTTGACAGGCACTGCGGGGTAGACAGTCGTCAGTTTCACAAAAACACCTTCTTACCCAGACTTAAAGCCATCGGAAACTCACCGCCCAGAAACTTTCCCATCTCTTCGATCGTCAAGAATGAAGCCGAGGGGCTCGACTTGTACTCTCCCAGACCGCCTAGCCAGGCGCAGAGCTCAATCGACGAGACCTAGTCCGGCGGTTAGCCTTCGTATCTTCACCGAGACTCTGCCCATGACACCCCACCAGCAGCAGCGACATAACGAGAGCCGCGGAGAGGAATAGGCGGAGGAAACGCACGCACCAAATTCTGAAGCTCCCGCGTCCACACCCCATTGTACTTGTAGAAAGGGTGCTTATCCGCTACATCCCTCAGCCGAGCGACCTCATCTCTCTGAGCGAAGATCGCCTTGGTCACATCGCCGAGAACGGGGTTCACTGCCCATCCCTATCAGCTACCTTCCCAGGTTTCAAGCCCCAAGGACCCGAATCCAAAGCCTGAAGATACATACATTGACCAGCAGGCGTCGAGTGGGCGCGCGAAAGAATTGCTTGCGTGGATCGTCCTGTACCCAGTCATCAGAGGACGTGTGTTCCTTTCGCGCCATCTAGCCCCCATAGGAAGCTTTTCTATTGGGAAGGAATAGGTACCCTTTCGTGCCAGCGTCTGCACGATATCATGAAGTTCCTGTTTGGAAGCTATTCAGTCGCCGTTGCTTTTTCGCTGGGGGGCGGTGGGCTTGGCGCGGAGCTTGCGCTTTCTTACATCGCGGACGGCGGTCTCTTCGTCGATCTTCGACTGGAGATCCTCGAAGATTTGGTGGTCGATCATGTTGAATATCTTTTTTTCTGGATCGTTGGAATTGTTGGTGGGGTCTGATTTCTCTCTGATCGTCTCGACTCAGATGTGGTAGAGGGGGGTTTGATTGTTACGTCAGGTAACGCCGTGAGGAAGAAATTGTGGGGCGAGAGGTGGAAGGGAGGAAGGGAGGAAGGAGATTCTCCCGCTCGCTCGATTTAGTTCAATTGTGACGATTTTTGGAAACGAATCGCAGCAGATGGGCTAATGTTCTGACTTGCTTGATGTGAAAGTGTTGGATTGTTGCAGTCTAATCATTCGAGTGTTAGTATGTCTATCTTGTGGAGCTTCTGGGAGCAAGATATATTGCATCACGGAGAGAGCTCTGAGTATCAGATTTATATCTTCAAATCGCGAACGAACACTACAACGGGACTTTGCAGCCAATCTAATATATTCCAACAACCATCTATTGTAGAACAGTACTCGCCGGCAACCGCATATCCAGCTGCTCTACCCATTTCATAAACTCATTAGACTAAGAACAACACAAAATAACCTCCCATCCCTGCCTTCCACGCACCCACACCCAAGACCGCGACCAACCCAACCAACCAACTCAGTAACGATATCTCGTCGAATAATCTACATACCCAGTCAGTCAGCCATCGAGTAAATCCCCCATAGATCACCATCGACCGTAACGCAACCGAACAACCGATAGGAAGGAATACATACCCTTAGGACTAACCACCAGACCGCGGCCCTTCTTGGCTCCCTTGTAGATCGTCTCGATGATATCGATCATCTCCTGCTTATCCTCGAGCACCCAGTTCAGCTTGTTGTTGTTACCCGTGCCGAAATCACACATCATGTGCTTGTTCCGGTAGAAGAACATGATGGTCATCGGGTCGAAGAGTTCGTACATCGTGTTGAACTCGGGGACCTCGTCGATGTCGCAGAGGTAGATCACGGCGAAGTCTGTCAATACAGCCTTGGTGTGAGTGATCACTTGCTGCCAAAAGAAGTGCCTGGGGGGGTTGGAGTGGGGTGATTCTACGTACTCTTGACCCGCTCGGCGATCTTGAAGAGGACTTCATCTTGACGCATGCCTGGTACGGAGGGTTAGCTGATGTAGGACGGAGGGTGAGAACGAAGGAGCTTACAGTCGACATCATGGTCGCGACCGAATCGGATGACCTGTTACGAGCATTGGTTTATCAGTTGGGTGTCGGAAGGAGGGAAGTAGTAGATGCGGTACACACCACAAGTCGGTCCTCCTCGGACAGGATGGCTTGGTCGACGTGCCAGGCGGTACGCAGGTGCGGCAACACGACGGAACCCATGATGAACTACGGATGCGATTCTGGTGCTAGTCGTGGGATTCGCGAGGAAGTGGTTGCAGTCACGAACGAGAGATGTAGTTCGGGATCACGTGGAGGACAGATGAGGAAGAGCAGTGGGCGGGGGACGATTGGGTAGCGTTTTACTTCTCCGCGAAGGTTCCAGGCGTTTCAATTTACATCTACAGCGAGGAAAAACACGGGAATGGCATCAGGAACTACGATGTGTAGATTGTGGCTCAAGCCAAGTGAGGGAGGATATTTTCTTCTCCAACTAGTCGGCAAGCCGACAGAATTGATGAAAAAAAGGTGGTTCGCGTCGATTGGGGGTAGTGTAAGCCCAATGACACTGTGTGGTCCGACATGCGCAAGCACAGAGGTCAGACCACAGGGTACAAAAATAAGATTAATCAATGTTGTGTTCCTTAGAACACTTTCAGAGATTAAACTGAAAAGAACAGATACTACACTTGATCTAAGCCAAAAGGCAAAGAGAGCTGGAGAAGAAAAGAAGAAAAGGTCTAAAGAGAGGCGGGCCGCGAGAGGTATTTATCCTGTCGGCAAGGAGGTCCGTGCGCCGCTAGCGCACTAGCGTCGGCTACCTCGACCAGAAGCGAGGCACCTTCTGCCTCAGGCAGGACAGAATGATTAATGCCTCAATAACCAGGCCACAACTCCGGACCAGTCATATGACGAGCGGAAGCCCTAATCAACAAAATCAAGCCCTAGCCACATTGCCCGAAGCGGATTAGTGGGGCGCACTCGACCCTCAGCAGCGAGATCTGACCATCCCGTACCCTAGCGGACGTTTTCTTTCCCCCCCAACTCCCATCAGGCGCAGGATACTCACCTCTTTGCGACCAGCTACTTTCTCTCTCTATCCCCCGAGAAAATCCCCCCTACAGTCACAATGGCTCCCGTTGCTGTATGTTTCCTTTCCACAAATCGCTTTGCTGTTCCCCCATGAGAGTTCATCTATCCATGACCGTCTGGACATGATAGCGTTGGCACTGGCGCTGGCGCTGGCGCTGGAACATTTCCAGACGGAAAAGAGGACTGAAAAAGATTCTTTGGGATCATGGATACATGAACCTCTCTTGGGATTTCGCCATCATGGAGCAGTAGGCTAATGGTATTTTCCCCCCGACAATAGGCTCGTGGTCGCAAGGCCCAGAAGGTCACCCAGAAGGTATGTTTGAGCCCCCAATCGCAAAACATCCAAATCAAGGCATGAAGCTAATTTTTTTTCCCTCCGTAGTATGTCATCAACGCTTCCCAACCCGTGAGCGACAAGATCTTCGACCTCTCTGCTTTCGAGAAGTTCCTCCACGACCGCATCAAGGTCGAGGGCCGTGTCGGCAACCTCGGCGACAAGGTCGTCATCTCCCAGGCTGGTGAGGGCAAGATCGAGGTTGTTGCCCACATCCCCTTCTCTGGCCGCTACCTCAAGTACCTGTAAGTCCACCTTTCCGAAAAGTCAGGCGAGAGCGAATCGCTGATTCAGTCTTCTTCGCCTCTCAACAGCACCAAGAAGTACCTCAAGAAGCAGCAGCTCCGTGACTGGCTCCGCGTCGTCTCCACCTCCAAGGGTGTCTACGAGCTCCGCTTCTACAACGTCGTCAACGACGAGGGTGAGGAGGACGAGGAGTAAATTCTCTCTTCTTCTAGAAGCAGCAAATAGACAACCAAAAATAAAAACGCGGAAAAAATGATCAGACTTGGACACTTTACTCCGGCTATTGGGGGGTCTGCGAAATGTCAAATTTTTCCATGCACCGGGATTAGGATGGATGAGTCTGGTTGGAGATTATGGGTGTGCGCATTGGGAGGGATTCCTGCGTGGCTTCTCGCTCAGTCTGGATTCGAGGCAGTGGACGTTTTACACCTGAAAAGGCGACCTCCACACTCATTCGCTGGGTTTGTCGTCGCTCGATCTACTCATGACGTTATGAATGGTAGATATGAATCAATGAAGCAAACCTATATCTCACCCTCTTTTTGGCACGTAGACGTAGGATGGGTATCACATTATATAAGGATAATTGCAGTATAGCGGCTTGTCTCAACGACGTTACTTTACGGGCCCAGACTAGCATTCGTTCTCTTGTGACCGGCACCGGGTCCAAGCCTCCCCGCTGATGTTCCAGTTTCAGCCTTCTCTGTCCCCGGTGGGGGCACTAGTTTGTCGCCTTGGATCTGCCAGCCTTTCGACTTTAGCACCTTCCAGGTCTCAACTGCCTTCACTCTGACCAAGTCACCTGTAGCAATTGCATCCTCTTTCGAATCATGACCGAGACTACCGCCTGTTTGTATGTCGCGGTCGAGATGTCTTCGGCATAAGGTCTTCAGGCTCATCCGATTCGGTAATCCGCGCGGATGGGGATATAGCATAACGGTATCGATGATTGTCGGGTGGATTATCCGGCAAGCATTCAAGTCGTTGTCGATCGCATGTCCGATCAACGGCGTATCCGGTTGAAGGTGACTAAATAGCAGAGCGCGGGCTGCAGCCGGCGAATCGACAACCTTCAAGGTTGGCTCCTCTGCCTCATCATTCTCATGTGGTGTCGCTTCCGCCTCCTTCTGGAAACCGTCATAGGGCATAGCCTTGGTGTAGTGTTCAGGAAAGACACCAGAGAACCGCGAGTTCAAGTCCAATACTTCCCCCATCGGCCTGACGAGAACATCCAAAAGTGGCTTGCCCTGAGGCCAGCTGACCGCGGTTAGTCGGATCAATTCCAATCCTAACGTGGTATAGCCCATCTCACAGTCGAAGCAGACCGGTGGAAGTGGCCCCTTGAATGGCTGAGCTGGCGTCTCCGTGAACTGGAGAACAGAAGCAAGTCTTTTGGTTTCTGAAACCTTGTAGACATGAGTCTTGCCTCTGGTGCAGCCAGAAGAAGTACCCAACGTTTCATTACAACATGAATAGTAAGCTTCCTTGTGTCCTGTTATATGATCCGTCTGTCTTCTTGGAGGGTAGAACGGCTTCCCAGGGTGGTGAACACATTCTCCCCCGGACGTCAAAGAGCCATCCTCGCGACGGCCTGGAAAGACCTGGAACCTCCCACCGCACCGATCACACTTCTCCCAGCCTTTCGATTCCGCGACACCTTTCTTGGCACTCTCGATTTCCGCAGCTGAAGGTGCCTTTGTGACATATCCAAATTGTTCAAGCCCTTCAACTGGAGTAACCAGCTGACCTGCCAGTGCAATCTCCGCTTCTGCGCTCAACCCCGTACTAAGAGCCTGCGGCCTCGACTGCTCCGCGTTGGGGTCGATTTTGTAGTACCGCTCGTTCAGGTGATTCTTGACCTCCGTCGTCCATTCCTCTTTAGTCATTTTCATGAACCGGACGATGCGAAGCTTGATAACATTAGCGTATATGCTCGGATTGCCCCGGGCGGTCTTCTCCTCTTCGTCCAGAGCCATTGTGATGAGCTCATTGGGTGTGAGAACAAGCCATTTGTCTTTACTGTCTTTGTCCTTGGCGATCTTCTCGTTCTGCGAAGACATGGCAGCATGCAGTTTCGTTAGGATGGACAATCTGGTTCCATGCGGCGCGGGCGCTTTCGTCAACATGCGGGGATTCAAACTTTCCCGGGGAGCCTGCCTCGGCGGGCGCGACTTCGCCGCCCCCGCTGTCGGGGGCTTTACAGGCGTAGGCGCATTCGTCTTGACCGCTGTTGATGCTGGCTTCGGTGGCGGAGAGACCCTTCGAGACAGTGACTGTAGTTTGACCGGCTGTGAAGGCACCGGCGGCTGAGGCGCGGGTGAAGACTTGGCCGAAGCATTTGGCCCAGAGCCTGCAGCTTTGGATGGGGCTGGTGGAGAATCCCTCTTCAAGATCTTCGGTTCTCTCTCATTCGTATCTGCGGCGGCTGACATTGTGTGGGCGGAATTCCCCAACGACGCGGCATTTCCATGCTTCGTAGTTGATGCATGGACAACGGCCGAGGTGGTCTTTTGGCTATCATCAATTGGAGCGAAATCCTTGTGAGAGAACATGCAAGTCAAGAGGGAGCAGCTCTGGCCCTCCGGACAAGGTATGTCCTTAAACAAGCCGAGGGGGGCGAACATTGTGAGGAGTAGGTAAAGATAAGATGCTCAAGGAGAGATACAGGCAAAGATGAGAGATCATAGTCCAAAAGAGTGACAACCAATACTCATTGCAACACAGCAAGCATCCAAGCAGAGACCAATCGGGCGCTGCGCTTCTCTTGTATGGATAAATGACTCGGTGTTTGGCAAGCCGCGGGGGAGAAGCGATGCGGCTAGTCCTGGAGCTAAAAACAGAAGATCATGTCGAACTGAGATGTGAGTGAGCAGGGAATTATTGCTCAGGGTCTAGCCAAGGTAGCCAGTCTGTCTTCAGTCCTTCATAGATCCGAATAACAAAGAGAATATTGAGTGGAATGTCGAAAGGGAAAGCGTCCAAAGGCTAGACTGACTGCACGTGTTGGAGATGAACGCGGTGCAAATGATGCAAACACCAGACACGAACAGACAAAGGCGCACCCTCTTGCTGATCCTCAACCTCAATCACCATCCATCATTTGAAAGATTCGGAGGCTCAGAGACGGCAGTGACGGCAGTGACGGCAGTGACTTACCTGAATGTGTTTTGCGCAGTGCTCAGCCTCACCAGCTCCATGTAAAGCCCAGCCCGAGACACCTGATATGAACTGCCACCGGCCCTTCTGGGCCATTCATTGCATCAGGCACCAGGACATGACGTCTCGTTATCGTGCTGAGTCAGCGCTTGCTGGGCTCCCCTTTGCGAGGGAACTTAATGCTTGACGGTCGGACAACGAAGGAAGCAGCCACATGGCCCCTTTAATCGCGATAAAACCGTGCCTAAATCCGGCGGAGTCTGGCGGATAATGTTGAGGAGGTCTTACATAAACCGCCCGTTGACCCTGATCGCAAGAGGAAACTCTTGACTTCCACATATTGACTATGGAGCTGGAGCTTGATAACGGCCGTACGCCGGCTGAGACGTCGCGCAAAGCAGATCATCTCTGCGTGTTGGTCCATGGGTAAGAAGACCATTCGACTAATGCAGACAACGAGATTTTCTGCTGACCGTCATGTCACGTCAGACTATGGGGTAATCCCTCCCACCTGGACTTCATCGCCACCTCCCTGAGAGACCGATACAAGGAGGACCGCCTCCACATCCTCGCCGCAAAGCGCAACTCCGGAAACTACACCTACGATGGCATTGAGCTCGGCGGGGAGCGCTTAGCCCACGAGGTGGAAGAGACCCTGGAGCGACTCGCCGAAGAAGGCCACAACATCCGGAAACTGAGTGTCGTCGGCTATTCGCTCGGAGGGCTGGTGGCGCGATACGCCCTGGGACTGCTCTACGCGCGGGGGTGGCTCGACAAACTGGAGCCCGTCAACTTCACCACCTTCGTCTCGCCGCACGTCGGGGTGCGCTTCCCGCTGAAGGGGACCTGGGGCTTCCTGTGGAACAATGTGGGGCCCCGGACGATCTCCATGTCGGGGAAGCAGCTGTTCATGATCGACACTTTTCGCGATACGGGGCGCCCGCTGCTCAGCGTGCTGGCGGATCCGGACAGCATCTTCATCAAGGCGCTGAAGACCTTCAAGCATCGCTGCGTCTATTCGAACATCGTCAACGACCGGTCCACCATCTTCTACACCACCGCCATCTCAGCCATCAACCCCTTCGAGGACCTGGAGAATGTACAGTTCGACTACGTGGAGGGGTACGAGCCCGTCGTCATCGATGCCACTAAGCCCGTCACTGTCGTCCAGCCCCCGAGTCCGTCCTGGCTGGAGCAGCTCCAGCGCCAGGTCGCCAGTTTCTTCACGAACCTGCCCTTCCAAACCCTCTTCACGGCCTTCGTCATCATCGGCGTGCCCTTATTCCTTTTGAACGCAGTGGTCCAGAACTTCCGCAGCCAACGCCGCATCCGCCACCACGAGGCCGCACACTCGCGCAGGATTTTTGACCGCTACCGCGTGCCCGTCCTAGTCAACGAGGTCCAACACGTCGTCGAGGAGGTCTTCGAGAGCGCCGGCGCTCGCCAGAAGCCCGATTATCTGTCTTTCACCACCACCACATCCAATAAGAAGACATCCGACGCACACAAGAGACGTCAAGTAACAACCTCATCCGCGACGGACCTGGAAAGCAAACTCGATGAAGACGACATCGAACCTCTGCTCCGGCGCAGCAGCACGACCGACAGTTTTGCGAGCGAGAAATTCCCCACGCTGGCACTGACTCCGGCGCAGTTCTCCATCATCGATTCGCTGAACTCGGTGGGCTTCCGGAAGTTCCCGGTCTGGATCCATAACCATCGGCATAGTCACGCCGCTATCATCATTCGAGTCAAGAAGAGGGGATTCGACGAGGGCCAGGTGGTCGTGAAGCATTGGTTAGACCAGGAGTTTGAGATATAAGACCCTGCCCATCATCACCTTTTGGTAGAGGGCGTATGTTTGGGACAGAAGCCCAGCGCGACCGTAGAAATACATAGCCATTCTTATTCTGATACACAAAGACAGCATGCAAGGGGATTGCTTTTTCGAAGAAGGCGTTAGTTAGTCACTTGGTGTATGTAGGGAACTAGATAGATAGAATCACACCTACAATGCAACACTATACTCGACGCTCGATCTGAATTTTTCTCCTAAACATCACCTACACAACGTGAACCCTTCCACTGTTCCTGAACAAAACATAAGCCCCCCACTCTTGGAACAAACATGCTATTCCCCGAACACCATAAATCAGCCCCATTCGCGAATCAACACCAAACAAAGCCAATTAGTGAATCTAGCTCCAACCTCCCCGTTAGTTTTGCAGTGTCATCATAAGACTAGAGTTAGCTCAGTATGACATCTACAGGTTGTGTAGTGTAGTGGTTATCACTTTGGATTTTGACGTCAAGTTGACAGAAAGTTCCAATAACCCCGGTTCGAACCCGGGCACGACCTTAGCTTTTTGTGCATCACCCTTTTTTTTCCCCCAACGCGCTGACTCTACCACTGATCTCAGCAAGGACGGAGAACACGTTTTGTGCGGCTGGTAGATATTCGACACTTCGTATGGAATACTCTGCTAGTAGTGTCTGCCAGGTCTACTGACCTGTCGCGCTTTGCTGCGGGTACTCCGTACTCTGTGTTGAATTGCCGAGAAAATAGGTATATCAGCCCTATCTAGCTGGGGTGGTTGCAGTTTCTATTTGATAGTAGAATGTGGATGCTTGAAAGAGGCGGGCAGTGTCAAATTTCTAATCAATCTTTCGCTTTGGGATTGGTGGGGTGATCGAACAAGCTCAATGCTTTGTGTTCACGCGTGTGTTCAAGGCATATTTGTTTGTCCCGCAGAAGTACAGCCTTTACTGTCATATTAGCTTGTCAAATAGGTTCTAGTGAATTTTGACAATGGTATTTTCATAGAGCCTGTCAGTACATGTAGCACGCTGATCGTGTCATTACCACCCCTGTCCCCTTTAGACCGGCGTCCCCAGGAACCCACCGCGCCTTCCTCAGGATCCAACCTTTGCTGTTGCGTGTTACTGTATACATGAAGGCAAGTTCCATGATAACGACTGCGTAATCTAGTCAACACACCAGTTAATTGCTGAGAAGCAGATATTGTTAATGGAAAGCCCCCGTTGGAAGGTGCACCACCAGAAGAAGACCTGAGTATGCGATTTATGCAGCTCGAAAGGCTTCAACGACATCTATCTGTATACTCGTTTCTTTGCCTTAGATGACACCATATTCCAAACCGCAAGTCAGAAGACCGTGCGTGTAGCATTGGCTAATTTTTATTCTCTGAGAAAGCGTTCAGAAACACCACGCCTACGCTACACCTACACTATAGCATTTTTTCCCGGGGCACCAGAACAGGATTTCTAGGATCCTGCAACAACAACAGTCACCATGAGTGTATTCAGAGACCGTGCCCCTGCTGGCGCTACCACGCCCACGGTGCCTCAGACCATGAACAACGGGGACGAAATGGCGAGAACCGCCGAGTGGTTGAGCAAGGTCCCTGGGGTCGACCGGAACGCGGCGTGGCGGCCGGACTACCCGCTATTGCGAGCCACGCCTTTTGATTCTTTCACCACGGGCACAGAAGACCTTGGCGAAAGTGACGACGGATTTGACGATAGAAGCGAATATGAATTCGAGGACCACGTGCCGTCGCGTGTGCCGGAGGCCAAACCGTTGATCATCTTCGTCTATATCCCCGACGAGAACGAAGAAGCCTGGGAGCAGCTGCCGCCGGGCTTGGGAGACCAGGTCGAGGTGGAGTGGACTTGCACTGTCGCGGGATTCGAGCGGCTAGTATGGCATAGGGCATACGATCTCATGGACAATGGGGGCGACGATGAGCAGGCTCCGCGAGTACCCAACCCGCAGCTGCGCGGGGTTGTCTTGACCACGCTGGAGCTCCTCACCGAGCCGAGCAAGATCCTGATGGATCATATCAACCATCGGCAAGAGACCTTGAATGCGCGCTGGCCATTGATCTTGGCGCCCGAGATACACGGCGCGGCACACGAGCAGATAGTGCAGGCGTTCCTCTCTCATCGATGGGGCCTACGTTGGCGGTTGTCGGGCTGCACGATTGGCTTCTGTAGCTTTCGGGTGAGCCTCGAAGCCCAAGCGCTCTGGGATCTGGAAGAGAATGAGCTGGGAAATCTGAGATGCAATTTCTCCCGTGGCGTCTACAGGTTGTTGGATGTTGAACGGAATGTCCGTTTCCTGGAGCTGTACCCGGGACAACTCATGGTCCGTGATGTAGCACTGCAAGATATTTACTTTGCCGTCAGCGACTATCATTTCGTGCCCGAAGCAACTGACGAAACGTTTGATGAGTGGTGCTCTGCTGCCTTGGACTGGGGCTCTCACCGTGGCTTTGTAGGCTGTTCAACCATGCACAATACCGTGATGCACACCGTCCTGTTAATGTGTGGCATCCAGCGAGGGGGCTTGTCTATGTGGCGTGGCATTGACTCAGATGTGGAAGAGCCGGATTGGTAGCCGAATGTCGCTTAGCTTCCCTGTAACTCTAGATAGATCTGTAAAATAGTCTTTTCACCTAAAAATTCATGATGTTCCCTGAGCAGCATGACGTAGATCCGACTGATGATGCGCAATCGCCGTAGTATGATCAGTTATTGACGAGTGAAGAACAATAGACATTGCAGCCGTGTACGGTGTGATGTGGCTCCCAGCTCTGTCTGCCTTTTCAGTTCCTTTGCCTGACTCGAACTGCGAGACAAGACTTCACGTCCGAATTGAAGACCTTACGTGGAATCGAATCCTTTCAAGCATTACCGGGTGGAACTCAAAATTCAGGATCAGGAAGACCTGGCGCAGCCCTTCTCATCCCAGCCGGATAACCTCGGACACCGAAGAATGAGTGAACATGGCACATCCTCGCCAAGTCCTGTTAAGCGGCCAAGGACGAAAAAACTGTGGAACACTGACCTTCGTGATCGACCAGGACCGGCTCAATGGAAAGGTAAAGTGAAAGTCAATGACAGCCCGATCCCCGCCATCCCCCTCCAACGCTAAGGCAAGTGGTGAGATTTAAGTGTGGCGAGGATGACCGGGGGCTTGGTTGCACGACGCTTGGGCCGTTCCGGTATAGCCGAGGGGTACGCCTCATATGGTATTCAAGGTTAGAGTGACTGCCGACCCCAAGTTGGAAGGTTATACGATTGGACACTCTGTTGGAGAAGCGCTAGCTGTCAGGTCCGATGGCTGTATGCCAATGCATTAGTTGATATGGTATTGCGGTGCGATTGGGTCTTTGCCACTCCAGGAATTAGTGAAGCGGGTTGGTTCTCACCTGGCGGACAACTGTTGCAGGGATTTTCGCTGGATTGATGAGTAGGTATGGCGAGTGCCAAAGCGGTACTGTACTGTAGATGCGGGGACAAGACCCCAGAAGTGATGCTGTGCAGACCAGATGCTCCTGCAAGTGATCGAGAGGGGTATTGCATGACATCTATTGGAGACTAGTCAGCTTTGAGGTGGTCATTAGTACTCCGTAGCTTGGTTGTAGCGCTCTAGCCGGTGTTAGTAGTACCTACCATGTTGATGCATTTTGAAAGGGAGAAGATGAGGAGGAGGAGGAGGAGGAGGAGGAGGAGGGGAAAGGAACATGACGGCTCAATGGTAAATCGGGAGAATAAACAGCCTCAGGCCTCACCCAGTTCCAATCCCGCACGCAGGCACCCTCTAAGATCATGATATAACCCACGAACAGGCAACAAGTCAGGCCTACAGCATCAGATCAGCACAGCTATCGTTCAATTGAATACAGCTCACATGAATGCATATGTATGTACCCCACGATTTCCCCATAAAAGTACACATGGTCTGAATGTAAATCCCGCATGCTTCGATGCGCTCATTCTGCATACGCTAAACCCAGGCCAAGCGTGCCCGTCCATCAGGTCTCCACGTCTCCACCTCCAGACTCTAGCCGACCACTGCCACTCCACTCGCGGAGACAATACACTTGGTGGAGCGAGTCCGGGAAATCATATCCTGACTGTTGACTCGGTCGGAAGGACGTGACGTGCATGTGCCCGGGCCTGTAACAAAGGGTTCCCCGCCGCCCCTCTTTTTGTGTACTGTCTACTAGTCTAGTATCCGCGGCAATCCTACCCCGGTCCTAGACTACTAAGACTACCTAGCCATGGACTACTATATGGTTTAAAGTACACACAAGGGGCGGGGCGAGTCAGCTCATTTAGGGAACCATTGCGAAGATGTAACCGGATTGAGTTCAGGATTCAATAATATTTCAAATTATCTATAGTGACATGTTGAATTCCTAATATGTAGAACAAAAGAAGGAAGAGAACGCCAAACCCATGACAAGCCAATGTATCCATACTCCATACCCGTGGCATCCAAAGGAAATCTATCGTAAACTCATGCCTCAAGTGAATCCTGGAAATCATGCCCCAGGAAGACATGCTTGAGTAAATAGGATGCTGCAATGCCCTGACCAACCAAGATCTAAGTGAACCACAGAAGATCAGGGCAAACTGTACTTGTCGGTACCTTTCGCAGCATCAATCGGTAACTAGTGTTGGTAGCGTAAGCGTTCCATTTAGTGACGTGCGGCTGCTGAATCCGAGTCGATGCCGGAATCCAAATCAGCCCCGGAAGTCAGTGGCGTTTGGCCATCTTTGGCCATCTCACGGTCGATAGCGAATTTGACCGCCTCAAACACGTTGGCACAAGTATGCTTGGGTTGGTAGCGGGGCACGGTTCCATCCTGGTAGACGCCGGTCTTGACAAGAATCGAGAACCAATTGGTGTCCGTGGTCTTGTCAAACTCATTTGTTCCCCGGACATCAGATTCAGGGGTATCTCCAATAAAGTACACTGTGCCCGGTGGCTTGTTGATGCCATGGCTCTCTTTTCGCCATTGCCGCAGGAGTCGGGTAGCAAACTGGTATGTACCCATCTGCGGTTTGCCGAAAGAGATGGTTGAGAGCTCCTTGCCAGTAACAACTTTGTACAATGCTTCGAGAGAAGCCCGCAATGCTCCCATGCCGAGGCGAGTGTGCTCGTGAGAAGTAGACCATACCACGTCATTGTGGGAGAAGAAGACAGGCGGGCCCTCATCAAACTTCTCGGATCGAGTTCCAAGACGTCCATCTTGAGACAGGAGCAGATCTAAGATGATTTGCTGATCGCCGGCCCAGTCTCGGCTGTCAGCAAACACGAAGATTGCTTCGATCCTCGTCTTGTCAAAGTCAATGACCCGAGAGTTCTTGTATTCTTCGTCGGTAAGCTTGCGGAATGGCGTGGTGTCGTGTCGTGTCTTGATGATGTCTCCGGGAGTGACCACATCCTTGAAGCCATAGCCTTTGGCTACATGACGGCATTTTTCACCCTCACCACCAACGACCAGTACGGTGTTATATCTTTCGGCCATCTCTCGCATGGGGGTGTGGCCACAGATGAATTGGCCGGGGGAGACATCCAACTCCAGCTGACGACTGAGATCCAGACATCTTTCCTCTTCTGTTTTGCCGCCGCCGTTCGTCACGAATATGTAAGGACTGGAAGATGAATAGTTAGCCCGGTCAATCTTGCGAACAGGTGCTGCAGGGGAGACATACACTTTGACCCCGTACGGGTTGTCGCCATTGATGTACTTGAGGGCGGCGGCCGCTTCGGGGATTGCCTCTCCTCCTCGAATGAGGACGCCGTCAATGTCGAATCCCAGAGCGAAGTGATCAGCAGTGGTGAGGTGTCGCTCAGGGACTGGGGACGCAACGCGCACAGAACCATCGTCCGACGATGTTTCGACATCTGACTGATGCTTGTCCAATTCCATTGTGGTAGTTGTATCATGGAAATCGCTAGAAGCCATCAAATGCTTGGGAGGGAGGACTACATTAGGGCCGCCGTAGAGGTCGGCCCGAGAAGCATCCAGGCTGGACAGCCGACATACCCTCTGGGTACCGAAACCGTCGGTAGTAGTCATTGTGGATAGTGGAACAGGATAGTCCCGGGGTGACGATGATATGTGGGTGGGTGGAGCGCGTTGTGGGCCCGCGGAGAGAACAAGAAATGGTCGACGGTGAGCTGCCCTGAGCTGGCCAGACAGATCGATCAATCGCTGAGAGGATTGCCCCTGGGGAAAACTGGTCGCAGGTCTGCGAAGCTTTCGGAACGGATTTGAGTATGTGTAAACAAGACGATCACTGGATCCTGAGGAGGAGCCAGACAATATTTCACAAGAGAACCTGTTTCCGTACACAGTCTAATTGAATTTTGAGGGGTTTGTCAGAGTAGCCCACACAAGTTTGGCGTGGACACAGAAGATCACAGCGGGAGGGCCGCAGCGGTTCCAGCACAAGGATGCAATGAGAAAGATTGATTCGGTGGATATGAAAGGAAGAAAGTTGAGAATCGAAAGGGGAATGCATTGGACCCGAGGCCATTAATATAGGAAAGAGTGTATATGTAAGTGGGTGGAAGACATCTGGGATATGCGCTCTACGTAGTTAGTTTGAGGCACGTAGCGAAAAATTGGGACAGACAGTACAGCCCGTGGTACCGTCATCGAGAGCAAACCGCTCGATCCTAGTGGTGAGTTGGAATTCCTTGTGTGTTGTGGTCACCGCAGCTGGATGTAAACCCCACCGCAACCAAAGTATGTCATTGCCGGTGGTCGAAGGCTGAATGCTGAAGGCCTAAGCAAGAGGGTCCGTCTATGGTGCGGGTTGTATCAGACTTCCACTCCGCCCCATGTCATGCCTGATGATGATGTGAATGGAACAACCTGAGAATCTGATTCGTTCCAGAGCAATGGTCAGGGCGCCAAAACATGTGGGAAAGTCAACGATAACGAACAAAGGACATGCATCAGTCCTGTAGAGAGGGGAGTGATGCAAACTCGCTCCTCGGCGCAAATTCGATCATTCATTCCATCTGGACTTTCCCTCCCGCTGCAGACCGGTTTGGGTCGAGGGAAGATCGTGGGGTCTGTCATCACTGAAGTTGACGATCCAACACGCGTCGGAATTGATATCATAGTGCACTCAACATTAAGTGTAGAACAGGCGAACGCGGTTGAGAATGAGGGAAGAGCCAAGGGGAGGACGAGGAGAGCACTGAAAAGTGGGGGGGGAGGTTGAGAAGAGGTTGTTGAGTCGTTGACATCAATGGAAACCAAACAAACAATCCATAAAGCAGGAGTAGCCACAAAGCGGTGAAGGTGATTGTGGTAAGGCTCAATACCATGGGTGTGTGTACAGACTACTATACTACTTACTACCTTACTATGTGCATGTGTGTAACTACAGTACTCCGTACAGTACATTATTGTTCTAGGCACAGGTCAAAGTACGTACATGGCGTTTTTACCCGCAATCAATAATAAAAGTGGAGTGGTACAAACATGCCATGAAAACAGTAACGTTAATAGGTCCATTAACTGACCCAATGACTATTATATCAGCGGTGACGTTACACATGTCTTTAGGTTCCCCTGAACCAGTACTCAATCAAGTTTAGCCCTGTGTATAGTTGAGTACTGTGAGATTGTGAAATCTTCTGCCTAGGATGCGAAAGTCTTCTCTTTGCCGATTGGATCGTTGCTGCCTCACTGCCTCAGGACCGATCGCCGGGCTTGACGTCATCGAAGCCGAGAGGCTCCCTCTGTGTCTTCTGCTTCTCCTCCTCCTCCTCCTCCTCCTCCT